>NC_056735.1:125425580-125798080 GCF_019279795.1 Protopterus annectens
CAGAATATTGCCAATTAAAAAGAATATTATCAGACACAATAATGGATGGATTTGTGGGGAAAATATATTTTGATAGTAAACAAAGGACACTTTTCTATAAGTTGTTAATTTTAGACTATGTATAATGACTATGTATACTGTATAATGCATTATAATGGCTTTTGGTAAAACTGCCACTGAGGCTAATTGCTCCATCGATAGGAGTCCTCTTAAGAGTTAGCCCGCTGGTCAGTAATTTGAAAATGTATGTAGACAGTATTCTGGCCTTTGACCAACATGTGTCCAAGGTAGTAAGAAAATCACTTAATGTTGCCCAACGTATAAGTAAGGGCTTGCCATCCAGGTCCAAGGAAGTCATAATGCCACTTTATCCAGCCCTTATCAGCCTCATTATTGAGTATAATGCCCCCTTTGGCATGTACCTGTCCAGACATATGCAACAGTTGGAATGCCCACAAAGGTTCCTTACCAGGAGAATCCAGGGTATAAGAACATTTTTTCCTAGACTAATGGTCTTAAAGCCCTATTTCTATACTCAGTGTCCTACAGGTTACTAAGAAACATTCAAGGCATCTTTGGATCCAGCTCTGATGGACCTTTGTGCATTCACAGAACAAACAGCATTAGAAACACTTGATCCAAGGATTTGAATTTTGCTTTTGACATAAATAAGACATGTTAACAATGCAGATATCTGTCTGAGAGGATCCTCATGTTCTAGAACAGGTTCCTCATCTACATGAAGCAGAGTCCATCCATGACCCTATTTAAACACAAGTTTCAGCAATAGATGGGAAATCAGAAATTCACCCTGGATCAAGACTGGTTCAGGTTCCTAGACAACGAGACATTTCCCTCTGGTACATTTGAATGGGGACACATGGCTGAAGTGACATTCAGCTACAGAGAAGTATGGCTGTTTGCAAATTCCCTGTGGGCAAAGAGAAGCATACATTCCCATGCCCACAGCTTTAATAACCAAATGCACAGGGGAAAACAATGTCCATGGTCCCCAAGGGAATATGAGACAGCAAGCAATATGGCAGGCATCAACAGCAGGCAATATGGCAAGCAACAGCAGCAGGCTGGCCAGAGGGCATGTCATTCACAGTAAAAATGCAGTGCACTGTGGGCAGTGCCTTTATAACTGGAGTGTGTGGACCACTACCCCATTCACAGTGTCTAGGGAACATTACCTAAAACACATACTGGAGCATAAATGTGACTACAGAAGCCTGCTGGATTTCCTCCATGCTGTAGCACAGTTCTACATGCTGTAGTTATATAAATATGTACTGTACACTGAGCACAACACTCACTGCTTCTTCTGCCGCCATGCATTTGGTTATTAAAGCCGTGAGCATGGCAGTGTGTGCTTCTCTTTGCTCATAGGGAATTTGCAAACAGCTGTATTTCCCTGCAGCTGAATGTCACTTCAGCCACGTGTCCCCAATCAAATGTACCACAGGGAAATGTCTCGCTGCCTAGGCGCCTGAACCCATCAAGACCTCATGTCTCTGAGAGATAGAGGCAGACAGTAATGCCCAAACTAACACATTTCACACACATTACCTCTAGAAATGTCTTAACTAACATATCCCTCGTAATAAACATCCACAGTAAATAGGAACCACTGCTTGTTTTTAGCCTGTTTAAATTTTAAGTGTTATTCTAAGCCTCTTAGTTTTGGTTTAAACACTTGGGTTTTAGGCCTAGCCCTTAGCTCTCCCTGGCCTCTCTCCCTCAGATTCTGACAAATATGGATGGGCACTTTCTTATGGTTTTGCCTGCCAGCCTGGTTGATATGAGCATCCTGACACAGTGTAGCAACTGCCTCACGTACATGGACAACCGGCTACTACTACCACCTAGGGACACAATTTGTGAGAGATACAGTTACATAAAGAAGCTATAGTCTATTCTCTCTCCCTCACAAGCCAGTATGTCTGGCACTGAGAAGGTTGTCAATAGAATCACTACACCTAAAACACCACCCACAACTATACAACACACACCCACATATGCGGAGGTTTTCAACAAAAACAAACCCAAACAAAGGAGACCTCAGAGGCAAAAACACATGAGAACTCCACAACCCTATACACCACATACCATGCATAGTCCACACACCAGTGTCTCACAACCACTAAGGTCTAACCATAAACCCAACATATTAGTCATAGGAGACACCATTGTGAGACACACAGATGTGCCTCTCACCAGGCTGGATAAGGAGAAAGTCACAGTTAGATCTTTGTCAGGTGCCAGAATCTGCCATATCACACACACACACTCAAGTCTCTCAACAACAGGTACTGTTATGACTCTGTCATAGTCCATGTTGGCATGAACGACTTGAGATGTACCTCCCTGGACTATATGAAGATAGACATGATCGAGCTCACTGAATATGTGTCCCAGGCAGGTATGTCCCTAGCCTTAAGAGGCATTCTACTGTCACCCAGAATGATGCCTCAATACAAACAGGAAATGATTGACTTTAACAACTGGCTTAGTTTCTGGTGTGATTCCAGGGAGATCCAGTGCCTGACAGCCTGGGAAGATATGATTGACAGAATACAATGCTTTGCTAGAGAGTGCCTGCATCTGTCTCACTTGGGCTTCAGGCTTCTGGCAAAGGCCCTTGCCTCCCCCATACTGCCTTTTTTAGGAAAAGTCATGAGGTCAATACTACCAACATAAAACGTTCAGCAAAATGCAAATTAAAGGTCATGCTGCTAAATGCTAGGAGTCTAAATATGAAATTGCACTCATTGCAAGCATTCTTAACCATGGAAGATGCTGACATTTGTGCAGTCACAGAAACCTGGTTCAAAGCTGCAGAAAGCACCACAGCCTTACCTGGTTACTCATCCTATCATACCTTCAGACCCCAAAATGTGGCAGCAAAGCCAAAGGAGGTGGAGTTCCAATATATATTAAAGACACACACACTTCCAAGCTGGTCAAACAGTATGAGGCACTGGAGACACTCCAATATGACTGGCAACTGTCAGAATTTGTTGCAAGATAGTATCTAGAATAGATACAGAGGCAGCTGGGGCATTTAAATTGTAGCAGTAAAGAGTTCTGAGTGCCCCTAAAAACAGCAGAGCAAGAGTATTGTTGGGATTGAATTTACTGATATTTTGATCTTTTCTGAATAAACTTAAGATATCTTTAACTTGGGCACATCCATTTCTGTTATCACCATAGCATGCATGGTTTGTGGATAAGTCAGGTAAGAACTGGGAGAGGTCCTTATGCCATGACTCTCTAACTGTTACGCTTTGAGGCTTAAAGTCAGTGATTTTTCTATGCTTCTATTTATGAGCATGTATTATTTATTCTGCATTTGTTCAGGTATACAATATACATGTTTATAGGATTACAGACAGAAGCCGATGGTCCAGGATTTAAGTGATGGCTTTGAAACACAATGGATTTAGTTTCTATTAATATGGTTATTTATTTATTTTTTTTGTGGGTTTACTCACATTCTGATGGTACATGCAAATTAATGCAAGGGTTAATTGTGAAGGGTTTCTAAACATAAGAAACCAATTTCTGTGCGGGCGCAGTCACCAGGTGCTCAGTCTTCATCAGTGTGGCACAAAACCAATATGTAAATTGTGAACATCAATAAATTATTTCCAGGAAGAAGGAATGCTGTCTTGTGTTTTTGGTTGTTGGGTTTCTAAACATACCACTGCTCATTTGAAGTAAAGTGAAATGTTGGTGGGTCTTCAATGCTATTGGAAGTTTTTACAGTTGAGAAGCTGCCAATGAGTTTATGCTACATTGGAATATGGAAATATTATGTCAAAGAGATCAATAAAATAAATGAAAGGGCGACTGTGAAAAATCAATTTAAGGGTAACATTTGAAGGTGCAATAAAAATAAGCTGTGAGAAATATTTCCCCTAATTACTGTAAAAGTCATTCCTAGAATGTGAAGGGGAAAACTCTTAAGAAAGACAAAAACAGGGTATCTTAAAATTTAATTGAGGTGGTTAAAATTGCAGGCAATAAGGGTGTTGTATGGTGAAACGTCAGGTAGGCCATCTGGACCACTATACTTAATGTTGCCACAAAGGAGTCATCCAGGCAGAACTAAACATAACGGTATCAACTACAGCTATAATTAAAAGATAAAACATTTTTTTTCATCTTACCTTTAAGCATCCCTGTGATTAGCACTTGCTGGAAAGCACTAGGAAGTTTTAAACTAATACAAGTACTCAACTCTCCTAGTTAATAAGGAGAGATTAATCGTAGGCACGAAACAGCCTATAATTGCAAAGTACCTTGATAAGGCAAGGGAAAACAGCTCCTGTACTTTACAAAAAAAGCACTAAACCAGGCATGTCCAAGGGTCAGCTTCTGGTGATTTCTCCTGTCCACCTGGTGAATATGGGCATACTGGGGCAATGCAGCAATTGCCTCATGTACACAGACAATCCTCTCCTCCTACCACCCAACACTATAACCTGCGAGAGATGCACTTACATAGCCAAACTGGAAGCAAAGCTCTCTCCACCCAAGATTGTGCTAGACAGTCAAGAGGAGAAGGTTAACACCCGCATTACACCTCAAGCAACACATAACCCTTCTAAACCCACACCACCAACACCCACACATAGCAGCATTAAATCCATATATGTGAAGGCCCTTAACTGTAAACTACCCAAGCAACAAGGACCTCTGAAGCTGAAATGCAAAAAAAAACACCAATCACAACCAAAGTGTCACATAGCTCACAGCACCAGTGTGCCGCGCAGCAACAGCCCCTAAGGCAAGACAACATACCTAACACTTTAGTCTTAGATGACTCTATAGTCAGGCACACTGATGTCCCACTCACCAGGCTGAACAAGGAGAAAATTACAGTCAGCTGCCCGTTGGGTGCCAGGATCAGCCACATAATGCATGCACTCAAATCACTCCACAACAAGTACGAATATGACTCTGTCATTGTCCATGTTGGAGTGAATGACTTGAGATGTACCTCCCTGGACTACATGAAAAGAGACATGGGAGACTTTCGGAACATGTGGCCCAGGCAGGTATGACCCTAGCACTGAGTAGCATCCTGCCTTTCCCAGAATGATACCACAATATAAGGACAAAATGATTGACTTCAACATTTGGCTAAGCTTCTGGTGTCATTCAAAGGAGATCCAGTATCTGTCTGCCTGGGACGAAATGATTGACAGGCCACGATGCTTTGCCAGAGATGGTCTACACCTGTCACCCCTGGGATTCAGGTTACTGGCTAAGGCTCTTGCCACCCCTATAGTGCCTTTTTTAGGCAAAGT
Organism: Protopterus annectens; assembly: GCF_019279795.1. Taxonomy (NCBI): domain Eukaryota; kingdom Metazoa; phylum Chordata; order Ceratodontiformes; family Protopteridae; genus Protopterus; species Protopterus annectens. Next base: position 125,430,899 of record NC_056735.1, read on the forward strand.
TCAAAGGACAAAACCACCACCGTAACAGGTACAAGCATGCAAATTCTGAAGGAAATGCTACTCAATGCTAGAAGTCTAAACCTCAAAATGCACTTTCTCGAGGCACTCCTAAAAATGGTGCAGTAACTGAGATCTGGTTCAAGGCTCCAGAGAGCACCCCTGCAATACCAGGCTACAACTTTTACCACACTTTTCGGCCACCAAACCAGGACCGAAACACTAAAGGTGGAGGAGTGTCCATATTCACCAAGGATATTCATACCACCAGGCTAGTTGTCGAACACAATGCATCTGAAATTCTCCAGGTGCAACTAACACTAGGTAAGACTGCAATCTAAATTGCAGCTTGCTACAGATCCCCCACTATGCCCCAAGATTCTCACTACACCTTTCTAAACATACTGGAAAATATTAAGATACAACCAAACACCCTAATACTGGGTGATTTCACCTACCCTGCCATTAACTGGGAAAACTAATTGTGCACCAACACCTTTGCCCAACGATTCTTGGAATTCATAAATTCCAACGCCTTGGATCAACTAATCCATAGTCCCACCAGGGGCTCCAATATCCTAGACCTGGTCATTACCAACATGGGAAATTGATTCTCCACACCTATGGTCACCCCCTTGTTGGTCAGGTCTGACCATAAGCTAATCACCCTTGACATCCACATCCCACCCCCAGTAAGTGCTACTCAACTCAGAAGTGACAAACCTCATGACGCCCATTTAGACAGGAACTGAAAGTTTGACTGCTGAATCCTACACTAAGGTACTGTACGAGCACATCCACTCATGCATGAATCATGCCATCCCAAATAGAACCAAGATGCTCTCCTCCAAAAAAAGGAAGCCAATCTGGTGGTCCCCTGCCATAAACAAACTTTACAACAAAAGGAAGAAACTGTTGCAGAAAAGAGAAAAATCCCTGGATGCAAAAAACTCCCTTACCAGCCTCAGTAAGAAGCTGAGATCCCTAATAAAATCCTCCAAAGCTAGTTATGAAAATAAAATTGCCAAAGATTCCAAAGACAACCACAAGGCATTCTATAGCTATGTCAAGAATCTAAATAGCAATGCTCAGAGCTGCTCTGAGCTACAACAGAATGGCATTAAATATACTGATCCCAAGGATATTGCCAATATCCTGGCAGATCGATTCAGTGCTAACTTCACTCCGCTCTCACCCCCTAAACGGCCCATCTCAATACTGGAAGATTACCAAATTCCAGTAACAACGGCCACACAGGTAAAAAACGCACTCTCCAAAGCTAAGAATACAGCATCCATAGGACCAGATGACATCCCCGGCTGTGTATTACATGAACTACAAAATGAACTAATCACCTAAGTGTCATGTTTAATCATAGCTTCACCTCAGGCTTTGTGCCCACTAAGTAGCGCACAGCTACAGTTATCCCACTCCACAAGGGGGAATCCACCTTGGATCCCGGGAACTACCATCCCATCAGTCTGTCGAGCCTGATCTGCAAGGCCATGGAACTTATAAACAAAGACACTGGCAAACTTCAAACACTAAACCCCACCCAGTTTGGGTTTGTCAAGGGCCGATCTTGTCTCCTGAACCTAACTGACTTTTTTGAATCAGTCTCCAGAGCAGTGGACGAGGGTAAGGCAGTCCGCACAGCCTATCTGGACCTTTCCAAGGCCTTTGACACCATCCTCCACTCTGGAATCATAGATAGACTTACTAAGCTAGGCATTAATCCCTACGTCACTAGATGGGTTGCCAGTTGGCTTACTGACAAAACTCTCACTGTAAAAGTAGCTGACTCCAAATCCAGCTCCAGACAAGTGACAAGTGGAGTACCTCAGGATTCAGTCCTGGGGCCGCTCTTGTTTGGCATCTACTTCTCTGAAGTACAAGCCAACACTAAGGAACTCTGGCTAGCAAAGTTCGCAGATGACTGCAAACTGGGAGCCATTATTGAATCCCCAAATGATATGGATACTCTACAAAAGGGCCTTACAGAAACAGATGCTTGGTGCCACAGCCATGGGATCAAGCTTAATGCCAAGAAATGTATAGTTATCCCCTTTGGGAAAAAACATGTACCCATGAATTACCACATAGATGGCAGTACACTAAACACCAAAAGTGTGATAAGAGACTTAGGGACAAAGGTGGACAGTGGTCTCACCTTCACTAAACACATTGCCACAACAGTCAGGAAATCCTTCTATGTGGCACCTCATCACTAAGGGCTTTTCATCCAGAAAAAAGGAGGTCGTTGTCCCACTGTACTCATCCCTCATTAGACCCATTATAGAATACAATGCCCCATTTGGTATGTACCTCTCAAGACATCTGCAATAACTGGAAAGGCCGCAGAAATACCTCAGTAAAAGAATCACACGCCTAAAGCAGATGCCCTACGCTGACCACCTTAAAAAAAACTCCAGCAATACTCTGCCATACATCATCTACTCAGAGGTGATCTCTGCTTAACATACAAGGCCATGTCAAACCCAGAGCTGTTGGACATGCTACACTTAAAGAAATCCCAATACCTCAGAGCCACACGCTCCAGGGATCTAAACCTTGTCATCACAATAAACAAAACATGCTGGAGGGATAGGTTCCTGACCCAGAGACTCCCCAGACTCTGGAACAGACTGCCCATACATGTCAAGCAGAGCACCTCTTTGGCCCTCTTCAAAAGGAACCATGACGATTAGATGGGAGAAAGGAAATTCACCCCAGGGATCATGTCAGTCACCCTGCTAGACAGGGGTCCAGGGAAGTAAATAGTGTGGGAAGAAATAGCCAGGGAATTTTTATGGCTAGGCTTATACAGGCCCTAGGGCCAATAGCCTAGTACCAACCTATGAACCTATAAAAGTGGTTATGATAGTATTTCACGGGACAGTGTTAAAAATTTATAGGGAGTACAGTCACATATGCAGCAGCGATCACTTAACTACAAACAGGGGAGCTCCATGACCTCACATTCCAGCAGGAGTATCTCAGCTTGAATATGCATATTGGGCTGATAAGAGTCTGAGGTAGAAGATATGATCCTAAATGAATAATTAGAGTCTTTGAAGCTATATCTAAAGTAAAGTGGTTATTAAGTAATATCAGTGCCTGGTTATTGAAACTATTTGCTTCAGCAGTTTTTTCTGTACTTATTAAGTGGTGTATATGCATGAGGTTTTATAAAATGCTTAGTTATTTTAAGATTTCTGACAAGGTCTAACCATCCTCAAATCTTTGCAAGTTTTTACCCATTAAGGTCAGGAATACTGATATTTTTAATTAGATGCAATTATTATTGACTGTGCAATGTTATTCAAGTCTTTCAGCATAGCTATTCCAGCCCTCTTTAGTAAAATCAAATGCATTCAGTGATTCCACAATAACAATATTTTGCTACTAAAATGAATATGTTTATCCTTTGCTCACTGTTCACCTTTAACTGTTACACCAAGTCTACGGTACCCGCAGTTCTCATACACACTGTCCAGAACATCATTTATTTACCAGACAAACCACCTAGTGAACAATTTGTTTACAAAAGTACTTTTCCAGTTCTTGTTTTCCTAACTCTAGTAAATATATAAAACAAATATTAATCTTTCACAAATAATGTTATAGGATAATCATCCTGTATATCATTTTCACATATTGCTCATGTTAGTGTATTTGTGATTTGAATTCATGAAATATACTTGAATAATCATTTTCTGCAAATAAATTTACAAATCTGTTGCATTTTAATATTCTTTGTAGTAAGCACAGATACATTTAATCTTAATGGTTAGTTTGCTTTATATGCATTTTATAATTTTAAAATCACCCTTGTTCAGAAATCATTTATTAGTCAGTTTCACTATATTCATTCACTCCCAAAATGTACGCGGTATAAACTATTTTGCTACATAGCCACTAAATGACTTAGTTCTTGTTTATTTAATATGGACATGCACCTGTTAGCTTTAGTTTTCCAGCAGAAACATGCAAACTCCTATGCTATCATCACCTGTAAGACGTATAATCCTGATTTCTGCAGTGGTTATTTTTATTTTATTTTTTAGGAATTGCTGATTATGATATCCCCTGAGCAGAGTCTGAATGGCATACATAAGCTGACACTCAAAAGTGTGAACAGAAACATGCGGCTTTTAAAGGAAGTAGTAAAACTGAAGATTTTCTGCAGTGTCAACAAATTATAAATATGCAGATGCCAAAAAAATAGTGAAATTTAAAACTCCCTCCAACATTAAGAACTGCTCCCCATACCTCTGCTATTTATATACACTAATTTCAACATCACTATACCTCAGAGTAAGAGGAATTCTCCATGGCATTTCAATCTCATAATTTGCATGCAACGATAAAGGCAATTTTTTCATAACTTCACACATCACAGTTTAGTTGAGTAGAATGATCTCCTTCCTTGTAAAACAAGACACATACAAGACAGACTAAGCAATCAAGATCTTGTCTCCCAGAACAAGGAAAGTGCAGTCTTTTTATACTGTAAAAGCTTATGATCAAACATTTTGTTATCTATCAGACTATAGCCACTGGCCAATTAAAACTAAACACCTCAGTACTGTTTTCTTACTGCTAATCTGCAGACCCCATATCTGTGCCTTTCCTTATTGGGCACAAGTTCCAATCACTGAATGTGCCAACATATGATTCTATTCACCTATAAGTCACTAGCAAACTGGTCACTACAGAAAATGAATATAGAATCACATGATGTTTCCAAATTAGATGCCTATTTTATACATCTAAAGACTTCTGCACATTAACATGTATCCTTTAACAGTCCCTGTGATTATTAGTTTCTGTATTATGCATGCAGTTTAACAATATGTATTTTTGTTTTATTTGTTTATTGTTTCTATAACTGGATCCTAGTCAGTTTTCAGCCACAGCTCTGTCCAGAAGGGAAAATGCACATTTATTTATACCTAGTTTACATTAACCTATCAAATAACATGTTTCAGGAGATGGGAGTAGGATGGAAAAAGTTAAGAAAATGCAAATCCCATTTAGATATTAAGTGAAAGTCAAGACTGAATCCCTTTCACTCTGAAGTTGTGAAGCAGAAAACCCATTTTATGAGTCAAAAAGGATCAGAGAAAGCAGGAATTGAACAATTTATTTAATGTTGTAGTAAATACTTTTAAAAAAGAAAGTAAAAATATATGTTAATAGTGTTTGCTTTATTTTGTATTACTTTATGTGAGCCTATATATGTCTTAAGTGATAATTTAATAAAGATATAAGGAAAGGATCCAAGAACCAGTGCATGAATTAAATAAACAGAAAATAACTGGGTCGTTATCACTGATGTGTTAGTTAACATCTAAGCCTTAGTTTGTGCATCTGTACAATGTACTACTGCTAAAACCTTATTTTTTCCTTTGGACTTTTTGTTTGTAGCTACCAAGCTCCATTTGTGGTCTTCAGCTCATTCATTCTGTTGCTACTGAGAAGTCTACAATCTAGGGACATCAAATGATGTGAGGGGCTGACATTCATGATGCCAAGGAGATTATTTTTGCCATTGTTGGCATCTTGGCAATGAGGATATGTGTGTGTGTGTGTGTGTGTGGGCACGCGTGCGCACGCGCGCGCGTGTGTGTGTGTGTGTGTGTGTGTGTGTGTGTGTGTGTGTCTGTGTGTGCACGTGTGTGCGTGACTGTGTGTGTGTGATGTGTGATGTGTGTGGTGTGTGTGTGTGTGTGTGTGTGTGTGTGTGTGTGTGTGTGTGTGTGTGTGTGTGTGTGTGTCTGTGCTTTCCACATTCACTACAGCACTGACTTGAGATCTCCAAGCCCATATCCCCAGTCCTGCCCAGGTTTGGTGTTGTACAATCTTCTTCTTGCTTTGTAGTGATCAGAGAGCTGCAGTCTAGAGCTCCCTCAACCCCTTGACATGTGAGCTGGTGTCAGCTGTTTATTTCTACCCTACCTGTCTATTCTGGCATCTCAGGCACTATTCAAACCAGTGACATCTGAGATGTTGTCAGGGTTTTATCCTTCTATGCCACAGAGTTGGGCAATATCTTAATTATTACATTCTAATCAAGAAACCACATTTTTCTGAACATTCTGTTTCTGATATTTGTCTAGAATTGGGTAAGCTTGCCTGCTACACTATGTACTGAAATAAGCATAGATTACTAAGGGGTTCTTCCCAGTCACACAACAGCTATGGTCATTATTTCTTCTTCCTCATGCCTGTGTATTCTAGGGAAGCCCATCCTATTTCCTGGGGTATTAGCCTTCAGGTTTAATATATATATCTCAGCAGACCCCCTATATGGCACCTACTTTGGACAACAATGATTACATTTGAATGCCAGTAGAATGCATTAGAAGATTGTCCAGCCTGATTTATTAGCAGAAGCCTGGACTTATTCACTAATTTATCACGGGTGGAAACATGTCATAGAACTAATTTATCACGAGTGGAAACATGTCATAGAACTAATTTATCACAGGTGGAAACACGTCATAGAACTAATTTATCATGGGTGGAAACACGTCATAGAACTAATTTATCACGGGTGGAAACATATCATAGAACTAATTTATCACGGGTGGAAACATGTCATAGAATTAATTGATCATGGGTGGAAACATGTCATAGAACCTGAGTTTTACTCAAGTTAATCTTGGCTGCAATGTTGCTGACTGTGTAGCAATATTTGTCAAGGACATCATAGACTGTTACTTTGACATATTATGAGTCGATTATAATCAATTATTAATAATATTATTATAAGATATTGAAACACGTGTTTATATTACACTGGAATATGGTTAAATATTAGTCTAAGCTAGCCAACATTTCTCTCCATTGGGTAAGCACCTGTGAGCAGAGCTAATCATCTTCAGTGCCTGAAGGTTGACTGGCTTCATATTTTGATCTTCATTCCTAAGTCTTCCTGGTTTAACAAAAGTCATTTTGCTGCTAACTCCTTTTATCCTGCTGCTAGTAAGATAACAAGTATTGGCAGGGAACTGTTTTTTAATTCAGAATATTAAAACATGTGGTATTTTGTTGGGATCCCTTGGTGACTATATGCCCACATTCTTCATACACCTCCATTTTAAAATTGTTCACTTTCCTAAATTTATTAAGACCACATTGATTTATCATTTTAACACATTCAGTCCAATGTAGCTTTAGAGATGTGACTATATATCCTGAGCTTTTTGACAAGACCAAATTATGAGCTTGTATTTCAAGCAAATGTTCATACTTCAAGAGACATAAGTTTTTCCCCAAAGAAATGTAAATGATAAACTGTTCAGCACATGCATATTTACAGTGACAGTGTTCATTAGATTAAACTGTGTTGTATAAATATTAATAAAAACAGTAATTACTATTTTTTGTAATATTTTGTAAACAATTTACAATATCCTAATAACCACTATGGATGACAAAATAATGTCATGATCCCCAAAGCGGGAATATACTTATCTTAATAAAAGATGAAGCTCTCCAAATAACTATAAAAATAAACATATGGTCTACTAGAAATAACTCCATTTTAATATCAGTAAATTTAGGATCACAAGTGTGAGAAAAGTGACATAAATTATTACTATAGAATAAATCATCATATCATAAAACATCACCATTAAAGATCAAGTGGCAACAGAAAGTAATAATTTGAAGCTTTGACCTGTATCCATCTATCAAAGTCATTAAATCAAACCTGTATCTCATTTAATTCTAAATTGTATGTCTATCTAGTCTAGAGAAATCATTTCATAGCATTATATCTCAGTGATCCAACTTATTATTAAATACATTCATGCATTTTGTAGCCTTCAAGCAGGCTGCCTGCAAACATCAGTACAGAGTTATGCACTTAAGCTACTTGAAGGCTATGTAAACTTGTTAAGACTGACAATAATATGTATAAATCTGTACAGTTATCTCTTGTCTGATAAAGAAATTAAACTTTCAGTGACTCAGCAAGGCCATGCTAAAAGTAGTTTCTTAAATGTGATCTATAAAAAACACCTCACATTTATGTTATAGTAAAACATTTAAGAAGCAGTGGTGCATGGGGAGGGGTCATTTCCCAAACTTTACTACCCATATTTTTGCCTCAAAGCTATTATTATGGTAAAGTGCATTGATACTGTTTTAAGGCCCCCTGGAATACTTTGAATTGGCTTATCAAAGAGATTCTAGATAAGGAACTGAACAGGGCACACATCTGTCTCTGCCATGGGTCCACTGAGCTGATAAAAGGATTGTTCCTTTGCAGCCTTTCGCTGGCTCCATGGCAAGAGCTATGGGACCCCGAACACAGAACAGGATTCTTGTTTCTGATTATTTTCTAACTGAGGGTTCAGCTGGGCAGAATGTTTAGTATGTATAGCAGTGTGCCATCATGCCTATTCCAGAGGAAAAGAAGAGATTAATTGCTATGGTTACAGCACCCAGAAGAGAAAAGGGTTTCCATCTCTGGCATCAAATTATGCAGAATGGAAAAACAGGTAATTTGTTTAAAAGTATCTAATGACAACAAAGTGGGTCAATACAGAACTCTCACCTTTGGTGACCACCCCATGAAATATAGTTAATTTTTCTTTACTGCCACTGCAGGTCAACATTAGGGACTGCTGCAGTCTTGATGGTGCCATCCTATGAATGGTATGTTAAACCATGGGCCTACTGCCTGACTTGGTGGTTACTTCAATGGGTGTAAAAGATCTTACAACACTTATTAAAATGAATAAACTAGTAGAGAGATGTTCTCAGTCCCTTGGTCAAATTTCCCCTAGTGAGTATAAATACTTCCATGGGTCTTCCTTAAAAAGAGGTCAACAGCCTAATTGGACTAACCCAGTCAAGAAATGGCACATAAATAAATAAGCCTGTTAATGCTATTACTGTGGCAATGTACTTGGAACCCCTGATTTAATCCCTATCTTTCTAGGATTGCATGATTTCCTCATCATTGTGCAGTACATCAGATTGGGGGGGGGGGGTGGCTAGTCAACCACTAATAGGATGTCTTGGCTACAGGAATGATTAATGGCTTTGTCACATGTCAAACAGTAGTAGGAAAACACACACACACACCACATGTATATATTAATGTTTACTACAGAGCTTGGCACATGTCAAACAGTAGTAGGAAAACACACACACACACCACATGTATATATTAATGTTTACTACAGAGCTCATTGGCCCATGACTTACCATTTAATTCATGTCATAATATAGGAAACAAATGTCTCAATATCCCAAGTAACCGAATCTCACATAATCTAAATGTGAGGTTAATGCTGTAGTATTAACAGCTATCAGCAATATGAAAATCATAACAAATTAGATTCATATTTCTTCAAATCATCTATGTAAATTTATCATAGTGAGTTACATCTTTTTCCAGCTTCAGCAATGCTATCTGACATCTAGTTCTTATCTCTGAGAGCTACTGTCAAAACAACCACACAATAACCATGTTGTCTAGGTTTGTTGTTCAGCTTCAGATCATTGACAGATTTATAAAGTAATTTCTAGCCTGATTCTATGATCCTAGTCTATTGTACAGCATGGTTTAACTATCTCTTTCTTAATCTCAAAAACATATACTGTAAAACAATACACTGAAAAGTTTAGCCTGCCCTTTTGGCTAGAGTTTCCTACTATACAGTAAAAATAATGAGGTGACGTGTCAGGGGAGTCTTCAGGTTCTAGATGAGTACCACTGCTCCCCTTATACAGTGACACTCCTGATAAGATATATTCCCTCTGCTTCATGATGGCATAAAATGGAGAGTGGGATTAAAGGCCAGTTATTGGGATGGACACGGATCAGGTCTTTATTTGTCTCTAAGATATCATAGCATCATGCAATACAAGGCAGAATCAGTCCAAGGGACATTTACACTTAGTCAGCACACACTCTAAAGGGGCACCACCTGCCACCATGAGGGCAAAACTGGTTTGGCAATGGGAGTGTTTAGGTGTACCCTTCCAACTGTCAATGTTCTTCTTAAAGCCAGATTAGGTGTCACTCTGTTTAACATGTATAGATAATTTATTCCAGAGATGGAATAAGCACTGGAAGATGAATCTGTCCTGCCACATATTTAACTGTCAATGGAAATTTATATCTTTTGTGTTAGTGTTTGTGTAGGGATTCAGGCTGTGAAGGTGAAGAAGAGGAAGGGGTTAGTAGGGCCCTTCTTGCAAAGAAAATCCAGACATAGATTGCCGCATAGGAGTATATAAGAAAGATAGTACAGGGACAAAGTTTATAGCCTGTCTTGGTAGTTTAGGATCTTTACACCAGTGAGTTTCATGAACTACTCTTTCTATTTGTGTTATGCGTTTGGACAGACATATGCCAAAAGGGATATTATATTGTATAATTTTACAGGTGAGGCCCGAGTATAAATAGATGACAACTTTTTAGACATACATGAGATGCCTTTGGATATTCATTGCACCAGATAGATATTCTCACCACTATTCTGACAATACTGATCAAAGGTTAGGAGTTATCTGCAAAGGTACCATAATCCCTGATGAATATATCGATCTGAAGATGGAAGCTACCTACAATGTAGGTAGCAGAAAAGTTACATTTGGCAGATGTGATCATACTGCCATTGCGTTTTGCATTTAAGATGAAGCCTTAACACTGCATCAGAGATTACATGGTCTAGTACTTTCTGTAGTACTATTTTATCAGAAGTGAACTACAGCATCTACCTTGCAGTCATTAGAAAATGAAAGCAGGCAAATATCCAGGCAGTGTACTTATTAGCCAATAGCTGAATTACTAAAACTAGCATTGTTACTAGCCCTTATCTCTCAGTTCCATTTTTTCAAAATAGGAGAGCTGAAATTAAGCTGTTGATCAGTGTGCAGCCATCTTGGCAGTCCTCCAAATGGTCAATACATTGATAAAAAATACCATTTGCACATAAACCCACAGACACATATCTATGTCAGAGATGCACAGTTTGTAGAAATATACATGAAGGACTATACATAACTTTAGAACATGTTGAGAAATCCATAGGAGCTCAAGCAGGCATAGTCTGCATAAGTTTATGTTCACATTGCCCTGCGTTTTATATTGGCATGACTACAAGATCTCTTTTAAAGAGAATTGGGGATCATATGTATGCCATAAAACACAGAAATTTTAAGAACGCATGGGTACACTACTGTTTGTAAAGACTATATAAAATCACATGTTTTGTTCTAGATCATTTCTCAGGCTAAATTGGTGGAGATTTAAAAAAACAAATTAGAGATGAAAGAAACTTCATGGTAATTAAGTATGCAAGCTGACAAATATACAGGTATAAGTGACAAAAGGCTTAAAACAGTTTATTACTATTTTTATTAGGATTGTTTTTAATATTTTAGTTGTATAAAGCATATTTTTATTTCTGCATATATTTTTGCATGTGCTTTTTTTCTGAATGAGATATTTAAATAATCTGACTTTCAGCCATGTGGTGTGTCATATAATTTGTTTTACTTATTTAAGGGAACTGTACTGTTTAGTTCATTTTTATAAGGCCTTGTTCGACATGGCTGAACATACTAAATTATCTGAACATTTGTTTCCGCCTGTGTCCCTCTGAAGTCTCTTTTTGTTTTGAACCTGAATAAATTTAGTTGATGTAAAGTTTGTGTTAAAATTATCTGGTAGTATATTAGGTATATCCTTAGGTTTGGAGTAGGTGATGTCATTATAAATTAACTCAGGGCTTTGATGGATGTTATTGCTTTGATTTGTAACATAGTTAAAGCAAAAACAGTAACGTATGTTGAATAATGATGCATCATGGATATGATAGAAGAATACAGAAAGGAAATCATGAAGAAAGTTACAAAGTTCAGTTGGAATGTTTTAGAGAACAATCTTAAATCAGAACAACCATGGAAGATTGAATGAGCTGAGAAAGACAGCAAAAAGTTAAGGAAAATCGTTGAAGCCAACAGATCACTATAGTCTTATATAATTTAAAAGAATAAAAGAGAAAGCAACTCAGCTTGATAAAATACAGAATGAACTATACAAAAGTCACAAAAAGAAATTGTAGGCATTTTATAATTTCAGTTTAGGAAGTCTACAGAAAATAAGGAATTTCTGGATACATATAAAGGTGACAATATGAATTTACAAACAATAGAATTGGGAATATCTAACAAAGTATCACATTATAACATTCTTAGACAGCTGACAGAATATATTTTTTCATTGTACAAGTCTATAAGCACTAAAGCAAATTTGCTGATAAAGGGACTTCCAATCATATGATTTTTCTTCATAGACAATAAATCCACAACTAGTGCCTGTTTTATGTTACAGTGATTAATTAAAAAAATCAAACAAAGAAAAAGAAAAACAGAATGTTGGATTAAGAAAAGATCAGCCATTAATTATTTACATAAACAGAGAAGAAACTTTTTACAGTCTTAACAAGCCAATTTTGTGATAGATTATGATACAGAGAGGAACAGTCAGAAATTTGACTTATGTGACCTAAGATATATAGTAGATATTAGACCACCATGCATTTTTTGAATTATTCAGATAACTTGAAAACTGAAAAGAGAGTAAGGCAAGGCTGCAAATTAGCTACATGGTAATTCATAATAAATAGAGATAAACGTATTGAAAGAATGGTACAAAATAAAGTTGTACCAAAATAGTTAAAGTGACTAGCTATTGTTAAGGCTGATGATTTACTTATAATCTAGTTAAGTTTTAAGGTGATAAATAACCATTTACAAATTTTCAAAAGTTAATGGTGTTTAATATAAGAAAGAAAGGTCTCTACAATAAAGGACTAATGCTTTCTGCCAATACAAATTGGGCAACACATGCAGTATCTGAAACTGTGGCTGAGAAGTATTGTATATGCACTAAACAGGTTAAATGAAATGTGTATGAGGCCTTTAAATATATATATATATATATATATATATATATATATATATATATATATATATATATATATATATATATATATATATATATATATGGGTCTAGGACACATGCTCGACTAGCATATGTCCGAATCACAAAACATCGAACACACATAAATGAAAGCGCTTAACATCGAAAAGCACTTCCATGTATATGTAGTTCAAAAAAAAAATCTACGTTTCTGCAGGGGGGCCCTGCACCCCCCACACCCCCTACTTTATTATTCTCACTCCGAGATCACACTACAGTGAGTAAAAGTGAATTTTCCCTTACCCGCACTGTAGTCCGATCTACAAAACAGGCATACATACACAGAAGTGCTTGTTGATGTTAAGCGCTTTCGTGTATGTGTGCTTGATGTTTTGTGATTCGGACATATGCTAGTCGAGCAAGTGTCCTGATCCCATATATATATATATATATATATATATATATATATATATATATATATATATATATAAAAATATATAGTAACAGCAATAAAGGTAAAATCACTAAATAGACTTGCTTATGGAAATAAAATTTGGGCTCAAGAAGACAAAAGAAATTATGAAAAAAAGGGTTTACAGATTACTGAAACAAAGGATGCTATTGCCAAAGTGTTTTCCAAATTTTTCTTTAAGAGCAAAACTTTGTCTAATGGGAATGCAATCAGTATTGCACGGAAGTAATATCAAATTGGTTCAATATATAAATAGAACTAATTGACTACACTGAATTAGTAACTGCTTTTCTGACTAAAAAGGTGAGACTTGGCATGTTTCTTTGTATCCAATACACATACGTTAATAAATGAAGCCATAAAAAAGATACACACTGGAATATTTTAAAAGTATTTAGGTAAAAACATTATAGTCAGCAAAGAATTTTCCATACCTGAAACAAATAACTAAATAAATAAATAAAAATACTTAGAAGGCAAAGAATTTAAAAAAGATAAATAAAAGTATTCTACATTTTAAATGGGTTTGAAAATAATGCACAAAGAGAATTTCTGCCATCACATAGTAGATATGAAATGGCCTACCAGGTAGCTCACTCACCTTTGGGGTAGAAGGCTGTGGGTTCTATTCTCACATAAAGTAGATCGACTCCTGAAACTACTGTGCAGTATAAAGGGGTGCTATACTCTTGGATGAGATGTTAGACAGAAGCCTCATCTGCTTAAGTTAGTGATAACTTAAATAGATGTAAAAGATCTCATGGCACCTCTGGTTTGGATGAGATGTTAATCAGCGGCCTCATATGCCTGAGGTGGTGCTAGCTTAGATGGATGTAAAATATCTCAATGCACCTCTTGGCTCAGATGAGATGTGAAACAGATGGCTCATCTGCCTGAGTTGGTGGTACTTTGGCATACTGGACAAATATGCTGTCTTTCCTAATAACATTGAATTAATCAAATACACTTTTTTCATATGCTAATCTGCACATTTTCTATAACATACAAATATCTTTAATTTCCTTAATTATTAATTCCCATCCATTCTTACACTCTTCTTTATCAATTTCTATCCTTAAATCAGATATTTCCTTCAAAGAAAATAGTTTACCTCTTATTTGATTGTATCACCACATCTTTTACTTTTTTTCTTTAATAATTATAGTGGTTCTTTTCTTCAGACTTTCAACTAAATAAATAACCTCTCTCATCTACTCTATTTTTAGTTGTTATTATAATGCCACTTGCATAAGACATCATAACTAGAATTATAACTTCTGCTTGAATTTTATAATTTGCATTTTTTATTTTCTGGTTCTCTTCTCTGACTACTGCATTCATAACCAAAGCAAACTAAATACGACTGATAGGTCACCCTTGTCTTATACTATTATTCATATCTACACCTTTATCTGTCTATCCATTAATTAAATCCCTTAATATATGTATGTCTTGTTTAGTTTTACTTGATTTATAGGATGACTATACTTGCAATAGTCAGGTTTTAAACGAATAGAGTTTTATTTATATATTATATACATTTTATAACAATATGTTATTTAATAATTATTCAATTAACTAATAACCCTGAGACACTATATAAGGACTGAGCTTTGAGATAGGTGTGTCTTGGTCTGATGAAGCGACTGTGAAAGCGCCTACCGTGTACACCAATAAAGTCTGGATTTTGTGTTAATAGTGGAAGTTCGTTTTTCAACCAGAAAAAGTTCGTATTTTGCTGCTGCATGGTTGCCTCTGCCATATCTTCATTGCTTATTATATTAATAATGTATATCCATTATTTTCCACGATATTCAATGCTGCATTGAATCAAATGCCTTATTAATATCACTGACTGTGAGTTTCATATCTTCTTTCTTTCTATTTATATCATTTATAATTTTTCTCACTATGACTAATACTTTGGCATCCTTTTCCTGTCATACTGTACACATTTTTTCTGTTATGTTTTGCATCGTATTTTCAAATCTTTTTTGCATTGTTTTCATTATCTTACAGACTGTATTATTTAAAACTATTGGTCTCCAGTTTTTTTTATCTTCTCTTGCTTCATTTTTTCCGTATGAATTTTAAAACCCTACTTCACAATTCCTTATATTTTAAGCCTTCATTTAATCATTTATTAAATATACATATTAAATAGTTTTTCTGCCATTTTTCTAGAGTTTTACACATTTCAATAGCATTACCATCTGGGCCTGATACTGATTCTACATTTAACCATTTAAACACTTTTTCTCTTTTCCAAACAGCCAAACAATTAAATATATATATATATATATATATATATATATATATATATATATATATATATATGGATCTAGGAAGTTTGATTGAATGATCAAAAGTCCAAATCCATAACCACCAAACACACTTTAATGAAAGAGCTTTTATTGAAAAAGTGCGTTCGTTAAACCATGTTACTAAAAAAAAAAACACTGCATTAATGTTTTAGCAGGGGGGCTTCACCCCTGTGCCCCCCATGCACCTCTACTTTAATATTCACCCTCTGAGGCGCACTACTGTGGGGAAAAGGGAATTTTCCCTTATCCACACCATAGTATGGGCTTGGCAACAGGCATACTTATGTGAAAGTGCTTCTTTGGTGGAAAGCACTTTCGCATAAGTATGCCCGGCCGTTTGGG
This sequence comes from Protopterus annectens, assembly GCF_019279795.1. Taxonomy (NCBI): domain Eukaryota; kingdom Metazoa; phylum Chordata; order Ceratodontiformes; family Protopteridae; genus Protopterus; species Protopterus annectens. The sequence continues at coordinate 125,446,989 of NC_056735.1, forward strand.
TTTTGGACTTTTGATAATTCGATCAAAAGTCCTAAACCCATATATATGTGCGTGTGCGTATGTGTGTGTGTGTGTGTGTGTGTGTGTGTGTGTGTGTGTGTGTGTGTGTGTGTGTGTGTGTGTGTGTGTGTGTGTGTGTGTGTGTGTGTGTGTGTGTGTGTGTGTGTGTGTGTATTTTAAAAGACCAAGTTAATTTTAAGGAATTTAATTAGAGAATGATTTATTTGAAATTGAAATTGTTTGGGGTTGTGGAATGGTTGCCTTGTGAATGAGGGAAGGAAGTTACTTGTATTTTTTTTTTTTGGCTTCTAACACCATGGCAGATAGAAAGGAAGACACCAATGATCCCTATGAGGGGAACAAGTCATCTGTGGAACTAACAAAGGTGCTTACCTGAATGGTTCACATTCAAAGTACTCAGATAAGAAGCACACCTGAATTATTTTCTGAAATTCCAGGAAATCAGCAACAGTTTTTAAGAAGCAATGGAACCCATAAACCGGGGACACCAGCTGAGCAAAAGAGAAGAGCCCAGAGTAGGAATTCCAGTTCTTTGAACAGTATAATGCAACCTATAATGGTGGCTCTGCTGCAACAGAGTTTTTTTCAATCTGCTGTTTCCAAAACTAGTTTCAACCTTTCCAATTGGTTGGATAATGATGTTGCTTGGACTTCTATTCCAGAATAAGTGGCTCTATCATGCCAAGATGCGATTGCACCCTGTAAGGTAAAACTGCTGAAGTACCATTCTTCACTTATAGAAAACACTTATTTAAAAGAATGCATTAAGGCCAGGAGACTACCTAAGGGTTTCTGATTCTACACGTTTCTTAACAATGTTACTAATGGTAGTGTATCTGATCGTGAACTTGTTGAGTTATTTGATAGGGTAGGTTTTGAACATATGAAGTATATAATCAAGAACAGTGACAAGGCCCTGGCAGCTCTGTTGGAGGAGATAAACAAGTTGAATAATCAGATCACCAAAGACCTTGTGCATTTTGTTGATGATTAAATATATTTTAAAGTGTTAAGTACGTATACCATCATTTCAATGATTTAGTGAAACATAAGTTTAATAAAATGAGAAGAGCATCAGAGTAATACAAGAATGGTAAAGCCGAGGGGTTCTAACAGTGAGGCTGTTACCAGGGTGGTAAGACCAACAAAATGCAGGAATATGATGGTGTTGAACAGGAACTTATGGACAGTTTGGCCCCAACCCCTATAGAAGGGGTCGATATCACATCATCGAAAACACTATTCACCGAACACCTTTTCATCAACCCCAAAACAGCAAACAACTTTTTATCGAATGTTCACTTCAGCAAACGTATTTACCAGAGCAAAGAATTAGCTGTCCAATGTTTGGAAATTTCCCTTTTCTCCACTGTAGTGCGATTTCAGAGATGGTATATATAAGTGGGACGTGCAGCCCCACAATTTGTTGGGTTGATATACTGCACTGTATAGGTTCATAGGCTCATAGGTAGGTACTAGGCTATCAGCCCTAAGGCCTATATAAACCTAGCCAAAAAGGTACTCTGGCTTTCGCCACCCAAGAAAATTATTTTCCTGTCCCCCTGTTGAGCAGAGCCACAGAGGTGATACCTGGGGTGAATTTCATATTTCCCATTCAACCATCAAGATTTTTCTTGAAGAGTGGCAATGAGGAGCTGTGTTTGATATAGATAGGTAGGTTGTTCCAGAGTATGGGAAGTCTCTGGGACAGTAATCTATCCCTCCAGCATGTTCTGTTTATTGTGGTGACAAAGTTTAGGTCCCTAGAGCATGTAGCTTGGAGGGATTGGGATTTCCTTATGTGGAGCATATCCAACAGCTCTGGGTTTGACATAGTTTTTTATGTTAGGCAGAGATCGCCTCTGAGTAAGCAATATGCAACTGAATAAAGCTGAAGTTTTTTGAGACGGTCTGCATAGGGTATCTGTTTGAGGCCTGTAATCCTCTTTGTGAGGTATTTCTGCGGCCTTTCCAGTTGTAGATGTCTCGTGAGGTACATACCAAAAGGGGCGTTGTACTCTGTAATAGGTCTAATGAGTGATGAGTAGAGGGGAACAATGACCTCTTTTTTCCTGGATGAGAAATATTTTGTGATGAGGTGTGCCACATAGAAGGATTTTCTGACTACTGTGGTGATGTGATTATCAAAGGAGAGACTACTGTCCATCTGTGTCCCAAGGTCTCTTATCACACTTTCGGTGTTAAGTAGACTACCACCTATGTGGTAGCTCATGGATGCAGAGTTTTTACCAAAGGGGATGACAATGCACTTTTTGGCATTGAGCTTGAGGCCATGGCTTTGACACCAGGCATCTGTTTCAGTGAGGCCCTTTTGTAGGATGTCCACATCGTTAGAAGTTTCACTTATGGCTCCTAGTTTGCAGTCATCTGTGAACTTCATTAGACAAAGACCTTCTGTGTTAGCCTGTACTTCAGAGAAGTAGATACCAAACAGGAGAGGACACAGGACTGAACCCTGTGGTACTCCACTTGTCACTGGTCTGAAGTCGGATTTGGAGTCTGCTACTTTCACAGTGTGGTTCTGTCAGTGAGCCATTTGACAACCCATCTTGTGACATAGGGATTTATACCTAGTTTAGTGAGTTTATCTATAATTCCAGAGTGGGGGATGGTGTAAAAAGCCTTGACAAGATCTAGATAGGCTGTGTGAACCACCTTACCCTCGTCTACGGCTTTGGTGACTGCTTCAAAGAAGTCAATCAGATTTAGGAGACATAATCTGCCTTTTACAAACCTGAACTTGGTGGGGTCCAGAGTTTGGAGTTTACCAATGTCTTTGTTTATAAGTTCCATGATGATACATTCCATGGCCTTGCAGACAAGGCTCGTTAGGCTAATGGGGCAGTAGTTCCCAGGGTCCGTGGTGGCTCACCCTTTGTGGAGTGGGATAACTGTTACTGTGCACAATTCAGTGGGGACAAAGTCTGAGGTGAGGCTATGACTGACCATGGTGCTTAGGTGGGGTGCCAGTTCATTCTCTAGTTCATGTAGAACGCAGCCTGGGATGTTGTCAGGTCCCATGGATGCTGTGTTCTTGGCTTTGGAGAGTGTGGTTTTTACCTGTGCAGCTGTGATTACAGGAACTTTGCATTCTTCTGGTATAGAGATGGGCCTTTTAGGGGGTGAGAGGGGTAAAGTTAGCACTGAACCTATCTGCCAGGATGTTGGCAATATCAGTTGGTTCTGTATATTTAGTGCCATTGTGCTGTAACTCAGAGCAGATTTGAGTGTCGCCATTGAGATTTTTGACATAGCTATAGAATGTTTTGTGGTTGTCTTTAGAAGAGTACGTATTGCTCAGCATGTTGGACAGCTAACTATTTGCCCTGGGAAAATTTTTGATGATATGTCGGTTCGATGAAAGGAGCATTTGCTGTTTTAGATTTGATGAATAGATGTTAGCTGAATAGTGTTTTCAATTATGTGATATAGACGCCTATAGAAATTTTCCCTTTAAGCTGATCCAGAAACATTCCTATCAGAGGAACACTGGAGTGCATGGGGGGAGGAAGAATGGAAGGGTGGAGAGCAAGGAAATGAATGACAATTTGGATTCAATGACTGTGTCCCATCAAGGGGTTTTGATAGCATGCAGAAATTTTAACATGTTTCAATTATACTGACTTGGTTGTTGATGAGAGATATTTTGGCTTGTTTATGAAAGGCTTTCAGTTTGTTCCCCTCTCAGTATTTTGACTTCTCTAACATGCTTTTAGATGTGAAATTGTTTGTTAGAAAATTGGATTTGGCAATTATTTTTCTGACAATCCCATTTTGAGTCAAGATATCATGTTTAAGAAGAAAAGCATTTACAACCCAACCCTTCATTCAGGGTTACATATTTTCAAGGAATTGGTTCAGAGGGATATTAAGAAATTACATAAGCAAAGTAAATTGAAGTGGTATCATTTAATCACAGAAGAAAAAAGTTTATTGCAAAACCTTTCTAATAATCCCTCCAACAGAAGTATGAAACCTGATTGGGGGGGGGGGGGTTGTTGTCATGGACAGTACTTATTATGAATCCCTGATGCATAACATTTTGAATAATGAAGTCAAATATTCTATTATTTCTTGGAATTAAATTAATATATTGTATACCAAGATAGCTTATTTGTTGTATGATCATCTTATGCAGGGTTTGATTGATAGACCATTATTTGACTTCTTCATGGTTCTTTCATCTTTGTGATATTAGGGATACCTAAAGTCCACAAGTGTATCCCTGACCCCCTCCTCCCGTTAAGGCCCATTGTTTTGGAAAGGGGATCAATGATCCATCCCCTAGCCATTTATGTTGACAAGAAATTGAAGTTCATGGTGAATAGCATCCCACATATTTCCAGGGATTCCTGGGATTTTCTTAGAAATTTTAAGTCTAAATTTTACCACAAGGATGTTATTTTTGTCACCACTGACATCATGAACCTATTTTCTAGGATTCCACACAGAATTGGACTTGAGTGGTTTGAGGAAGTTATTTTTGGAAAACCATGAACAATCTAGTTCGGCTATCTTGTTGGTGGAGGAACTTCTGGAAATTATTTTGGACAAAAATGTTATGTTTTTTAATGGGGAGTTTTACAAACAAGTTCAAGGCATTGCCATAGGGGCTAGTTGCACCCCCATTTATGCAAATTTAGTTTTATATTTTTGTGAAAATAAGTTCATTTCTAATTCAACTTTTGCATCTCATTAGCATTTGTAGACTCATTTTCTAGATGACATTTGCATATTATGGAAGGGGTCTGAGCAAGAATTGACGACATTTTTGATTATACTGGAAAATGACCTCTTTTTTAAGATTTGCTTACTCTAATTCCCATGAGGAACTGAAACATCTGGATGTTTTGCTGTATAATGATAGATTGCAAGGTAGATTTCAGTCCAAGATAAACAGGAAGGATACCTTTTGCAATTCCTATTCTTACTACCTAAGTCAACATCCATTCCATCAGGAAAGCGGCATTATTGAAGGGCAGTTCATCATTGCTGCCAAAATGACTTCAGATTATAGTGACTTTTTACTTGAGATCAAGTACATCAGTGAACTTTTTTGGAGAGGGGTTAACCTTGAGAGCTTATTGACAAGACACAGCAAGAGATAGTTCAGAAATGAGGCAAAAAATGTAAGCCCATTTTGGATAAGCCCACTGATACCATTGCTTGTGGCTCTACATATACCTTTGACTTTGATCCTGATAATGCTTTTATATATACATTCAATACTTATTTCAAAGAAATTGAGAATATTATTAAGAAGCACTGGGAAGTACTGACATGCTTCCCAGGGATCAAGGAAAATTTACCCCATTGCCCCTAGTTTTGTTAAAAAAAGAAACAGGAACAACAAGGAATTCTTAGAGAATTCCAATAAGTTCAGCCACAGGAAGAGGAATTGTAAGAGGTTAGGTACTTTTAAATGTGGAGCTTGTAAACAATGTGAGTTTATTAATAATGAGGGACAGATATTTTTGTAAGCTAGTGAATTCTGGACCAAACCATCAGGACACTTTAATTGCAATAACAAAGGGGTGGTATACCTAGTACAATGCCAGAGCTGCACTGGGTTTTACATAGGTAAAACTGAAAGATCAGTCAAAAAGCATATTTACAAACATATATATGACACTGAACGTGAGAATGAAAACAATGCTTTGTTTAAATATTCTAGGATATGTACCCAGAGTAGATTTTATTTTTATGTACTCAAACAGATTGTTCCCAGCCCCCTCAAATGTTCTTTGTAGAATAGACTTGAGTACCAAGATTTAATGTAGCAGCTCAGGCTAGATGAAGGGACATCCCCAGGAATGAATAATAATATTTCCATCACTAATATCCTGAAAATGTGTGCAGCAAAAATTATAAGATATGATTTATGCTGACAAGAAATTGAAGTCCATGGTGAATAACATCCCACATATTTCCAGGGACTGCTAGGATTTTCCTAGAAATATTAAATCTGAATTTTAAAACAACTAAAACCAAACCATTGGCATGTGACCATGCAGCAGAAGAAACTATGAAATACAAAAGCTCCTTGGCTCAATGGTACAACGTGAGCTTTTTTTGTAAATCTAAATTTTACCACAAGGATGTTATTTTTGTCACTATTTGACTGTATGCAATCTTAGACAAGCCTGTGTTGTTTATTGTTTAAAGATTGTATTATTTAAATTAACTAAGCCTTTTAAAAGATTTTTTTTTAAATTAGGTAATGATTTATTTGAAATTGGAATTAATTGTTTGGATTTTTGGATGGGTTGTCTTGTGAAGGAGGGAGTTATAAAAATGTTTTGTGCTGCTTACATGTTCTGATGAACTCTTATATTTGAAAGATGAAAGCTCTCAATGTATTTTATTTTATACTTATTTATTGTGGCTTAATAAATTCAGCTGGCTTTAGTCCTTGTCGTGGCTCCATGCTGCGTGCTCACTGTTGATTTTTCTCAAAGCCTACATGGTCCATTTACAGCATGTGCATATGTAGCGCATCATTTTGAATTTCTTAAGCGACTTGCAGTGCTGGGCATACACGGTATACACTGTGGCATGCTAACTATAGCATAAGCAGCTGAATTGTATGATAAACAACAAATCCAAGATGGAGGAGCTATTCAACAAGGTATAAAGCAACCGTGTAGAGACAGTGCTTTTTTTCCCTGCAGATTCCAAATCCTATTGGAATACAGCCTTGGAAACTAGGCTACATGGAAAAAATGTTAGGGGCTGCTGTTGCTTTAATTCATATGTATGTGCAACTGGCTGAAGTCTATGCTGCTGCTAATAGACGAAAGGCAAGATGGAGATGAATTTTCAGATCTCATTTAACTTATCTTAACTTACATGATGTGGAAATTGTAGAGTACTCCTGGGTGAACAGATACATACACACTACAGGAACTCTGCAACCTCTGTCATCCTCAACTGAGAGCCAGGGCAAACCAAGGGGAACTCATCCCAGTGGAGACAAAGGTATATGTAGCACTTAGCTACAGGTAACTTTCAGAGACCAACAGGGTGCATGTTGGGGGGTGTCAGAGCTGTCAGCATCCTGGATCCTCCATCAATTCCTGAATGCTATGCTCCAAGATGTCAGTGACCATATATATTTTGCCTGTACTCCTGAGGATAGGGCCAGAAATATGCAGGAGTTCTACTGTGTAGCACACTACCATGGAGTACTGGGTGCCATAGACTGCACACATATAGAAACAAACACACTACCAGTTGAACAGGGTAGACTCTTTATAAATAGAAAGGGCTTCTGCTCTATTAACTGTCAAGTCATTTGTAATGCCAAGAGAATAATCCTGAATGCATGTGCTGGCAACTCTGGCAGTTAGCACAGCTGACATATCTGGCAGACCTCCCAACTGTATCAGATGTTTGCTAGGGGGAATATCCCACAGGGTCAATTTACTGAGGGATGCAAGTTATGCACTGGAACTGTGGTTGATGACACCTATCAGAAATGTACACACACCTGCTGAAGAATGCATAATGAGGCACATTCTCAAACCAGAAATATCACAGAGTGTGTGTCTGGGCTGCTGAAGTCATGGTTCTGGTGCCTGGATACATCTGGGGAAGCCCTGCAGTACAATCCATGGACAGGTACTGAGATATTTACAGTATGTGCCATGCTACACAACATCATCCTGAGAAAACAGCTTCAGCAGGATCAACATGGGGAAGGAGCACAAATCCCACCACTAATGACAAGGTCACCACAGCCACACGCAGATAAGGAGTAAGAGAGGGAACCTCCAGTGGCTGTGGGTGTAGGCAGAGGTAGGCATGCTCAATATGCCATTGCATTGGCTGAGAGACAATGCATAGCACAGTCACTCACCACTTAAGGGCCTAAATCCTTCCTCCTATGCACATACATATACTAACATTGATGCCAGGCAACTCTCACAAACTTTACCTATCCATGTATTGGCTGTGTACTGCTTGCATCAGGCAGAGCCAGCCCTGAGCTAACCCTGTTGCAACTGCTGCCTTTACAAGGTAAGTCCTGAACCTGGAGTGTATTGTGTAATAATATGAATGAGTAGCATAGCCTTGTATTTCATGACTTGGTACTGTAAGCAAGTAAAGGGCGGGAGATTCATACAGAAATGACTTTAACATGTGACAGCAGAGACTTATTTGATGTATCTGTGTCCAGTCATAAGTAGTAGGTCTCAGGTATCAAAGATTCACACAGTCATACCTCTCAAAAGTACTGATGATCACTGCATGCTCTCAGTTTAGCACCATACGTTTGTACTAGAAAATCATTAAAGGGAGAAGTTAGAAAGTAATGATACACATTGCAGTTTCAGACTTCACAACCCTCACAAGATCATTCACAATAAAGTTAGGAAATGTTGATGCTATCGACTGTCTAACTTTCTAAGGCCAATATAGGTCAAAGGTACAATTGCTAGTTCAACATCTCAAATGCAGATATACTAACGATTAAGTCAGCTATGCACCCTCAGCATCAGATACAAAGCTTATGTATCCCTAAATCCAAAAGATACAAAACTGGGATATGTCATAGTTATCATCACTTGCACATGGTGTTGTGTGTGTGTGGTGGGGGGGGCAGGAAGCCTAGGCAGACTCAAAAGGTCGGCGAGTATGTGTGAGTAAGAAAAAGAAGCAAGCAGACATTTGAATAAAATAACAAATAGCCAATGAGACAAAAATGAATTTTAGTTGCACGGCTGAACCTTGTAACTGATCTGTGTCTGCAGGGATCCTCTAGATGAGATTGGTGTTTTAGTATCTGCATGAGCACATCCAAGCTCTGTGCTAGCTCTACATATTGGTATGACAGACAGTTGTGAGCTGTGCATGGTACAGGTGTCAGTTCTTTGTTGTCATCCTCAGCCATGAGAACTGGCTCTGGCAGCAGTTGCACTGGCACTTCTACACCCACAGTCAGATGTACTGATGTTAACTGAACATGACCAATGTCTGCTGTATGAGCTCCCTTCCTAAGGATGCCCAGGACCATGACCCTATGGCTTGCTACTTCTGGGTGTGGACAGCTCATCCAATGATGCAGTAGTGGAAGTACTGCCACTATCGGAGCATGATTAGGAAAAGCCATGTTGGCTAACAGCAGATGATGTAACTGACTTACACCAATGAGGATGCCATTCCCCTCCCAACAGACATTCCATCACAGACAGCCCTCATTCTAATGTATCATTCATCTGATCCATTGAAATGGCAACACAGTGGAGGCAGTTATGCATGTTAGCCTGTGCCACATCTACAACCATAACCATTTCTCTGGATTACCTAGGGGAATGTGCTTGTGCCTCCATGACAGCCCTAAACATATGTTGAGTGGCACAGGAAGAGACACCTGGATCAGGTGGAGGAGGGACAGCAGGCCTTCTCCGAGCACCCCTAAAAACCCTCCTACATGGCACCTCACCCACATTTTGGCTACTGCCAGAGTCAACAGGCACTGTAATTGCAGTAGTCACACTTCCCTGATCAATGGCCTCTCCATCCACCTGTCCAATATCTGAGGGCTCACTGGTATGGGTAGGCATAGGACTACTGGGTATGTCCAGTGAAATTGCAGGGGATGGCTGCATATCAACTTCAGTGTCAGATTCAACCTCTGCCCCCATGACTGTGCCTCTGTTTGGCCACTATCATCAGACTCTGCTGATACACTAACATCAGGTGGTAGAAGTCCCACACTTCCACTGTCAGGATCACCTGTGATAAAAAGCAACAAACACAGGAACAATTATTACCTAAACTATTGCACTCCAATATATGCTAACATAACAACAGTGCTGCCACTATTAGACAGTACAGTAACACACACAACCGTCCAGACATCAACATCATACACTAAAATATTTCTTTAAATTGCTCATCGGTACTGACATAAAAATGTTTGGCTTATCATCTGCATATGAGGTTATCCAGATGGCCCTGGAAGAAGTTAAGCAAAAGGTAAAGGTAACATCATCACAATTAACAGTAACACAGGGGTAATACTTTTACCCCTTTATATAGCCATTAATTATATTTTCAAGAAGATCTTGGATGACAGCTCCAACCTAAGGTAATCAATCAGAATGTGTTATTAACTATAGCACTCTTCAATTACCCCCCCCCAAAAAAGTATTTTGACACAGAAGTAATGTATTGATTTGAATTGTTTTACTAAGCAACAGTATTCAACAACTGAGATACCAAAGACTACCTGGAAGCTCTTCCTGGGACATGCTTGCTGTGCCTGAAACTGTTGCATCGATGTTGAGGACATGCTGTTCTGCACTTTTCTGGGTGCTGGCTGGATCCCTGACAGTGGACAAGAACTCTTCATTTGGTGTTAGTAGTGGCTGTATAGCAGCCCCTCTGCCAGTACCCATCCGATCACTGCCCACCACAGCTGCAGTCCTCTGTGCAGATGCGATCATGTCAGTAATCCTATGCTGCAACTGCTCAAATGCCCTGCTGTGGCAACACATGGCATTAATATCTTCCACAATCTGCTGCCAAATCTACATTCTGCATGCTGTATCTCCCCATCCCCTTTCAAGCAGGAAGGCACCATGTTGCCTAAAAGCATTGATGATCCCTTTATTTTCAATATCAGTGAAGGGTGGTCTTTGAGGATTAAGACACCTTGGTGGCATATTTCTAGGTATCCTAAAAGACAACAGAAGGATAATACACATAAGTATCACATAATTACAAAATATCTTTTCCCAGATCAAAACATAAAACAGTCTAGAGATTTGAAATATGAAAACAGGCTGTATGCAAAAAAAGGAGAGTTACAATAGCAACATATCCTTGTTTGTGCCATAACAGAAATGCAGCTTTGCCTCCCCCCCCCCCTCAAAGAACAGGCAAATGACAGATTTTGCTAACAAACCATCTTTGAAATACTAAACATGCTATCAAATAAATTGTTCCTGAAACATTTGTTCATATTTATCACAGTGCATTCCATTTTAAGATATTACCAATCATGTACATCTATGAAGTGCATTGACAAACATGCCCATTGTATCAGTACACTTCTAACTAATGCATACACATAAAAGTCTAAAAGCCTTTGCTTTATATTTTTTTCTTAATTGCATTCTAGCACATGCAGTATGTAGCTGACAAAATGCAAGCATACATTTGCAAGCTCAGTAATCCTTTCTGCAGATATACCCCAAAGTAATAGCCTCTGTTCAGTTTTCTCCACATAACAAAGTCTCCTTATATTCAGTTTGTCTAGCTACAGAATTTATTTTTTATCTAGTATAGATTCAGAGCTATTAGCACAGTGAAGATGCAAATGAGATGTGAACTGATTAGAATTGCTGAATCCCAATTACTTGGCTCTGTGTAGGTGATGTAAACATAGTGCAGGCAGTCCATTGGTATTTGTTTTTAATGGATTGCAACTGTGAATGACTAATGCTTGGGAGAAGAAAAGCACAACAGCACTGCAGGCTGTCCTACATCCAGTGGGTGTGTCAAGTTATACCTACAAAGTGTTAGATGTAAGGTTGAAATGTAAGTAAGCAGCACACAATTCAGAGGTTCTATTCATTAACATCCAGCATCCCCTTCATTTGTTGGCAAATGCATACAATATTATTTCCATTTAATATCCTCACAAATTTTAAGGCCAATGATATAGCATGGCTTACAGAGTGCATGTCTCAGATTACTGGTCAGATAAGTGAAGAATGACCAAAAAACACAGAGAAGTAAGACAAAGATATATATTTGCAAACTTTAATTATACCTGGTTGTGTGATCACTTAGAGCAAAGCACTACATCCAAAAATGATAAATGTACAAATAAGAGTTATATGGTTTTGTATTGCTGTAAATGATGCTGCAGTTGGTTAAGTGCAGAATTATTTCAGTTCCTTATTGCAAAGCTGTTTGTGTGGCAAAGAGGGATAAGCTACTCTTCGTGTATTCTGAAGGTTCAATGGAGTGAGAGTTCAAATCCAGATCTATTTAGACATATCTTATGTGAACCAACATTTTCTAGTGTGTATGTTCATAGGTTTATAGGTGTGTACCAGGTTAATGGCCCTGGGGCCTTTACAAGCCTAGCCCATAGGATTACACTGGCATCATGCCACCTGACCTTAGTACCCAGTGTCTCTGTTGAGTAAAGCTACTGGAGTGATCCCCATGGTGAATTTTCTATTTCCTATCCATTCATCGAGATTTCTCTTAAAGAGAGACAGTGAGGTGCTTTATTGACATGTATGGGAAGTCTATTCCATAGCATGGGCAGGTTCTGGGTTATGAACCTGTCCATCCAGCATGTTTGGATGGTTGTGGTAATGACCTTGAGGTCTTCAGAGTGTGTGGTGTGGAGAGATTGGGATTTCCTTAGTTGTAGCATTTCTAACAGAGCTGGGTCAGACATGGCTTTGTAAGTCAAGCAGAGATTGCCTCTAAGTAGGTGATATGAGACAGAGAATAGTTGGAGTTTTTTAGTCTGTCCATATAAGACAAATGTTTAAGGCCTAGAATCCTCTTTCTGAGGTACTTTTGTGGCCTTTCCAGTTGTTGCAGGTGTTTAGTGAGGTACATGCTAAATGGGGCATTGTACTCAATGATTGGCCTAATGAGGGAAGAGTAGAGGGAGACAATGCCCTCTTTCTTCCTGGATGCAAAACCCTTATTAATGAGATGTGCCGCATAGAAGGAGTTTCTGACCACAGTGGCAATGTGGTGGTCAAAAGAGAGGTTGCTGTCAACCTGTGTTCCAGATCTCTTATAACGCCTTCTGTGTTCAGTGGACTACCATCAATGCGGTAATTCATGGGAACCGGGTTTTCCCAAATGGGATGATGACACATTTTTTGGCATTGAGCTTAAGGCCATGGTTCTGGCACCAGTCATTGGTCTCAGTGAGACCTTTCTGTAGGATGTTAACATCACTCGGGCAGTTAATAATAGCTCCCAACTTGCAATCATCTGTGAAGTTTGTCAGCCATAGTCCCTTCGCGTTGGCCTGGACTTCAGAGAAGTAGATACCAAACAGGAGAGGACACAGGACCGAACCCTGTGGGACTCCACTCATGACTGGCTGGCAGTCTGAGTTGTAGTCAGCTACTTTCACACTGTGGGTTCTACCTGTGAGCCAGTTTGCAACCCGCCTATTGATATAGGGTTGATGTCTAGCTTACTGAGTTTTTCTATGATTCCTGAGTGAGGAATGGTATCAAAGGCCTTGGCCATATCAAGGTAGGCTGTATGAACCACCTTGCCTTCATCTACAGCTCTGGTGACTAACTCAGAAAAGTTGACCAAGTTGAGCAGGCATGATCCACCCTTCACAAAACCAAACTGTGCAGGATCCAGAGTCTGGAGATTCCCTATATCTTTGTTTATTAGGTCCATGATGATGTGTTCCATAGCTTTGCATATCAGACTCATCAGGCTAATGGGGCGATAGTTCCCAAAGTCTGTAGTCATTTCTCCGTTGTGGAGAGGGATGACTGTAGCAGTGTGCCATCTGGTATGGACAAAGCCTGAGGTGAGGCTGTGATTGAACAGAGCACACAGGTGAAGTGCCAGTTCACTCTGTAGTTCATGTAGAACACAACCAGGGATATTGTCAGGTCCAATAGAACTTGTAATGTTGGCTTTGTACACTGCTGTTTTAACCTATGTAGCAGTAATACTTGGTGCCTGGCAATCTACTGATATTGTGACTGGTCCCTTGGGGGGGCTTAAAGTTGGCACTGAATTTGTCAGCCAGTATATTGGCAATATCTGTTGGCTCAGTATAGGAGGTACCATTGTACAATAGCTCAGAACAAATCTGGGTATTGCCATGGAGATTCTTTACATAACTATAGAAGGCTTTGTATTTTTCTTTACTATCTGTTGCGAATCTGTTTTCATAGCCAGCTTAAGAGGAGATCTCAACTTTTTGTTGAGGCTGATAAGGGAGTTTTTCCAGTACTGGGACTTCACCTTATTCCACATCAGTTTACTCCTTCTGTTGTAGAGTTTGTTTATGGCAGGGGACCACCAGATCGGCTTACTTTTTTGGAGGAGAGCGCCTTGGTTCTGTTGGGTATGGCAAGATTCATGCATTTGTGTACGTGTTTGGACAATGCATTGGTGTATGATTCGGTGGTCATGAAACTGATCTCCATTGGCATGGGTGTCATGAAGTTAGCCACCTCTGTTTTTAGGAGTACAAAGTTAGCTTTGTAGAAGTTTTTCATGGTGGTTACCTTTGTGGGGGTTGGGATGGGAGGGATGTGGATTTCCAAGGTGATTAGTTTGTGGTTGGATCTAACCAGGGAGGAGATGGCTATTGATGTAGAGCAACAGTCGCCCATGTCAGTAATGACTAGATCAAAGATGTTGCTACCTCTAGTGGGGATAAGAACGAGCTGGTCAAGGGCATTGGAATTAATGAATTTCAGGAAATATTGGGTAAGTGTATTGGTACATGAGCAGTTTTCCCAGTTAATGGAGGGGTAGTTGAAGTCACCCAGTATGAGAGTGTTAGGTTGGACCATAATATTCTCCAGGGTGCTTAGGAACATGGAGTGTGAGTCTTGGGACATGGTTTAGGACCTATACCCGGCTACGACCTGAATCGCTGTCTTACCCAATGTTAGTTGCACCTGAAGTATTTCAGATGAGTTATGTTGGGCTACTAGTCTGGAGGTGTGCACATCCTTTAAGAATATGGAAACACCACTGTCTTTGGAGCTTCGGTCCAAGTTCTGGGGCCGAAAGGTGTGGAATGAGTTATAGCCTGGTAGTGCAGGGGGGCTTTCTGCTGCCTTGAACCAGGTCTCTGTTATGGCACAAATGTCGATGTTCTTCATTTTAAGGAGTGCTTTGAGTGAGTGCATTTTGAGATTTAGCCTTCTAGCATTGAGCAGCATTACCCTCAGATTACATTTGTTTGTAGCTGTTATGGTAGTAATTTGGTCTTTGGAACACTGCCTAAAAAGGCACTATAGAGGTGGCAAAAGCCTAGGCTAATATCCAAAAGCCCAGGGGTGACAGATGCAGGCCCTCTCTGGCAAAGCATCGAGGTCTGTCAGTCATGTTATCCCAGGCAGACAGATACTGGATCATGACACCAGAAACTTAGCCAATTGTTGAAATTAATAATTTTCTGCTTATACTGTGGCATCATTCTGGGTAATGCTAAGATGCTGCTCAGGGCTAGGGCCATACCTGCCTGGGCTACATAATCCAAGAGCTCCTTCATGCCTCTTTTCATGTAGTCCAGGGAGGTACATCTCAGGTCATTCACACGCATATGTACAATGACAGAGTCATAGTTGTTACTGTATTTAGGGACCTAAGTGTGTGCGTTATGTGGTGGATTCTGGCACCTGACAGGCAGTTGACTGTTACTTTCTCTTGACTGATTTTCCTCATTTCAACTGTCTTTTTTTCTTTTTCTTTTTTTTCCATTTCTATCTTGTTTTTATTATTTTTTTATTTTATTATTTTTTGGGGGTGGCAGTGTTTGTGTGATGTGGCTCTTACTGCAGTCACAGGAATGGAGGACATGGATGTCACATTTGGCTGTGCTTATCTCACTTGTGCAAAGCACAGCAGTGCACCCACTGGATAACTGGACCACCCAGGAGCCAGACAGGACACCTGCAGCCAGGACCCAGAAAGCCAAAAAAAGAAACTGGACGCATTAAATTAATTATATTGGGTACCATACAAATCTGCTAAGAGGCATTGCATGGTGGTTAACATAGAGACCTTATGAATGATTAGTAAATTAGGGAATGTTATGTAACTAGTCCTGTGGCACCAGTTGTAAGTGTAGGGCTGGAGTACAGATGGTCCTGTGTTCTAGTACAGGGTGTGCAACCTTTTTTTTTTACTGTTGTGACAGTGCCATTTATAACTATGACCTCAAACACAGAGAAGTGTTATTTCAACTTTCATGTGGCACTAGGTGTAAGTGTAGGATTGCCATATAAATGGTTCTGGTTACTAATACAGGCTATTCCATACACCTTTACTGTTGTTCCACTTCCCATTATATTCACTCTCACTTATAACATGTTAGTGGAGTGGAAATGAATTATATGTATGAGGGAAGAAACACCATTATCATGTTTTTAGATGTATGGCTAATGGTATACTGTGTACTAAATATCTGTAAGTATAATTCTGCTATCTGGACTTGCATGGGCTTCAGATTTGCCTGAGACACATACAAAGCAGGCTCTATAGCCAATAACTAGTCACACACATAGATGTGTAACAGTTCATACTGTTACTCTTATTTATGTATGATTCCTGACTATGTCTGTGCAGCACTTCTTCTGTGGCAGAGATAAATGTTGTGGAGGAAAATGTTTTGTCTCTTATGCCTAGGTTTGAATCTCTTAGTGTAAAAATAAATGTTCCTAGTTTATAAAGGTACAAATAAATGTCAGGTCATTGCACCGCCTAATAGTTGCCTTCCAATTTCCAATATGTATTTCCAGGCAACATCAGTAGACACCCCTCAAACTAAGGCTAATTGTCAGATTAACTTTCCATTTGCAATTATTTAATTCCTCAGTGCTTGGCACTGCTGCTCTCTGCTTACCATCATGAAAATGTGCTGCTCTGGTTTGTGCACTCTCAGTAACCTCAATAACTGAAATTGGTGGGAGAGCATCATTCTCCATTGCTCTAGGTTTTCTAGTAGATGTGGTTGGTGTTAGTGGGAAAGGTATCAGGTTGGGGGCACAGAGGTGAGGTGTCCAGGAGTCCAGGATATTTATTGGACTCCTGATAAAGCACCACAGCCAAAGACTTCTGCAGGGGGACTATTCTTCCTCTCAGTACAAGTCTGAGGCATGGAATAGTTTGGCCCAGGATGTATCCAGTGCCACTTTTATCCTGTGCACTGGACAGAAATATATGCATCATTTTAATGACCTACAGAGGAGAAAAAGGGATACTCTCAGCTGTTGGTTGGAGGAATTTAGGACTGCAGACCTCCCACAGTTGTATTAGTATGAACTAAAGAGAGTGCTTGTAAGACTTAGGAAGGTTAATATAGGCAAGACAGGTATGCATAATGGTCTTCTGTTCTTTTCTGTTCTTGCCCTAGCTGCCAGTGATCATGAGTTCAATGGTCGGGCTCATGAAGCTTGATTGGAGAGACTGATGGAAGCAAGTGGAATGTACACAGCAGAAGAGAAGTGTTATTGTAGCATGAAAAGTTAAAGAAAGCATTTTTGGTATTTTATAGAGTTGTATCAAATTGTGCATGCATATCCCAGCTGCAAAAGCAATTATGTACGCATTAGTTAGTAGTACAAACCAATTGTAAGAGTCCAGTATTAGACTTTAGTCAGAGGTTGTGGGTACAAATACCTCAATTCACAACTATACAGTACTGTCGTTTCTTAAATAATATTTACATTAAATTAAAAACTATGGCAGTGGTACAAATGCCCTGCTGTAAACTGTCATCTGTATAACTGGAACACATTTCAAGGATTACTTGCAGCAATCTATAATATAGTGTGTATCTGTCAGGAGGTATACTTAGTAAAACTTAAGATAAAAGAGTTGCATAATTGTATTAATGCATTGTATGTTACATATGATGGTACTAATTTTATCTCTTTTTTTCTCTCATCCCACCCCTTATCATGCTTTTTTATTTTATTTACTTTTCTATATATATATATATATATATATATATATATGTATATATATATATATATATATATATATATATATATATATATACATATATATATATTTTTTTTTTTGTATTTTTATTTTATTTTTTATTTTCTATTATTTTCTATTATGTGTCATCAAAATGTCTCCATGTCATCCATCTGTACCAAATCACTAAATGCTTCACAGCGCAGCGAGGTAGGTCAGTCACAGTGGATCAGCCTGCCCCTATTCCATCAGCTACAGGACAGATGTCCAGCATATCTGGGAGCCAGCCTAAGAGCACTGCCACTGCTGGCCCTGCACTACCTGAACCCTCAGGTAGCCCTAATTCAGAGCCTGCTCCAGTGTTGCCCTCCAAAATCAGTGGCAGAGGTGGTGATTTCATCACCCACAGAGAGTTGCCAGGAATGGTTGCCTATGCTGGACAGAGTGGCTGCTCTCCCTCATGTTCCATAGGAGGAGGAGGAGACATCTAGCACTCCAGCCACCAGAGGAGTAAGGTGACAGTATGACAGTCCAATGGGTGAGGACTTGATTGTCATTGTCTCTAAGCTTGACGGTCATGAGCCTGGGTTGTCACCTCCTTCACCCCAATCATGGTGTCTCACAACATAATGTGTCCATTACTGTTCCTATCTTTTGTCTTGTAAGTTTGCAAATGCTTCCTCACCTACCCAACTTACCTCATGCAAACATACCTATATCTCTTTACCAACATTCCTCTCTCCCTCTCAGATAAAAAATAAATGGGCACCTGTCCCACAAAAAAAAATAAATAAATAAATCATCCTGCACATAGCTTTACATTTCCCACATGTGTCTTCTTGACACACTCAACTTGGTCCATTTGGCTATAACAATATGATTGTTTTGGGGTCACCGCTTTTTGAGGAGGTTGCAGTCCAAATTCAGTTAATGTTCTGCACATATTTTCAGTTTACACTATTACAGAAATGGATAGGTATGGTTCTTTTCTACGTTCCTCCTGCACATTCCTGTACTACTTTCCCTTTGTTCTTCCCCTTGCTTGCTCCCCATTTCACTATTTTCCTATGTACCCCATTTTAACACCTTTAATCTGGTCAAAAAGTAGAATCACTCACAACACACATAGGTATCAGAAAAAGTAATGGATCCCTTCACTTATTTGCCTCTTTCTTTGCTCAGTGGTGCTCATCATGCACCAATGCACAGTGATGGTGAGCAGTGGCAAAGTGCTGCAATTACCTACACTCAGTGCCACTTTACCCAGTTGCAGTATGCCAATACACAGCAGCACATGTGCTATAAAGAATTCATGTCATTGCATTATCAATGTTTATTTAAAAGTATTTAAACATATTAGATACACCTGGATTCAAACCCAGTATCATCTGGACTCAAAAAGAAATGTGCAAATATTATTTACACCTGTTGCCCCAGAGTCACTTAAGCAGCAGCTGTGTTTAATAGACTCAGTAATAACTCTCAAACTTTAGCAATATGGTTCATGTTTGTGCACTGTTTAGCTGTACGCAAACAAGAATAGTATTGTAAATGTGTATTTTGCATGCCCAAACACATTGCCAACCACCACACAAACCTGCTGTTCACTGTGCTATGTAGTAAAGTAAATTTTATTATGTATTACTGGTGTTTATTGTCCATTTTCTGTCTATGACATGAAATAGCATGTGGAAAAAATAAAAAACTGAAGGCCCTATCTAACAATATGTCACATATTTACAATATAGCCATGTGTTGCCTCCCCCCAAGCACTGCAACCCTGGTGTCTCAGTACATTTTCTACACATATGTCACCTACACTACTGAAATTAATATCAAAGGTTGTGTGATATGCAATGCACATCAATCTATTAACATGCAGAACTAGAATTATTGACTCATAAGCCCAAAAAGCCGTATCAGCAAGTCTAGGGAAGGAATCAGCATGGACCTTATCCAGAGGAACATAGGTGACCTTCAACACACTTGACCTAACCCATTTCGGTTTTGTCAAGGATAGATCTTTCTTATTAAACATAGTGGAGTTTATTGATACTAACCCCAAAGACCTGGGTGAGGGATAGCAGGACGTACCACCTATGATGAGTTATCCAAGGTATTTGACACTACCCCCCATTCATGTATCAGAGAGGAAAACTCCCACCTGGAAATTAACCCATACATTACTAGATTGATAGCCAACTGACTCACTGACTGAACACACACTGTCAAGGTTGGGGACTGCACCTCCACCATTAGACCACTGACCAGTGGAATACCACAAGGACCGCTGCTGGGTCCTCAACTGTTTGGAAACTATTTCTCTGAAGCCCAGGCAAAGGTTGATGGCCTCTGGTTTACAAAGTCTGCAGATGACTGTTAACTGGATGCAGTCATAGTGTCCTCCAATGATGGTAAGATATTACAGAAGGGTCTAACACAGACAAATGATTGCTGCCAAACTCACAGAGTGAACCTTAAAGCAAACAATACCTCATTGTCCCCTTTGGAAATGAAATACCCCTGCTAATTATGATATACATAGCACCTCTCTAAGCTCAAACACAGTGTTATGAGACATGGGAACACATGTTGATAGCAATCTACATTTCAGTCACTATGCATCCATAGTGGTCTGACACACATTCTACATTACTCACCTCATAAATAAGGCCATCACATCCAAGAAAAGTTAGGTCATAGCACTCCTGTACTCTACCCTTATCAAACTAGTAACTGAGCACAATGGTCCTTTCGGGCTGGAACTCACCAGGCACCTGCAGCAAATGGAGAAAGCACAGAGGTTTGTGAAATGCAGAATCAAGGGCCTCTAGAACATGACATACATGGAAAGACTGTAAGACCTGTCACTCTGCTCAGTATCATGCAGGCACCTATGCTGGGCCTACAGAGCAGTCAGACTACTGGAATTGCTGGAAGTCTGCAAATCAAATGGAATAAGAATAATTTACTCCAGGGATCTCAACATAGCCTGTGAAATAAACAGAATATGCTGGGGAGACAGATATATCTCCCAACGATTTACACTCCTCTGTAATAGGCTCCCATGCATGTGAAGCAGTGCTGCTCAATGAACTTTTTCAAGCGCAACCTTGACAACTGTATAGATGATTGTAAATTTACCCTTGGGGTGGCACTTATGTACCTCATGGACAGGGCCAGTCAGTGCTGCTCACAAACTCGCTCTTCTAAAAACAACAATCCATCTATGCTTAATGAGGGTGCTTTTGTTTTTAAACAGCTAGGTTTGTAAACACACTAGAGGCATTAAGCTAGTAACCTCCTATGAACCTGTGAAGCTATGAACCTATGCAGGCCTTCCGACATTGTCTGCCGATGTCATTCACTATAGGTTGACCTGCAGTCTTGTAAAATTCAGACTTATGCCATGGCACTTGCGTAAAGTAATGAGTTCTGTAGTGTGTGTACTTAGGCATGGGTTCTGTCCTCACTGAAGTGTGTGTGTGTGTGTGTGTGTGTGTGTGTGTGTGTGTGTGTGTGTGTGTGTGTATTTGTGCTCTTGCTTGACATTACAAAGCACCTTTTACACCAGCATGTGGGGCACTATTATTACCATATTCTCCTCAACACACATTGCTGATGTTATCAGCTATATCTCATTTCTGGATATGCACTATTCCCACCAGGGCAGCATCAGAGACTGGCCTGCAGGCCAGGTAGAAGTCTCCTCATCCTATGTGATACAGATTACAGTGACATGGCTTTCAGTCTATCCACATACATCATTGCTTGTTTTTTAGGCCCTGTGTTTCCTTAATGAGAATGCCTTCTGGTGTCTCCAGCTGCAGAGCATTATACACTATTAGTGCTCTGATGAGTTTTGAGTACAGTACTGTCATACAATCCTATCATATGAATATGATGACATTACATGTGATGTGCACAACATAGGCTTCCAATGCCACTGTGGACACTTGGTGGTGGACGTTCAGATTGTGTTCGCAGTGCTTGCATCACTTGGTTTCAGCATAGGAGGACTGTTGTCAATGTTGTAATTAACATGGAATTCCACTTTTCAGAAGGAAAATATCAAGACACATTTCTTCCTTTATTTGTAGATTGTGTGGCTTTGTCACCAATCATTTGTCTGTGTTAGCCGCTCCTGTAGTATGTTATCATCATTGGTGGACTCAATGATTGCACCCGATATGCAAGAATTAGCAAACCTGGTAAGACAAAGGCTATATTTTTTAGCGGGAACTGTCAAGAAATAGAGTCCAAACAGTAAAGGGCCAATCACAGATCCTTGGGTTCACCAATGGTGACAGGTGTACTGGTTCAGATTGATTCAACAACTTTCGCAGTTTGTATTCTGTCAGTAAGCCAATCAGTTACCCATCTAGTAAAGAAAGGGTTAATCCCCAGGTGTGAGAGTTTCTCAACAATACCTGTATGGATGATTGTGTCAATACCATAGGCCAGATCATGATAATGCACTGTCTCACCTTCATCCAGGCCTATCACACAGAATCAATGGGCTGTGACCACATCACAGATTGCCTATGGCACATGCACCTTCCTGATACGGTTGAATACGCACATCAACACATCCTCCAAATGGGCTATGTTCCCATAGAAGGGTGTACATCAGTATACATCCATCTGAGATGGGGGGACAGCACCTGATGCATGCATGTATAGACACATATTGACGCTTCTCAACTGTGAGGAAACCAACATGTCATCATGGATCTTTTATAAATGTATCTATATATAGATATAAATATGTGTGTACGTAGATATATATATATATATATATAAAATAGCTAAACTAAAACTGAAACAAAAATCTGACTCCACGCATTAGGTTTGCTATTTCTTCATAAAGTCCTTTAAAATTATATCCCTTCCAAAAAGATGGACTACAAACTGCTTACATATATCACTGATCCATAAACATCATTTACCATAGATAAACAGGCAAACTTAGAACTGCCCCACCTAAAAAAAAAAAGAAGCAAAAAGAAAAAAAAAAATAAATTAATGGAAAAATCCAAATAGCAGAAACATAAATTCCCAAGTCAAATAAATAACTAAATTTGCATAAAAACAAAACAAAGTACAAATCAGGAATGCAACACAAATTATACACTATTTACAGTAATCTAAAACAATCACTAAAAAGGTTACACAGAAAAGCCAACTGATTAAAACCACAAAAAGAAAAAGCTAGCAATGCTAGAGTTTCTACTGTATGATACCTTAAACCTCTTGTGTCAGAAGCAACATGGGATGTATGCAAATTACCGTTTCAACTAAATGGCAGTTCTGTATGGCCATGATTTTTTCTCAGACAGAAAAACAATTGCTTAAAAACAAAATCACACAGAAAAAAAAACTGGTTGAAAACATCAGAGAGAAAAAACACTCGGTTAAAAACAAATTACCATTTAGATAAAAGCATGGACATTCAGAATTGCCATTTAGCAGAAACACCTGATATCCTTAAAGGGTAATTTGCATATATCCCATGTTGCCTCTGGCACAAGAGGTTTAAGGTATCACACAATGGAAACTCTAGATGTTTCTTTTTGTGTTTTTAACTCTTTACAGTAATAAAAAACACCACCATCTCACATTTTAAGCATATTAATTCAGAAAGTGTAAACGCCCTAGAAGCATGGGACAGGAAAGAAATGAAGTATAGGTGCAGAACTGACTAACAGTCCTAATGGCAATATAAAACAGACTGTCAATCATACTTACCTGAGAGCTGAGCTTAAATAAACATACTGTTCACAAAACTAAGATAGTACACAGATACAAGTTCATATCAAAGCATTGAAAGAACAAATAACTGTTACCACAGTAACCCCATTAAATAAAGGAAGCAAGCATACCCTGGCCAAACCAATTTTGAAACACTAAAGAATCATGAATAGGACATAGCTGTTCACATATTTGTGTTTTTCAGTACTTGGAGATTCCACCAAAATGATTCCCCTGGTTAAAATTTATAAGGCTGTGTTACCTAGGAAACAGTACATGTGTTTATGAACCAATTTCTTCACCTTGACTCATTCACTTGCCAGCATCAGTTAATAAATTGTCATATGATTGTTTTCTTGTGGGTTTGACAACAATTGCCTGTAGCTTTGAGTCACAGTATATTTAAATGTGAATAATGGGCTTTCAAAATTAAAAAGTAAGTAAAGTAAAGTAACTTTTCAGGTTTCTCATTCAGTATAAGTATTTTTTTCATTTTCCAACAAGAAGAAAACAACACATACACAAGTAAGCAAAATAAATATATACATTTATGAATGCATGATAAAAGTGCAGCTATAGCAGAAGTATCTTTTGGTCTATTCAAATATAATCAGAAAGAAAAGAAAGACATATAAAGCAATAATCAAAGTTATGTTAAATAAGTTAAACCAATGCAGTAATTTTCCACATTGTTATTTTTGTATAAAATAAAATATATTGTCTTTCAGCATTTATACCATTAAACATGTTGTATAATTAACTGCTGTGACCTTAGACATATACATTTTAAGAAATGATATAACCATTGCATAACAAAATATTAGATCAATGCATAACATCAACTATTTTTTATCAAAGTAAAACAACATAATATCATCAAATATAGAAGACATTTCTCACTTTTACATCAAGAGGCAAACAGCACATACAATTAATTGTAATTAATTGAAATTAATAGTAATATTTTCTAGAGTGGATTTATAGAGAAATAATCAATCTTCTAGGAAATGCCCACATGGTCAGAAATTTTAACTACACACATATGCATGTATAAACACATATGCTCGCGCACGTGCATACACACACATGCACACATGTGCAATGATGACATTATCTGTCTTTGTATCTATCTACATGTGTGTGTGATTTTCTCATCATACATCAGATGTGTAAAAGAATGGATATACCAACTCTACGATCATACAGCAGTTCATAGAATATATATATATATATATATATATATATATATATATATATATATATATATATACACATCTGTGTGTGTGTGTGTGTGTGTATGTGTGTGTGTGTGTGTATGTATGTGTATATATATATATATATATATATATATATATATATATATATATATATACACACACACACATATATATATATATATATATATATATATATATATATATATATATATATATAATCTATAGACAAACATAGATACAGATATTCAGATAAAAATGGGAACAACGTGGAAGAAGATATTGCGTATTACTTTATCCAGTTGACTGTCTGAGATAGGCAAAATTAAAACAAAGAAAAAAATAATTATAATAAGAAACAAACTTAATTAAGAGAGGATCAAAGACAGATGCCACTGACTTCATCTGATAAACAGATGCCAGTACTAGCATCCTAAATATAATCTTGTAACCTGTATTGTTTTCCAAGGACTGTAAATGGGGGCTAAACATTTCAGATAAAGCAAAATGCACATTTGCCAATTTAGGTGTACTGCTTTGCTTCTGAAACCTGTTTTCCTTAAGGTCTATATAAATCCAGAAACATAATTTTGTTTCCTTACTGACATTAACTTGTTATCGGCAATACTTTTTCATTAAGAATATGAGTCATTCACTGTATTGTATTTACAGTAAACTGGACAGGAGTTTTCCAATTTAAATTGGTACCTGTATGAAGCCAGTGCAGTTTCATGGCAGGGATTCATTTGTTTCACAGATTTTCTTTTTTGATATTGGTACAACTGTGTAGTTAGCACTTGCAAGTTTGATAATACTCCCCCCCCCCCAACATGATACTGAAAATTGTTACTGCTAGCAAAAATGCTCATTTTTTATCATGCTGAATTTCTGACCATTTGGGTTCAGCAGGGTTTGTTCCTTACTGAGTTATAACTTGGCATCTCAAAAGTTGAAGTGAATTAAAAGGGTAATCACAACAAAACAAGGGCTGCAAACTTTTCAGACAAATAAAAAATGCAAATTTAGCAATTTGTGCTGCAATATGGGAGAAAGTCATATAATATTCAGATATCAAATAAAAAATATGAAGCCCGGTATGAACCTTTTAGCATTGTGAATGGAGAATGCATTACTTAAGATTTGCAGAATGCGATAAGATTTTATTTTCATTTAAAACAGCTAACGCAATATTACCAAACATACAAATTTACCAAGTGCTGTTCTGGCTGGTGAGGCATCTTTGTTAATCCAAAATGACACCCATGAGAGTACCACTGTTAGAATACAAGGTATATATGTTTGAATCGTGAAATATCCCATTCTTCTGCTTAAGTCGAAGTATATCGTCATGACAGTATAATCGCCTAGAATGGAAAAAATACATACATGATGCAACTATTTATGCCACTGACAACACACAACAAATGTTTTATAACTTATAAAAAGACAACAATGGGTACCAACCTGCAAAAAGCATCCTATTCACATTTTGTAGAATACACAATATTTTCTACAGCAAACAATACAGGTGGTATATGTTATTGAATTCAATAATTCCTGATGCAAATGTTTTACTAAACTTTCCTTTTCTGTTTCATATTAATAAGGCAACTCATTTTAACTGCACTAAGAAAATAAAAAACAAACAAACAATAGCTTTAAATACCAAACAGACAAAATATTTGAGTGTATCTGACTGAACAATAAACATGGTATGCCAATTACACAGAAAAACTAATACTGGCAGTTTGATCCACCAACTTCAAAAATAGATGTCTTAGGGGGCGTGGCCAAGGATGAACACAGGATAGCAGCAGATTTCTTCAGCTCCACCAATTTCATTACATTGACAGGAATTAATTACTTAAAAAATTAATTCTTGAAGTAATTTTCTTTCTAAATATGTTTGTTTTATATAGTTCTTGAACTATATCTAAAAAAGAAAGGAAATCTTAATAATATTCCTGTCAGAAATTACTTTGGAAATTTTCCTGTCAGTTTATCAGTCTGAAATGAGTTCCAGTAAGACAAATTCTCAAGACTCCAGCATCAAGAAAGAACTTCAGTCTCTGATAATTATAGTCCAGCAACTTACTGCTAAGATGGATAAAATGGATACTAAAATAGACACTTTCATAGAAAAACTACAAAACAAATAGACTTGTTACATATGGACCTGCAACAACAGAAGATCCAGATGACAGGCATAGAAGAAGCTGTGAATGACATGGAAAATAAAATACAAGAACAGGAAATCAACATTGAGTTTCTGCTGAAACAAAATACACATTTACAAACAAAGCTGGATGACCTGGAAAATAGATCTAGGCGCAATAACATTAGGATTTTTGGACTGCCAGAAAATATTGAAGGTAACAATATTACTTCTTTTTTAACAACATGGCTCCCTAAAACTTTAGATTTACCAGAAGCATTCTCTTTGGTATCGAAAGAGCACATAGATCTATAGCTAATACTAACTCTAACAAAACTATCCTAGATCAGTTATAGTTAGATTTCTATCATCTTTTGATAAAGAGATGGTTCTTAAATCTGCTTGGGCTAAAGCTCCTGTTAAGTTTAATGAGACAACTGTGCGTTTTGACAATGACTATTCTTCCATGGTAATTGCTAAAAGAAAAGTTTTTCTGCCACTAATAAGGGAGCTTAAAGCACAGTTTAAAACATACCTTGTGTTTCCTGCCAAGCTTAAAATCTTCCTTCCTGATGGTCCTAAGGTCTTGATGATTTAGACTCTGCTTTACTGTTTGTCAAAGAAAAAGGATTTTGGATAAAATAGAAGAAATGGAATGGGCTAGTTCTTCATTAAAGAGATTGGCAACTGAAGCTTCCTGGAAGACTTCAGAGAAGAAGAAGAGACTAAAAACAAATGATTTGTTATATGTTTTTTTCTCTCTCATCATTTTAGTTCATTATTAATCTTTTGAATATAGTTCCTGCATTTCCAGAAAGCCACAAATATTTTGGAAAAGATTTAATCAAAGTTATTCTCTATGTGCAAAGAAATGTTTTGTTTCATAACCAGTCAAAATGCCTGAGGATTTAATGGCAGGCTGTGACTCGATTTGTTTTTCTTTCTGCAAAAGTAAGGTTAGTAATTTGATACATTTTTTTATCTTTACCTTTTTTTTCCTTCTTCTTTTATTATTTTCTTTGTTTAAACAATGACATTCTATTTAGATTATGTAGTGGGTAAAGGGTGGGGGTGGGCAGGGAGAGAACAGTAATGAAAATATCATTAATAGAATAATAACATATTTATTTCTTGTAAAAGTTTATAAGTTCTTCAAATGCTATTTCTAATTATACTTTCTTGATTATACTGCTTATGCTTGTTTCTAAATAATCTGTCATGCTTTAACTAATAATAATCAGAACTAAATAAGAGTAAATAATATGTTTTATTTTTAACTCTATTAATATAAACAGTAAGTAACATTCCATTGTATATACTTCTTACAGCTTTCTCTTACATTTTTTATTTCTGCCTCACTCCCTTTTATTTTCTACTCTTTTCTTTTCTTTATTAATATATAGAAATGCTTTTGACTGTGTGGGCACAGTGAATAATAGGATTTGTATGAAAATTGAGTTGGGAGAAGAATGCTGAGTTTTATTACTTGTTGGTAATTTTGAGTTTAATTTCACTTGCATAGAGGCTGTGATGATCTGTGGAATACATTGTGGAGGTTCTGCCATGTTTAGATGCATTTACACTG
Organism: Protopterus annectens; assembly: GCF_019279795.1. Lineage (NCBI taxonomy): Eukaryota > Metazoa > Chordata > Ceratodontiformes > Protopteridae > Protopterus > Protopterus annectens. The sequence goes on from NC_056735.1 coordinate 125,475,415, forward strand.
CTAAATGAATGTTTGTCACTAGTTTGTAATAAGTTTCCGCCAAAATGTTAAGAGAGACAATCTGGGATGTGGGCTGTCTTATGCACAATGTCCTTGAGTTACCTCAGAATCTTCAAATCACAGAATTCTCACAGAGAAACTGAAAGCAGTTAGTATAAACATTGACAAGGTTATCACACTGACACACCACAGATTCAGGAAAAATACTCTGTTCATAAAATATGTCAGTTATAATGAGTTTAAATGATGTAGTTTCTTGTAGTAAGTAAATGTCTTATTTTAGAAGGCATAAAAATGAAACATTTATTTAAATGTTTTTGAAAATCTACTTAACAGCAGCATAATAATCTGTGTTAAAAATTTGTGTTCCAAACATATACTTTACTATAACTCATTTAATTCATCTGATTGACAAACATAAATAATCTTATAACTCTATTCTGGAAGAAATGTCATGTGATATATTTTAAAGCAGTAGGTTAGCATGATTGTAAAATCTGGTTACCAATATGTGTTTGCTGTGCATTATTTTGTATAAAGCAGACAGATTTATTCTAGGGACAGCAAGTAGGACAGTGCTCTACAAAGGCACAACTCAGTGAGATCAGATATATATATATATATATATATATATATATATATATATATGTGTGTGTGTGTGTGTGTGTGTGTGTGTGTGTGTGTGTGTGTGTGTGTGTATGTATGTGTGTGTGTGTGTGAGTGTGATGGCTTTTTTTTTCTGAGAATCTGCATAACTATCTAATATGATTTATAATAATTTCTATGAATACAATATTTTACTCTATTGACAAAATGAATGTTTGCCACAAGTTTTAATAAGTTTCCCGCCAAAATGTTAAGGGAGACAATCTGGGATGTGGGCTGTCTCATGCATAGTGTCCATGAGTTTCCTCAGAAGCTTCACTCACAGAATTATCACAGAGAAACTGAAAGCAGTTAGTATAAACATTGACAATTTTATCACACTGACACTCCACAGATTCAGGAAAAATACTCTATTCATAAAATATGTCAGTTATGATGAGTTTAGATGATGTAGTTTCTTGTAGCAAGTAAATATCTTATTTTAGAAGGCATAGAAAATGAAACATTTATTTAAATGTTTTTGAAAATCTACTTAACAGTAGCATAATAATCTGTGTTAAAAACTTGTGTCCCAAACATATACTTTACTATAACTCATTTAATTCATCTGATTGACAAGCATAAATAATCTTATAACTCTATTCTGGAAGAAATGTAATGTGATATATTTTAAAGCAGTAGGTTAGCATGATTGTAAAATCTGGTTACCAATATGTGTTTGCTGTGCATTATTTTGTATAAAGCAGACAGATTTATTCTAGGGACAGCAAGTAGGACAGTGCTCTACAAAGGCACAACTCAGTGAGATCAGATATATATATATATATATATATATATATATGTGTGTGTGTGTGTGTGTGTGTGTGTGTGTGTGTGTGTGTGTGTGTGTATGTATGTGTGTGTGTGTGTGAGTGTGATGGCTTTTTTTTCCTGAGAATCTGCATAACTATCTAATATGATTTATAATAATTTCTATGAATACAATATTTTACTCTATTGACAAAATGAATGTTTGCCACAAGTTTTAATAAGTTTCCCGCCAAAATGTTAAGGGAGACAATCTGGGATGTGGGCTGTCTCATGCATAGTGTCCATGAGTTTCCTCAGAAGCTTCACTCACAGAATTATCACAGAGAAACTGAAAGCAGTTAGTATAAACATTGACAATTTTATCACACTGACACTCCACAGATTCAGGAAAAATACTCTATTCATAAAATATGTCAGTTATGATGAGTTTAGATGATGTAGTTTCTTGTAGCAAGTAAATATCTTATTTTAGAAGGCATAGAAAATGAAACATTTATTTAAATGTTTTGAAAATCTACTTAACAGTAGCATAATAATCTGTGTTAAAAACTTGTGTCCCAAACATATACTTTACTATAACTCATTTAATTCATCTGATTGACAAGCATAAATAATCTTATAACTCTATTCTGGAAGAAATGTAATGTGATATATTTTAAAGCAGTAGGTTAGCATGATTGTAAAATCTGGTTACCAATATGTGTTTGCTGTGCATTATTTTGTATAAAGCAGACAGATTTATTCTAGGGACAGCAAGTAGGACAGTGCTCTACAAAGGCACAACTCAGTGAGATCAGATATATATATATATGTGTGTGTGTGTGTGTGTGTGTGTGTGTGTGTGTGTGTGTGTGTGTGTGTGTGTGTGTGTGTGTGTGTGTGTGTGTGTGTGTGAGTGTGATGGCTTTTTTCTGAAAATCTGCATAACTATCTAATATGATTTATAATAATTTCTATGAATACAATATTTTACTCTATTGACAAAATGAATGTTTGCCACAAGTTTTAATAAGTTTCCGCCAAAATGTTAAGGGAGACAATCTGGGATGTGGGCTGTCTCATGCATAGTGTCCATGAGTTTCCTCAGAAGCTTCACTCACAGAATTTTCACAGAGAAACTGAAAGCAGTTAGTATAAACATTGACAAGGTTATCACACTGACACACCACAGATTCAGGAAAAATACTCTATTCATAAAATATGTCAGTTATGATGAGTTTAGATGATGTAGTTTCTTGTAGCAAGTAAATATCTTATTTTAGAAGGCATAGAAAATGAAACATTTATTTAAATGTTTTTGAAAATCTACTTAACAGTAGCATAATTATCTGTGTTAAAAACTTGTGTCCCAAACATATACTTTACTATAACTCATTTAATTCATCTGATTGACAAGCATAAATAATCTTATAACTCTATTCTGGAAGAAATGTCATGTGATATATTTTAAAGCAGTAGGTTAGCATGATTGTAAAATCTGGTTACTAATATGTGTTTGCTGTGCATTATTTTGTATAAAGCAGACAGATTTATTCTAGGGACAGCAAGTAGGATTGTGCTCTACAAAGACACAACTCAGTGAGATCAGATATATATATATATATATATATATATATATATATATATATATATATATATATATATGGTTCCCATTCAGAAGCCTGAAACATCATAAGCCTGAAAATCAAAATCCTGAAACCAAAAGCCTGAAAATTCAGAATCCTGAAAACTCAAAATCCTGAAAGCCCAAAATCCTGAAAGACCAAAATCCTGAAACTCAAAATCCTGAAAACACAAATAATGCTAATATGTCACTATAAAGACACTAATATCTACCAAATGACCCTGACCCTAACCCTAACCCTAAGGTCCGTCACTATCGCACTCTCACCTGACCCGCGCCCTAACCCTAACTCACTTAAACCGCCCCTAACCCCAATATTTGTCACTATTGCATACATGCCTAACCTGCGCCCTAACCCTAACTCACTTAAACCGCCCCAACCCTAAAATAAAACCAACCGCACACTTACCTGACCCCAACGCATGACCTAACGCCACAGGGCTAACAATAGCAAAGCCACAATGACATCAGTATGTCTATTTTGTGTTTTCAGGATTTTGAGTTTCAGGATTTTGGTCTTTCAGGATTTTGGGCTTTCAGGATTTTGAGTTTTCAGGATTCTGAATTTTCAGGCTTTTGGTTTCAGGATTTTGATTTTCAGGCTTATGATGTTTCAGGCTTCTGAATGGGAACCATATATATATATATATATATATAGTGTGTGTGTGTGTGTGTGTGTATGTATGTATATATGTGTATGTGTATATGTATGTGTGTGTGTGTGTGTGTGTGTGTGTGTGTGTGTGTGTGTGTGTGTGTGTGTGTGTGTGTGTGTGTGTAGATGTGTGTGTGTATATGTATGTGTGTGTGTCTGTGTTTATGTGTGTGATGGGTTTTTTTTTTTTAGGTAATAACGCAGGTGTTTCTGAGAATCTGCATAACTATGCAATATGATTTATAATAATTTTTATGAATACAATATTTTACTCTATTGACAATAATGAGTTTAAGTAAATGCTCATATACAAACAATTCAAGATTTTTTTGGAAGCTGTTGATAGAATTCACATGACAGAAAATAGATGCATCTTAATGCATGTAATGTCTGAATCATATTAGCCAAAGTTTTTGATTTAAATGAATGTTAGAACATAATTTTCTCTCCTCTTGATTTCTAACATTAAGATTATTTGAATGCTATTAGAATACAAGTGTTATATATTGCATAGATCTATATAATAGTATGAACAGTTTTTTAAAAAAAAAAAAAAAAAAGTTTATTTTAGTTTATATGATGCTGTTTTACCAAATGTGTAGTTTTGTCTTGATAGATAATTGAATTGAAAACTGTTAACCTCAGTTAAATATAACTAGTACTAAATTGATAAGGTGGTAGCTGAGGTACTGCTGCTTAGGGTAGGGGGTTAACTTGAGTAGTAAATACTGCTCTAAGTTGGAGTTTTCAACTCCAGGCGGGATGCAAGGTTTAATCAATACATTATTTTCACTTGTTCATTGTTATATGTATATAGTTTTGACATCCACAATATATTTTGTACACTCATTGTCACTACAAACAAAATTGAATCCTATACAAAATCCCATAAGAGATTTAATAAATACAGCTATATTTAAAGGTGCACCTAAAAGAGAAGATGTAACATTATTTATCTGGTTATTTGTTATTTCGATCATAAGATTCTTGAGTTTTAAAAATGCCAAATGACATCTTTAAAAGGAATTTCTTTAAACATTAATGGATTGAATAATCCGTGTAAAAGGGCAAGCCTAATAAGATACATTAATCTACACAAGGCCAATCTAGTCTTCCTGCAAGAAACCCATCTCTTGAAAAAAGATATTGATAAACTAGCCACTAATAAGTATACAGTATTGGTTAGTTCAGACCACACTCAGCAAAAAAGAGGAGTGGCTATTTTATGGAATAAAAGTATGCCCATTCCTAAAACCATTAAGTCTTATCAGGATGACAAAGGAATGTTTTGTATGGTTACAATACAAATTAATGGGAAGACTTACACTTTAATTAATGTATATTAGATACCTGGAATTGGTATTAATACAGTGAAACATCATATTGATAAGATCATATCATTCTCTATAGGGATATTATTTTAGCTGGTGATTTTAATTGTATACTACATGAAAGTGATACTACCACTATAAAGAAAAGAAGAATTACATCTAATGCAAAACATTTAAATGATTTTGCTAATTCTTATCATTTGAATGATATTAATAATCAGATAGAGTCAAAATCATTACCATACACCTTTTTCTAACAGATACAAAACTTATTCAAAAATAGATAGGGTCTTTATTTCTAACCAGATGGTAACAGATTTAATTAATTCCAAAATCATTTCATGTCCTATATCTGATCATAACTCAATTGTTTTTGAATTCATGATAAAAAATTCTCATAATGTTCAGATCAAAAGGATACCAGCATACTTAACTCAGCTAAAAGACTATAAAGAATATATACTTTCAGAAGTACAACATTTTCTAGACATAAATAATACTCCTGAAGTCTCCATTGTCTATGTTTGGGATGCCTTAAAATCATATCTATATGGACAAAGTATCAGATGGTATAATAACAAAAGGAAATCTTGGGATAAGGAATTGTTAGATATTCAAAGTAAACTGGGCTCTTATAAGCATAATAATAAAGAAAATATTATGGACAAGAAAGTTATTGAAGAAATAAACAAACTAAATGAGAAATACAAAGAAATTTTAACTCATAAAGTTAAAATAACTTTAGAGAAATACAAGTTGTCTTATTCAATAAGCCCCAAATACTTACATAGACTTAAAAATAAAACAAAAAGATTGAATAAACAAAACCATATCAAAGAAATCTTTTCTCTAAGGAAAAGAAGAATGTTTCTAGTATACCAGAAATACTGGACAAATTTAGAAATCACTTTCACAAGATTAACCATAACAACATTAACATGGAACCTAAAGATAAAATAAAGGAGTTTATAACCACAAACATGAATAAAAAGCTTAATAAACAACAGATTAAACTATTGGACAAGAGTATTTCATATACAGAAGTTATTACACAAATAAATAAGCTTAAATCAAACAAAGCACCGGGTAATGATGGTATTATACCAGAGATATATAAAATCCTTTCTAAAACTACATATTCATTAATACATAAGGTTTTTATTCTGGCCCAAACTGAGTTAATAACCCCCCCCATCTTGGCAATATACATTTATTTCACCAATTTTAAAACCTAATAAAGATCCAACTAGATGTTCTTCATATCGACCCATCTCATTACTTAATGTTGATTATAAAATGTTTATGAGTATTTTTGCTGATAGATTGAAGACAATTATCCCGGCATTATAGACATAGATCAGACGGGCTTCATTGTAAATAGAAATACTTTTGATAATATAAGAAGAACTTTAACATTAATTGATTTTGCAAATAGGAAAAAGAAAGATTTAACACTTATTAGTCTTGATATAGGTTCAGCATTTGATTCAGTAAGTTGGGACTATCTGTTTACCTTACTGAAATGCACAAATTTCTCTGATGCATTTGTAAATTTAATTGAGCATTTATACAAAGGAACGCTGGCTTATATTAAGGTAGGAACATATGTTTCACAAAAATACCCATTCTTAAAGGTACAAAGCAAGGATGTCCACTTTCTCCACTATTATTCACTTTAGTAATGGAGCCTTGGGCTAATTTGATTAGAAACAGTACTGACATAGAGGGTTTTGAAATAGAAGAAAATACAACATCAAAAATTCAACTTTTGCAGATGATGTTCTAATTACATCAGCAGGATCTAATTCTTCTATGCAGTCTTTATTTGATAAAATGATGAATTCTAAAAGTATTTCTGGTTTAATATTCAATGAAGAAAAACTAAAATACTACCTATATATACACGAAAAATACTCTCATTAGTGATTTTACTAAATATGTACCCAACTCAGGTCAGATAACTTATTTAGGTATAATACTATCTAAAGATATTAAATCTATTATATATAATAACTATAATACCTGTTTTCTTAATATACAAAATCTTTTTAATACCTGGAATAATATGTTTTTTACTATGGAGGAGAGACTTACAATTATTAAAATGATAATATTCCCCAAGATTTTATACGTAATACAATCAATAATACTTTCACCTACAAAAATAACTATCAAGAAACTGAATACACTAATGTTAAATTTCTTATGGGCACCTAATAATAGACCTAGGATTGCATTAAAGAAACATACTAATAGCTGGTCTCAAGGGGGTATTTCTTTTCCAGACTTTAATTTATATCTTATCTCTTCTATTATAAAAGTTATTACTTTATTAATAGATTGGTCATATGTCGCAAAATGGAAAGATTATTGGGAGCTAATTAGTATGCACTTCATGAAAATCTCCTTAACACATAAAAATATGATTATAAATAACTCCATGTTGTGGTTGCTAAAGGAATTTTGTACTTCACCTATTACACCTAAGCATATGGTCTGTTACCCATTAAATATTATTATTAGTTATCGTAACTTTATATTCATGCACCCTAAGTATAGGGAATGGAATTTTATTGTATTCCTATAATTTATACTCAGGGTATGCTTATGTCATCTACTTCTGAAGGAGCTCATTTAGCTATAGATAATAATCTAAAGTACTGGTATCAGCTGATATCTGATAATAAAGTTAAAAATTTAGATTTCTTAAAACAAGAATTTGATCTAAGAGAAACTTGCTGGTTAGAGGTTCAGATCTTTAGACAACATCTCATTGATAGAATAGATCTAATGTCTATAACAGTTAAAGAATCTATTCCAAAACTGATTGATTACTTGATAATAAATTTACAGCATAAAGTTTCTGATAAAGGTAAACTTTCATACATACATAAAATTATCAGACAAGAAACTTTTTACAATGTAGATTCATACTGGAATTATTTCACCTCTATTAATGGGGACCCACCAACTCAACAAGATAAACAATATATATTGGAATCTGCTTATAGAACTACATCTTCCATTGTCTGGAGACTTTATACATGGAAATTTTTACATAGATCTTTTATACACCTTTGATGATGAATAAAATTAATAATAAAGATAATCTATGTAAGAGATGTAATGTAGAAATTAATGCTGACTGGGCTCATATGTTTTATGACTGTATGAAGTTGAAAGAATACTGGAAGTCAATTAATGAATTTTTGCAGGCTCTTTTACAGATAATTTCATTATTTCTAAGTCTCTTATATTATTCAACACACCTGTACCTCAATGTGTTAAAGAGATTAAGCTTCCCTTGTTATGGTCTATCCTAGCAGTGGCTAGGAAAATAATAACTAGAAATTGGATTTCAGATACACCTCCTTCGTTCAATGAATTTAAAAATGTTATGAATATAATGTGTCATATGGAAATACGCACAATTAGAATGAGAACAACTAGAAAAACATCACATTTTATTGTATGGGATAATTTACAAAATTTGTTAAAAAAATTCTAATTTCAATAGCACAGTATTTTAGTTTAATTAATTGATCTGATTGTAGTGGATGTCTTTGTAAATACTTTAGTTGTTTTGTTGAATATTATAATAATACCTATTTTTAATTATCTGTATAAAATTGTTATGATATTTCTCTTATATGTTAAAACAATAAACTTGTTTTGAAAAAAAAAATAGATGTCTTGGTAAAAAGCCCCCAATGATGCACCTTATTAAATGCAGTAATTCCTGAAGCAAAGGTTTTGCTCAGGCTTTCTTGTAAGTTAATGGACTAATAAGGCTACTCATTTTAGCTTCCTTAGGAAATCTGCAGGATAATTTTGAAAAACAAGCAGAGAAGATAATTAAAGGCACATTTGGCTGAAACATAACCATAATGCGGCTACTACAGACATGGAAGGATGTTAGTAGTATAGTATACAGTTTATGCCTGAAGCTTTGGAAATGGTTAAATCTGGGTAGAAGCAGTAAATCAGCACTTTTAATGAAATGTAACAATTCTAATAGAGAAAAATGCTATTTCATTTAGGTCTATATTATATCGGTGAATGCTTAACTTAGTGAACGCTGTATAATTGACCCAAATATATCAAAATACCAAAATGCCGAACACACGGAACAGTGATTTTTTTCCCATGGAAAAAAAAAATTGCTGCTCCGTAACAAAAAAAAAAAAAAAAAAAAAACCCACAAAATAAAGTGGGAGGCTATGCCCCTTTCACACACCCCTACTTAAATATACCAACTCTGAGACTGCACCGTAGTGGAGGAAATGGCAAAATCCCAAAAATGGTCAAGTGATTTTTTTTCCCTGGGAAAAAAAATGCTGTTTCTTGCTTTCGGGATTTCGCCATTTAGAATAAAAAGGGTCGATTAAACAGCGTTCGCTATTTTAGGCGTTCACTGATTTAATGCAAGCCCTTTAATTTCAACCAAATATATATTTAATGAATGGCAAAGGAAATATCTAAAGTTCAAAAAGAAATAAAGAGACTTTGATTTTGATAGAAAAGTGCAAGTGAATCTAAGTCAAAGTCAAAGTAAACTTTATTGTCATTTAGAACTACACACATGTAGCCTAAATTAAATTTCATGCATCAGCTCAATTCTTGAGATTACAAAGGTAAGTGAAACAACACATACAAGTAGAGGAATAAACATAACTAGCAAATATACTACTACTCACAATACATGCAAAAAAGAGTAGAGACATTTACCAACACTCATAAATGGAAAGAATACCCCCGAGTTAAATTAACTACCCTATTTAAAATAATGCAAAACACAGTACAGATTGAAATGCCTGAGGTATTTGTCTAATATTGCACTTGCATGAGTTAAATAATACTGACTATAGAGATAATAAATAAATATTGCACTTACTTGGAAAATATGTAAGTATATATTGCACAAATAAATAAAAATGTACTTATGTGTCCAGACCCATGGGATAGTGCCCAAATTAAGAAGTCTAATCACTGTAGGGTAGAAACTGTTATTGAATCATGTAGTCCTATAGTGGATGCTGCAATATCTCCTGCCCAATGCAACATGTTTAAACAGTCCATGCACAAGATGTGTGTTGCCCTGAATTATTTTGGTGCCCTTTTGGATGGTTCTTGCAGAATAAAGATGTATTGATGGAAGACTGGAACCTGTTACCTTCTCTGCTACCCTCACCACTCCCTGTGGCGCCTTCCTTTCTGTAACTGCACAGCTTCCAAACCACACTGTGAAGTTGCAGGTGAGGGTGCTCTCTATTGTACCCCTATAGAAGGTGAAGAGAATACGAGGAGGAAGCTTAGCATTTTTCAGCCTTCTTAAAAAGTAAAGGCATTGGTGCACTTTCTTGACCAGCTGGTTGGTGTTTCTCGACCATGAGAGATCCTCTGGTATGTGTACACTCAGGAATTTCATACTCTTAACCCTGTCCACACTCTCACCATTGATCCTGGGCACTGGGTGGTTTGTTCTCTTTTTCTTGAAGTCGATGATAATCTCTTTGGTCTTGCTTACATTCAGGTCAAGGTTGTTCACCTCGCACAAACTGATCAGCGATGCCACCTCTTCTCTGTACGCCCTTTCATCCTCCTTTGTGCTGAGCCCCACGACTGTGGTGTCATCAGCAAACTTGATGGTATGGTTGGACATGTGCTTAGCATAGCAGTTGTGGGTTGGGGTGGTGAATAACAGTGGGCTGAGAACACATCCCTGTGGAACCCTGGTGTTAATTGTGATGCACTTTGATGTGTTCTAACCCAAACACACTCTCTGTGGTCTCTCAAGACTTCTCAGGAAGTACAGGATCCAGTTACAGAGATGTTCACTGATTCCTAAAGCTGCCAGTTGTTCTGTCAGCTACATCGGTACCACCGTATTAAATGCAGAGCTGAAGTCTATGAACAGCATCCTCACATGCTTGTCTTTGCCCTCTAAATGCACAAGGGAGATGTGTAGTGCTACTGACATGGCATCAGCTACGGATCTGTTAGCTCTGTACGCAAACTGCAGTGGGTCAAAATCAGGAGGTAGGCATGATGAAAGATGCATTTTGATCAGACTCTCAAAAAATGTCAAAACAGTGGATGTCAGAGCAACTGGTATGTAGTCATGAGGGCTGGAGGGAGTGGTGTTCTTAGGTAGTGGGATGATGTTAGTTTCCTTGAAGCATGAGGGTACTTCTGCCATGGCAAGAGATGTGTTAAATATTTCCTTGAGTTCTGTGTATAGTTGATCAGCACAGACTTTTAACACCTTGCCCAGTATGTTGTCTGGGCCAGCACCCTTCCTAGGGTTCACTCTCCTTAGGTCTCTTCTTACCTCCTCTGTGCTGAGGCTGAGTACTGTAATTTGAAATTGTCCTCACAGTGTGCTGACCTGATTTTGTAGTCACTGATCTCCTGTGTGCCTTGCCATAGTCTCCTTGCATCCTTGATGTCTTCAAAGTAGCTCTGTACCTTTCTGCCATAATCCCTCTTAGCCTCCTTTATACTCCTCCTCAGATTACCTCTTGTTACACTGTGTTTCTCTCCTTCAGAAGCTCATATACCTTAGCTGTGAGCCATGGCTTCTGGCTAGTTCTAATAGTGATACTCTTGGTATTGTGTACCCTATTAACACAGTTTAAAATGTATGCCATCACTATCTCAGTATATTCAGCAATGTTCAGATGCTGATTCACTGTGGCTGCCTCCTTGAACATATCCCAGTTGGTTCTTTCAAATCCATCTTAGAGGGCCTCTATAACCTACTCGGGCCATACCCTGATTTGTTTCTTTATGGGTTTCTCTTTAACCAGTGCAGGTTTGTAAGCTGGCGATAGCAAGATGGTACAATACTAAAAGAAAACTGACTGTGCCAGAGACAGAGAGGAATAAAGCCCTGAAAATAGCCCACATGACGTGAGTTCTCACAGTGGCTCTGGAATTTTAAGGTGCTAATGGTATCCTGGGTGGAAAGAGAATAAGCTAGACATTCACACAACAATACTAGTATGACAGAGCAGGGAGTCATGCAGTTAGTGGCCCTGTGGCAGGCATTAGACTAACCAAACAACCAATGGGTGAAAGCCTTCATAGTAAGAGTGGAGAAATGCAGCCTTGTAAGGGGGACACAGTGGGCCAGTGCACATGCATATCACCCCCACCACCACCTATAGGGTAGAGTTAAGCTATTCAAAAATGTTGCTGTTATTACAGTGTTACTGAGAGCACAAAGTAATATACTAATTGTTTGAATGATGGTCCCCTTTGGATAGCAGTAGACCCAATTCCTGGTGATGTTCCCAGAGCAGGGAAATGAATATGTTCTTTCTGAATGAATTAATGGCTGGGAGGCACACAGGCAGAAAAGCATAGAAAAACTAAATCTACTGAGAAAAAATAGTGTTTGTCCATAATGTTAGAAAAGCACCCTGCAGTGTCAGGGAAAAATCAAGAACATTGTTTATTAAAAGTAAATGGGTTCCAGGAGCAAATTATATCTTCTGAACTCAGCCCAACTAAATTAAAAACATACATCAAAACTGCAATTCATTTTCAGTGAAGCATGCCTAGCTTGATACCCACATGTGATGCCGTGATATACTGAACTCTATGTATAACTAAATAGGAATCAATTATTATTACTTCAGAGGAAGGAGCATGTTACGAATGGTAATATGTAAAGTTTTCCAAATGGACAGCTAGAATTCAATGAGCCTTAGTTACTCCGTAGTAATGAACCCTCTTCAACAGAGGAAAAATGCAAATGAAGGCTGTTTTCTCACAAAAAAAAAAGCTTGTATTGGTTGATGGATCTTCAAAAGTTGTAAAGTTTTAATACAAGTTAAAGTGAGGTCACCTTTAAATATGCTTGTATAGTGGTCTACTTCAGAAGATCGAAAAAACAAAAGACTGAATCTCAAAAGACTGAAAATTCAAAATACTGAATGTTGAAATTTGCCCCTTCTCTACCGTTGTGCAATCGTGGAGTTGGTATATATAGTTAGCATGGTGTGTGAGGAGTGCCGCCCCCCCATGTGAGTGGTGCAGGGGGGCTTGCAGTATTCTGAATGTTCAGTCTTTTGGTTTTTCAGTCTTCTGAAGTAGACCTGCTTGTATAGTGGGAGTGGTTAACTGGGGGTGACAGAGCTCACATACGGTTGGCTGAAACAGTTCATCATTTGTAGGGATCCTGTTGGTGGGATTCCTTCAGTCTTCATTTTTATATGAGTCCTTGGCTTACAAGACCACTGTCCTTACCCTTACAAATCAATTTACCTTAAAAATCAAAAGTGTAAATATTTCCATTTCAGTGAAAAGGAAAACATTGAAGGTAAAACTGGTGAGATGTTCCTTATCACAGTGCAGTTTATTGTATTCTTATTTTCTGACTAATTGTTGTTAGCCTTTATATTTTATTAGCCCAGTTTTATGTAGTTTATTCAGATAATTTTTTAAATCACTTTCCCATAATATTCTTTAGACGCATATAGAAATCAATTTACCAGGCCACTTTTATGGGAATCAAATCTTTTGCAGTAAGATTTTTCTAGTATAAAATCCCACTGGAAAAAAAACTGAGTTTAAGTGGACAGCAAATTATTATTCATGCCTGTTTTTGTGGGACTTATGTATAAAGTGACTTATTCTTAATACACTTAACCAGAAAAATGGCCTAGTTATGGAAAGTCAACACAGCGTCTCTTGCCATAGAAAAAGACTTCAGATTTCCCATCTGCATTTGTATTTTCAACAGCAGTGTTCACATTTATTGAGCTTATCTATCCAGATCTTTTTTTCAGCACGAACTAAATGAACATCACTATTTCAGCTGTAATATATAAAGGAACTTAGCAGAGTGGGAACTATGAGTCATGTGATAAATGCCAGTCATTTAGGCTGTTGTAAACTGGAATGCTTCAACAGAGCTATTGCCAGATAGTCTGGTGTCCTGAGCAGTTCCCCAGAGCATTAAAAGAAAGTCTTCCCAAAGTTTAGGACAAAAAAAATCTCTGCTCTCAATTGTAAGTGAAGTAAGCATAACTTTTGTATCAGAATTAATTTAAGATGTAATATTAGTTATTTTTATTATTATTATTATTATTATGATTATTATTAAATGATTTGACAATAGTGCACATGTGCCCCATCAGTAGGTGATGACCTTACACTCTAACAGCTTGCTCCTAGGGCATTCACCTTCTTTGTCCCATCCTAGTTACAGCTCTGTGTGCCAAGACCACTCTGCATGAGCATGTTTTCCATTTTCTGTTTAGTTGCCTATAATGTCTGTAATGATTAAGATGGCATCCCCTTGAGAACTGAACTCAATAATCAAGTGCTACAGGGCACCCACTTCAATTGCTATCCCACAGTGCTGCCTCTCCCTAAGCCTATAATCCTAGCCCTGGTCCTTCCCTACAGATGCTTGCTCCAAACTCATATTCACACTCCTGTTAGAGCAGCATCCTAAATGAGCTAAAAGGGGCTCGAACCCTGGCTCCAAGACAATGGTTTTCCAAATGTTTGAGACACAAGTACTTGTAATGCTCCCGATGTTCAGGTGACTTTGCAGTGCTGGGCACACATGGTAAATTCTGTTGATGAAGAATGTCACTCTTAATTTCACAGATTATCAAACTGAAGGTATTTGCATAACAATAATAATAACAACATGATTCTGTCACTGACCTTTATACATGCTTATTCATGCATCAAGAAGGAAAGCCTCACATTTTTCCAGAGTAGCAGGTTCCAAACATAAAATGAAGGTATCATTAAGTGTTAAGTTCATTTGAGATCTTAAGAACTGCTCTTTTAATAAGAATATTTCTGTTTGGCTTGCAGATATTTGCTAAAAAGACATAGCTGTATGCACATGACAGTCAAGAGTTAATTCTTATTTTGTACATTTTGAATGTTTGTCACTTTGAGCAATTACAGAAAATGCTGGCATCAAACTTGACAAAAGTTTTTATTAAAACATTGCATACTCATTAGTGGAACAGTCAAAAGAATGTAGTATAGTGTATTGAAATGGATTGTTTTTCTATGATAGGCAGATATAGAAAATAGGTTTCACCAATTTAGATGTCTATAAAACATGATAAACTGTGAAATTAAAAGTGATATTTTCCCGTAAAGTTATTGCTTTGAATGTACTGCATAAGTTGCAAGTAATGATCTGTGTCGGTGTGTACAAGAATTGTTGGAATGCCTGATACTGTATATTAGCTATTTCTGTGTCTTGATTTTCCACTGAGTAAGCATTAGCACTGGATTTATTTATGCTTGCTCTCACCATTTCCCAGTGGGCATAGCAGCTCTACGCAGCTATGTTCATTTGTAAAAGTGTACCTGTCCTGCTGCTGGAGTTTCTTAGCCTTCATTTATTATCTTTGGAAAGGAAGTCTTCTGCATTGTGTACGTCTCTGCAGGGTACTGCCATCTGCATCCAGTCCCAATGGAAAGACCTCTCTATGATTAGCACTTGTGTTTGAATGTTATTTTATTTTTCTTTCTTAAAGATATCTAGATATTTTATAAAACATAAGTGTAATTCTATATACATATTCTGTAACTGTTATGAAAGTGTGAAATATTTTGTTAGGAAAAGAAATAATAATCATTCCCTGCACAATACTATCAAGATGAAAACAACTAAGGTACTTATACAAAGTCCAGAAACTTTTTTCATTCCATTGTCACTAATTGTCGCAGGTGACTTGTTGTACATGAAGACAAAACTACATATTAATAATTTTTGTATAAGTGTTGACTTATTGTTTATCTTCACCTATCATGATAGTCTCTTGCCTTGTAAAACTATGATTTTACTTTTATCTCTAAGGTTTTCCTCCTTTTAAAAATGGATCCTGTTTCTTCTGCTTCTGTCATCATGTGTTTAACTTCCTCTATGTTTCATCCTGCCTTTCTTTCTCATTCATCTTTCATCCTTTATCTGCTTGCTCTATGCTCCTTCACTTTGTTTCATACTTCAAACTACATTACATTGTCACTGATCTTTGATGCAGGAATCAAAAAAAGGTGGAGGTGTCTCAAGACACTCACGTCAAGGTTGGTAAAGCAGCATGATGCCCTAGAACTTCTTGATGTCCCACTCACCATCAGTAAAGTCCCTTACTATGTTCTAGCCAGCTACAGAACATCTCCATGGCAATGCAAAATGCAGGGCATAACTACTTATGAAAAATGGAATCACTCAGAATTAAATGCAATATACCACCTTCCAGGGCAACGTCAACTACCTTGCTATAGACTAGGAAATATATACCAATGCACCTTATAGAAAAGCTAATCAACCTTGGCATAAATAAAGGGCTATGCAACTGGATTCTCCATTTCCTGACTGGAAGACCACAAATTACCTGTGCTGGTAACACCATTTCAGGGAGTATTACAATCAACACCAGAGTACCCCACGGTTGTGTGCTGAGTCCTCTACTGTTCACAATCCTTACTCATGACTGCTCTGCAAAAGCTAGAAACAACCACATCATCAAATTCGCAGATGATACCACAGTGGTGGGGCTCACAATTGGTGATGATGAGAGTGGGTATAGGAATGAGGTCAACTCCCTGATTGAATGGTGCAATAACAACAATTTGGACCTGAATGTCAATAAAACAAAGGAAATAATTATTGACTTCAGAAAGAGTTCTGCCATGCATCTGCCCCTCAAGATCAATGGTGAAGAACTGGAGAGAGTCCAAACTACAAAGTTCCTGAAGTTACGCATATCAGAGAATCTTTCTTGGACTACAAACACAGGCCACCTAATTAAAAAAAGCCCACCAGTGACTACACTTCCTAAGAAGGCTGAGAAAAGCAAATTTCTCTATGAATGCTTTAAATACCTTCTATAGAGGAGCCAAGAGCATTATCACTAGCAACTGCACTGTATGGTTCAGTAACAGCACAACGGCCGAAAGGAAGAAGCTGCAAAAATAACAAGAACAGCAGAAAAGATCGTGGACACTAGTCTTCTTACGTTACAGCAGCTCTTTGAAATGAGTTATAAAAATAGGTCCTGCAAAATACTAAGTAACACTTCTCATCGAGGGCATGGTTGGTTCACTAAGCTTGCATCTGGTAGAAGGTTACGGAGTATCCACTGCAGGACCTCCAGATTCATGAACAGTTTTTATCCATCTGCAATAAGACTCATTAATGCAGACATAAATTTGGATGTATAAAACTATAACAGATTGTTACCCTCTCATTCTTTTTCTTTTTTTTTCAATACAGTAATTCTATTTATTTATTGCGTACTACAATTAATATATTCTCATTCAAGTACAATTCCATTCACTTCCTTATGTGCAATACCACCCAATCTCACCTCTGTGTATGGTGTACTTTTCATCTAGTAGTAAGTGTTGTCCAGTGTATATAAATAGTATACAAGCATGTGCGTTAACTACCTAGATATTTAATTCTGTGCTATACTTATTGTTTATTCTTTAATACCTATCATGTCTGACTTTTATTGTTTGTTTTTCTCCTGTAAAAGAGCTGACATTCAAACTTTCGTTTAGGTAGCACTTGTGTTTCCTAAATAACAGTAACGTTTTTTTGAATCTTTGAACCACCAACAGCGTCCAATCCCAGAGATTCCTGGACATTGTTAATACAAATGCTCTGGATCAAGAAGTCAGACTATCCAAATAGGGAAACATCATTCACCTTGTCCTCACATATATGGTAGAATTATGCTCAGTCCCTTGTGTGAGATCCATATTCATTAGGTGCAACCACAAAGCAATCTCCTTCAAAATAAAAGTAAAATCTGAGATTGCTGTTGTTGATGGAACTTTCAGAAATTTCTCCAAGACAAAGTTCATACTTCTAAGTGATAACTAGGCAAGTTACAACATCCTCCCAAATCCCCTAAACTCTGCTGCTTATGCAAAAACATACACCACTAATTTATAGAATCAGTTATACCCAGCAGAAACAAGCACAGGGTGAACAGAAAAGAAAGAAATTTTTTGCCAAAAATCAGAAGTGCAGCACACAGCATTTTAAAGATCCCATTATTAAATTAAGTAAGTAACTTAGAAGTCTAATTAAAAACCTGAAGTCTGAGACAAAAATAGCCACCTTGGCCAAGGACAATGACAAGGTCTTCTTCATTTATGTCTGTAATCTCAAAAGCTCTAAGCAGCAGTGAACTGAGATGATTGGAGAGATGATAAAATCAGCAACTAAAGGAAAGTAGTATTGCTGCAAATGAATGCAACCTCAAGTCTTGGGGAGCACCTTCATTATGTGGAACCTGCTCTTACAAAGGACACTAATATAGAGACAGCATTTTAAAAAGTAAATATCATGGACAGAAGTAGGTTAAAAAATAAAAAACACAGCTGGGTGTACAAGTCGTAGGTAAAAACTGCAAAATCCTGGTAGACGCACTGATGCCAGGGCTGAAAACAATGATAGTGTGCAATCCTCAAAACATGAAAACATTCCTACAATGGGGTTAGACCAGGATCAGGGGGAGGATGCCCCCCTGTTATAGATGGAAGTAGTAGTCAACAAAAAACAGAAAAATCTGACAAGCCAAAATATGGTCATAAAGAAGACAGACTGGACTACTGAGGATAAGAAAGAAGTCATGTTTTGTTACTATTATGCAAAAAGCCCAGAATTTACGGATTGAAGATATGCAAAAAGATTTAGAGAGAAATTAGAGAAATGAAAAGTGCTTGCACAAGAAAAACTATCAAAAACTTTAAATGCAAATTTATGCTCAAAGATTCATGACAAACATTATGTAGACCAAAACACCTTGGACAATTTGAAAAAAGAAGTGACCAAGGAAGTGAGAAACTATAAAGAACAAAATCTGAGATTTTTGAAAGGTATAGAAAATGAATAATTGACATGGGGAAGAATGAGGCATCTGATATGGTGCAATATTTATTCGAAGGAGAAAGCTAAATTAATTGACACAAAAAAGCAGCTGCAAAGATATTCAAAGAGAAATACAGACAAAGGCACCCAGATATGGAAAATTTCACAATATAGAAAATTGGATTACAAAGAGGAATGTACAAGAGAAGATTAGTAAACAGAAGTTAAACAAATAGAAGTTGAAGTTATAGAATACCTGCAAAGTGAAGGACTTAGTGTAGAAATTCTAACATAGATTATATCACAGCATGATGGAATGAGTCCCCCAAGTAAGGAGAAACAAGAGGAGCAGGAGACATCTGAAGAAGAAATATGGACATGGGAAAGAAAAAGAGATTTAATATGGCATAATATTTATGCAAAGGAGAAACAAAACTAATCAATACAAAAAAGCAGCAGAAAAGATATTTGAAGAGAAAAATAGGCAAAGGCATCCAGATATGTAACATTTTACAACAGAAAAATAAGAAAACAAAGGGACAAAGGGGAAAGTAGAAAAGAGGATTAGAAATGCAAAAGATAAAGAAATAGTAATTGAAGTTATGGACTACCTGCAAAGTGAAGGATTTAGTGTAGAAAATCTAACTGTGGTAACATCAAAGCATGATAGAACGAGTCCCCAAATTAAGGAAAAAACAGTGAAGCCAGAAACATCTGATCAGTTGCATATGACGGTATGTTGGAGCCTTCAGTCAAAAATCAATACAAAAGTTCCGTTGGAGTTACAAGGGAGGGAACAGGAAACTTTGCAACTTTGACGGAATCAATGTAGTGGCGTAATACACCAGTGAGTTCTCACATGAAAGAGCAATGGATGACACGGGATGAAGCTGAAGAGAATATGTCACAGGAAGATGTTCTGAAATTTTCTGTAGAATGCCCACAGGAAACGGAGAACACAAAAATGTGCCTTTAGTTTAGAAGAAAAAGATGCAAGTGAAGAGTTGCTTGATGTAATAGAGATGAATAGACGTATTAATATCAATGAAAGAAATAGATTACAGAAAGTCAACCCAGAATGTTAGAAGTTTCATAAAAGAAATGAACACAGTAATTAAGACTGTTCTTGGAAATTCATGCAATTTAATAAGAGTAAATAGGATAAATTACTATGCAGATAAATTAATAGCAGATAAAGTCTTACCACAAAAACACTAGGCAGTAAGGGAAAGGATATATCAAATGCCATCTTGGAAGTACTGAGTAGAGAAAAGTATAAAGCAATTAAGACAAGAAGTGTCACCATTAGAAGAGCACAGAAGATGGAACAGATCAACAAAAATACTTAGAAAGATTTTATTTTATTTTATTTTATTTTATTTTACATTTGTTGAAAAATCTACTATTCTAAGATATAATTACAATCAGAGATGAAAAAGAGTGGAGGAGATAGATGTGATAAAAGCAATGTGCAGTATCAGAACAGACCAGGATCTATTGCACACTATTGCAAATGATAAAATAAAGGTATCAGCAGAGCCAAAAATTTTTAGAAAATATGCAGATAAATATAAAGGAAAAGTACAAAATAAACAATTTATTAATGACCCAAAAAGCTTTATAGAAAATTGAGAAACAAGGCAAAATGAATATAAATATCACAAAAAAAAGAAATAGATACATTTTGGAGAAATATCTATGAAGATCCTGTGGAACATAACAAAGATGCTACACAGATAGAAGAAGATTTAGCCCTGAGTAAGAACCATCTATATGCACACCTTGGACAGATGCAAACATGTTTTACAACAGGAAAAACAATACTCCTCCTTAAGAGTGAACCTGCAAGATATCCTAAAAATTATAGACCAATAACTTGCCTTCTGATGATGAATAAACTACACAATGGAATTGATGCTGACACAATATATAGTTACTTAGAAGAAAACTCAATCATGGCAATAGAACAAACGGGTAACAAAAGAAAGTCATATGGAACAAAGGATCATTTCTTGTTAAATTAAGTCATAATGGAGAATTGTAAAAAGGGGAAGAACCAAATTATGTCATAGACTACAATAAAAAAAATAATTTGACAGCACCCCGCATTCATGGATAAAAGAGTGCTTACAAATGTATAAGATACACCCTACATTGATTGATTAAATTGCAGTGACAAACCACTTTGCAGCTACGCCATGATAAAGGACAAATTATTATCCCAGGGATGAAAATTGAAAGGGGATATTCCAGGGTGACACTTTGTCACTGCTGCTCTTTTGTCTTGCCCTTAACCCATTAAGCTGTCTACTTAACAGATCAGGTCATCGTTACAATCTGGCACCCAGAAAACTGCAAAGTATAAAGCTTTATCATCTTCTTTTTGTAGATGATTTCAAACTGTATAGTTCATCAGATGAGGAACTGTAAGCACAAATGCAAGTGGTCAAAACTTTCTCAAATGATATAAGAATGTCATTTGGTTTTGATAAATGTGCAGAAGCAACCTTTAAAGCAGGAAAGCTGCAACACCAATAAAATATCAGTCTGGGACAGGAATGTGATATAAATTGACTTGAGCAGGAGGGAGTGTGTAAATGTTTGGGAAATGAAGGATCAACCATAAAACATAAAAAATGTGAATAAACCTTAGTAAGGAATATTTTAGAAGGCTAAAATTAATGCCAGAAACAGCCCTGATAACTAGGAACAAAGTCCAAGCTATAAACCAATTTGCTTTTATTGTTTTAACTTACAGTTTTGGGGTGATTGACTAGCCCCAAAAGATATTGGATCAGCTGGTGGGAAAACAAGAAAAATACTTTATGCTTATTAAATAATTTATAAAAATCAGTATATACCAAGATTATATATTCCCCATTCTATAGGTATGGGTCTACTCAAAACTGATTACATGTATAGATCTGCAGTTGTAGGACTGCATGGGTCTAGTTCTAAACTTTGAACTTTCACAAGTTCAAATGCCTTATGGTCGAGACGATAAGATCGAACTTGTGAAAGTTTGAACCATTTAAATGGAGATTGCTATACAGCGTGGAATAGTATTTTTACCATTTACCTAGCTGTAGTGTGATCTTGGAGTTCATATATTTAATAAGCAGGGGGATGGGGGTTCAGGGGGACTTGCACCCCCATGCAAAAATGTAAAAAAAAAAATTGGGGGGTTATTTTTGTTTTATTTCAATTTCAGACTATCACAAGTTTGATTTTATAGTTTTGAAAATAAGCAATTCAAATTTATGAATGTTCAAAATTTAGATGTAGACATGACTGCATAGATATCTGCTGACCTCACAAGATCCAAATATAGTGAATGTTTTAAAACATGAGGACAACAAGTCTAAAATGACCTCCCTGCTTAGTTTAGCAGAAGCATATCGGTGATAAGCAGGAATGGAAATCAAACCAAAACTAGACAAAAATCAGACAGCAAATGAATGTGCCAAAAAACAAAAGAAAGAATATACGATGAAGGATCAGATGAGAAGGTAAGAAATGTGGAAAATCCAGAACTATAGCTCAGGTATAGAAAACTCCTGGAACAATTTCATGTTGATCAGGATCTCATACAGGAATGGTTAAGAAGAAGTGAATTTAAACCAAAATGTGAAAGGTTAATATTGCCAGTGCAAGACAGTGGACAACATACACATTGGTTTACAAATTGGATATCCAAAAGACATCAAATGCAGGTTTTGTAAAACAGAATTGGAAATAGTCACACATCTTGTTTCTGGGTGTGACAACACTAATAGCATAAGGCCTGTATACTGAAAGACATAATAATGTGGCGAGATTGTTGCACTGGTAATTGTGCAAACATTATGGTATCGAAGTGGCTGAAAAACCCTGGAAGCATGAGCCACAAAGCATCACAGAAAACAATGAAGTTTATATCACTTGGGATCATCCATTACCAACAGTTCAAAAGACAGATGCGAGAAAACCAGATGTAGTAGTACATGAAAAGAAGACAAAAGTAGCATCGATCATTGAAATTGCTACACTCAGTGATTACAGTGTCTTATATACAGAGAGAGTCATAAAATACCAGGATTTGCAGGCAGAAAGGAGGACAGTGTAAAAGAAGGACACCCAGACAATTCCAATAGTAGTAGGAGCAATGGGTCTTTTTAAAAAGAATTTACAGTGGTATTTAGATATGTTACTGATACATGTAACTCCATGTGAATTGCATGAACTTTAATCATACTTTGCCTTAGGAATGGGGTCCATTCCCATCACAGTATTAGTAACCCAAAAGACTTGGTGAAATTAAAAAAGGAAAAACTGAAGATGTTGCAAATCTGCTGGCTCCAGCTTCATCCCCTCTTCGCTCATACTGTATGTAGTCAGGTTACTCGGGACAATGTTATGCCAATAACTAAATACTCTGAAGTGAGGGACATATCTAGACTTTCTTCAGATATAGTTGCCAGGATATCCTTTCTAGGAGTATTTGTCTAACTTATGTCCATTCAGTGTTGTGATAGGCTTTGGCTCTCCTGTAGACCTGAACTGCATGAAGCAGGTTATCAGAGAATGACTGAAGAAATGAAGGAAGAAAAAGCTGAACGAAAAGACATTTTTACTACTCCCACAGATGCACATTATTAAATTTGTTTCATAGTTTTGAAAACTCATAGAAGGTATGCTATGCCATGACTCTTGTGATTGTTTTAGTAAATTGTGTATGCAGTTCAAATTTGGCTAGTATATGCTATCTGATATATTCATTTGCACATGCCCTAGTAATAATTATATTTTATTGCCTCCCTTTGTATGCCCTTTGCCTTTCTATTTCATGTCACAATAATTTACTCTGTCAGATTTTATTTGTTTACTACTTAACTGCAATGATACGGTCCCATCTCTTTCCATTCAGGATCGGAGGTTCTGTTTTCTCTCCTTAACCCCACCTGATAGTGGTCGTCAGTTTGCATGGTGCATGGTGAAGTTTCCCAGGTGTCCCTACCTACCTCACCAAACTGCTCTCCAGGAACTTATTATCATAATTTATTATATTTATTGAACAGAGGTATGGAGTTAGATTTTCTATGATAAAATGATGTTTCATTATTGTTTCTGAAATATCCATTGGACCCATTATTTTATACAATTCCAAAAGTTAATAAAACCAAGTGAATTCTACCAGAAATACCTTTTATTACAGGTAGTGGTGATTGTTTTGAAAATAAGGGATTCTTGTTGGATTTTTTTTATTTAAAAAAGTATTTTCTTATGACTAGCAAGTATGTTAAGACTTCTGTAGAAGTAGGGGGGGGAAAGTAAGATTTGATGCCAGAAAGAATTATGGTAGCTATGGATCAATGTAAAGGATTTATAAACCAGTATTCCTCCTAAATATTGGTTGAAATCAGTATCATATTATTTAGGGGAAGGTCCACATGCTTCTTCTGTTATCATTATTTCATTTTATTTAACACCCAATGTTTTTAAGTATGGGAATGATTGTTTTTGTTTCAGAAGTGTGTACACAATAGGAGTACCTTGTGTCCCAATATAAGCCAATATACTTATTTTGATTTCTGAAAGGGAATTAATGAGTACTGATGATTTTTTTATGAATACTGTAGTTTTAAATATGCATTACATTGATGATTTATGTTTTTATGAGAAGGTGATCAGAAATGATCTCTTGTGTCTGTACAGAGATTAATTAATAATAAATCAGGTTTAAGATTTACTCATGATTTATTTGATACTGAAGTTATTTTTTGTACATAACTTTAAGATGGGAAGAAAGAAAACAAGTTTATACTAAGTTGCTTAGAAAAATTATTTGAGCTAATATTTTTCCATGCTGAAAGTGTACATTGTGATTATCTGATTCATGCTTTGACACTTCACAAGGATATGTAGAAATACTATAAGATTGTGTGGTTAGGGGTTACAGTAGGGATGTTATTAATATGGGGAAGAATAGAGCTTTACAAGTTGTGGATGTTGGGGTTGTTAAGGATAGTAAAAAATTAAGTTCAACAATTGAATGTAAAACAGCATTAGAAGTCTTACAATACCAGTATCATCAGCAGACATGGCATCACAACATAACACTTGTACATTTGTATTTTCCACAACTTCAAACTCACTGTCGTCTATCATACAGAAACTGTCACCAATATCAACAATATTACTGTTCAGAACAAACAGTGCATCAATGTTGCTACATATTTCAAAGTTTACTTTAAAATCATTGTTCACATGTCCTCCTGATAATTCTTCCCCCTCCTCCTGGGGCTTAAATGTTGAACTTTCCCATATTGTGGTCCCTTGCTTTGTAGCCTTTCCGACCTGCGTGGCAACACTGGTTGATCTAAAAATTGAATACATCCTAAGGATTATTTATTTCATAGGATTTTATTTAGTATCATCGTATTATTATCAGATTTAGGTTATTGTTGATTAACTAATCACTAGTTTAACAAAATAATTTTTTGTTAAGATGCATTGTGTAAATAATGTTTGTGTTCAACACCTTTGATATGTATTTTTATGTGTTGGAAGTGACTAGAGTATAAGATTTCAACAGTAATATTTATTGGATAATTGAGTAATTGGTTTTAGGTAATGATATTTAAGAGTTGTGATGCTGGGTGTGTTCATACGACTCTGAAGAAGCCAGTTTACTGGTGAAACTGCTCAGTCGGTGTGCTTTTGATTAAAGCTTTTCTGCTTCTAGTTCCTGGTCTGTGCCTTATTGCCGTTTCTGCCGTACACAGTGGTCGATGTTTTTTGTTTAATTTTGTTCTGAGTTGGTTCCTGCATTGGATCCAGTGTTTTTTGTTGGGTTGTTAAGGATAGTTACACAAAATGGGAAGGAGGGAATATGGTCACTGCTGGTAATGGCTGCGATAAGTTGAACTGTGTTGTTAAATATACAACCTTTACAAAAGTATTCAAAAAGACTTGTACAGAAAAACTGGACAATTCTACACACTGATTTTAATTAGCTAGTGTGTTAAATAGTTTCTAGTTTTCTCCTTATAAATGACCCTTTTATTTAGGATCTATATTAGCAAATCAAAATGGCAGAAAGCTGAACACAGTTTCATTGACACATATGTGTCAAACTCCCAGGTAACTGAATGGCCAGATAATCGATTTTTTTCCTAGAAGGAAAAAAAATCAGTAGGCCAACTACATACGAAACAACAGTACAAAATTATAAAGGGGGGGACTTCACCCCTCCAATGCAGGGTGCTGTGCTCCCCCCTAACTTAATATAGTAACTCTGATATTGCACTACAGTGGGGAAATGGAGAAATTCACAGCGACAGCCAACCAAAAATTGGTGATCTGGCAGTTCGGTTACCTGGGAGTTCGATAAATATGTGTCTATGAAATGGTGTTCGGCTTTCTGCTGCATCAATTTGCTAATATAGGCCCTTTATATAGGGGAGTCATTCTCTTGCAAAGTGAGTCTTGTGGAATATATGGTTGAAGGCAGTGCAATACAGTATATGTAAATTCGTTTTTACCACCAAGAAAGTTAAAATTAATGGTAGATTGTTCAGCATGAGACAGTATTTTAACTGCTAGAGTTCCATGGTGGTTTATGGTATTTAATGTACATGTCAAAATCCAAAATGGAAAACGGGACAGTTAGCACAGAAGTTAAAGTTGTTAGCTGTAATTCCCATAGTACAAGATTTGGTTGTCTCAGTCCTCATTTGTCTCCTGTGTGATTTTTGAGTAAGTCACTTAATCAGACCCTGATCTAAGATCACTCCTGAAAAATGGATTGTGTGTCCAGTGAGCCTACTTGGTTAAGAAATAGCAATATTATTATTGTAATTATTAGGCAGATGAAACGGAACGTGTAGTTTAGAATACTGTGAGACATTAGGGATTTAAAAATGGCTTCCCTTGAAGTAGGGCTGCTCAGCATATTAAAAAAGTGCATGTTGGGGAAATAGATTAAGTATGATATTTGATAATGTCAACCATCAGCACAGCTGGAGGTGGTGCTAAATGTCTCCAGTTAAATTGGAAACAATGTTTATTTTGATGCTTAATACAATGTTTCTAGTATGTTTAAACAATGGATTGGATTGGTCATGCTTGATTGAATAATTCATTTATTAGCATCCTTGAATTTGATTACTGCTCACAATTAAAGTGATAATTACTTCATTACATTGAAGTAATTGATTGGTAAGAAGTGTACAAATAAGATGACTTTGGTAAAAGGTGATTATTTCTCTACCTGTGAAGGCACTGATATGTCAAAGCAATAGGAAGAATAAAGGCTTTAATTGAACTTCCATCTTTATGCCACAGTGGTGCAGCGGTAGCGTTGTTGCCTCACAGCAAGAGGTTCTCCCGTTCGATTCTCGGCTGGAGTGCCTTCTGTGTGGAGTCTGCATGTCCTCCCCACGGTTGGGTGGCATTTGAAAGACATGTGTAAATGAGCGTGCCTTCGTTGAAGGTTGGATGTCGAGCTGGCACCTCAGTGTTCGTGAAAATCTACTGCCAATCATTAGTGGACCAGAGTTTCGCTGTGGTGACTCCTATCCAGGAAAAGCCGAAAGACAAACAACAACATTTGAACTTCCATCTTTGTGTGGATTTTTCTGTTTTTATTTTTCACAGTGTTAATGTGCATGTGGCTGTCAGCCATTGGCCTGAAGGCTATCGTTCCCTCAAAACAGTCTTTTGTAGACTTTTAATTTACCCTCTTAGCTGTTTATTTAGCCTGTTGAAAGAGTTTTTATCCTGCTGTGTGTTGCCCTGCCTAATTTTAGCTATGACTTTTTTTCTTTTGTTATACAATCTGTTTATTTTTGGATTCTGCTAGGATGGTTTGTTTTCTTTTAGTTTGTTCTGGTTGTATTTCTGGTAGGTACAGCTGTCTCTATGCATCTATTAACATGATTATACAGGGTTTCTGTGTATAATTCTGCATAGGCACCTGTGTTCTCCAAGTTTATAAGGGCTTGAAATTTTCTCAGGTAATTGCTTAATAACAGGTCATTTGCCTTAGAGTAGTTCCTAGCTGTTAAAAGGTTTACTGGGGTCACAGCACTGGTTTTTATTGAGAAGGAGACAGCTTTATGGTCTGACCTTGCCAGGAGGACACTATACTAGGGGGTGGGACAGCATTCTCCCATATTTGTGAGTACCAGAGTCAGTATATTGGCACGACTAGTGAGTAAATGGACTAAGTGGGCCAGGGTGTTTGTGTTTACAAAGTTCAGGAATCCCTGCCCCTGCAAGTTTTGGGTCATACAGGATTACCAGTTTATAGAGGAATAGTTAATGCACCCCATATAGTATTAGACCAAATGATAAGTGTCTCCAGTTGTGCTCTTACTCTGCCCTGGGCAAACATGCTGATAAAGTCTGCACATTCCCGTATTATGTTTCATAGCTGTATCCATGGCTGGGCATTATGTCCTGTGTTCCTGTCTTCTCTCTTTACATTTATGTGATTTATCTTTATATTATTTAGCTCTGGTGTTCCACACATAATTTGGTGACTCTTGCATGACATGTTACTTATGCTATCTAGCTCCCTAAACCACTGACATTTGATCCATATATCTGCCTCTCGTCCCTAAACGTCTCTTTTCACTTTCTTTCATTTTTCTGATACATTTGTTGCTGTTCAGCGTATCAAACTTTTATCAGCTTTGGTATTTCCCCTCACGAGTGCTGCAAATGTTTCTGAATCCATTCCAAGATCTGATGAGACAAGTCAGTGACTATAATTTTATTAACTTATATTTACATAAATTTATGTTAGAACATCACTTAATAATATACAAAAATGCATTACTGGTGTCTTTTCTCTAATCCTGATACCATTATTTCACATTATTGACTCAATCACCAACTTGCAATGTAAGTGATTATTTAGTATAAAAATGCCGACAATTCATTTAACAAACAGATGTCTCTGAACTGAGGGAATGCTGTATGATGAAAACTGCAAGGTTTTTGCACCAGATACTAAACAGCTATGCATACAGGAGAAGTTAGCCAACTCAGTTTTGGACAAATGCATGTATCTCTTCTAGCTGTCTGCTATTCCAATCTGTATGGCAAGCGCCCTGAATTGATTACAGTGATTTAGTGAAAAAGGCAATATATAATCATACTTCCCATCAAAGTGTCATACAAGGATCATTTTAAATGCAGATGATCTAGAAATAGTTGCTGTGCTTCATAGTGTGCAGCAGTGATCCATGTCAAATAGTTGTAATACATCTTAAATAAATGTAGCACAGAAACATGTTATTCTATTGAAGGCTTATATTTTAGACCAATGATACTTCTAACAAATGAATCTTTATTATACTTAACTTCATATCTGAAATGTCTAATTCTGGCAGGCAGACATCATGCTATACAGATCAGTACAGCTGATTATAAAGAAGTCTGCCATATCCTATTGCCTGGTGGTTTTCATTGTTATTGCTAGTGGCTGCATGCTGAGTGATATAAATAAACCTCAGAGAGGAGTCATAACTCCTGGATGAACCCTGCGATGATGCAGATATACATAATAACATTTATAAAGGATAAATAAATATATATAAAGATAGTCATTCTTGGCATTGTTGGAAATACATTTTCCATATTCAGATTGCCTTTCAGTTATTCATCCACACCATGATCTGCACAGGACACCTGAACAAGATGCCCAGTGTAGGTTCTTTCTATTAGAGCTATTTAAAGGAAGTGTCAGTGATGAAGCTATTGACATCTCTGAATTTTGTTGCACTTGACTATATATTTTTAGGGCAGACCATTAAAAGTAGTTTTGCATTAGCGTCTTATGAACTGACCTGTCATATTGATATAGTTTTTTAGCATTGTTGGTGACATATTTGTGAAAAGTTAACATTTTATATGTAAAACAACAGATTTGTTGCTGTGTCTCTTTTCTGTTTCTCTTAAGAAATTTTATGTAATACTAAATGTAAAATTGTATCTGCAGTTTATGTAGACATTCTGTATCTTAATGTTTAAATTCTGTAATTAATATTGATTTAAAATCCTGATGGAGAGTGCCTGCAAACCTGAACAGTGAATGAAATCAGGATGCGATTGTTGCTGCTTAGGTTAATGACCGAATACTCACGATGACAAATGATAAACCTTGCAGATTAGGGCACCAAGTTTAACGCTCTTCTTACATATGGAATTTATAATGTAAGGCAGTAGAACCTCATGACTTAAACCTGGCGCAATCTACAGACTGCTTTCTCAGATGCTTACTGTGACAGCATTGTTTGTCTCACTTTTCATCTTTCACTGCCTTCCTTTCACCAATGTCATTGTAAAGGGTGCATGTTCCTGGCAGTGATAAATTTAATCTATTCCTTTCTGAAATCTATGGGATTCTGCAGTATTAACAGCAGCAGTCAAGGTTAAAAAGCATTTTAGTTATGAACATACCTGCTTAAGACAGCTGACATGGATGAAAAGCAGTGCAAGCAAGCAGAACTCTAAATTACTATTTTAGCCATTTCTTGTCCATCATGTATTTGATTTTTTGAACTATGAATGCATAATATAATAACTATGTAAATCTTTATATTCTCAAGTACTCTGCATATATCCCACTTCCCTAAACATCCATGGGAGCATTTAGCTTTCCCTGTTCCGTAAAACAGAAAAAATATTGAACAGATAGCCACCTATCTTCCAGTTCCCCTACTAAATGAATAAGGTGCTAATCTTTCTTAATGAGCCTTATTTATTTTCTCAGTCCTTATACAAATTGCCTTATATTTGTTTCCTACAGTTTTGAGTTTCCTAATAATTTAGGAAGGCTGTAGTTTGGAGCCACTACAATAGTAATACCCATCTATTCACATCTTTTCCCATATTGCACATGGGTTGGGGTATCAGTTTGAAAGCAACAGTCATCTACAGTCAAAGTTCATACTGCCAGGTGGGTATCCTGCTGCTGTTGTTCTTTCATGCCACTCACTTGCATGTACACTCACAGTTATGGCAAATTTAGAGTGTCCAATCCACCTACTATATGTCTTGGAGTGTTAAGTAGACACCGGATCACTCAGAGAAATCCCACCTGAAAACAGGGAGGACATGCAGACATCAGACAGAAAGACCCCAGCCGAAGTGATACATATATATATACATATATATATATATATATATATATATATATATATATATATATATATGTATATATATATGTGTGTGTGTGTGTGTGTGTGTGTGTGTGTGTGTGTGTGTGTGTCTATGTGTTTGTGTGTGTGTGTGTGTGTATATATATATATATATATATATATATATATATATATATATATAGGTGCACTTTATAACATTGAAATACAGAAATGTCGAATTTCAGTATCTCAAAGCTATAAAGTCGAATGTTACAAATAGCGAACATTCATAATCACGAATTTGACATATCTCGAAAATATGTCGAATTTGCGGTTATGAAGTTGCGCTATGTAATGTCCGGGTTTGTGTTTTGTTGGTGCGCGGCGCCGTGTTTGGATGTAGGTGTTATGTCAGGTAAGTGAGTGTTTTGTAAGGGTTTTGAGTGGGAGTTAGAGTGTGTTTGAGGGATTGGAGAATGTGCGTGTGTGAGTGAGCTTTTGTGTTGTGTTTGTGCGATCTCGGAGTTAGTATATATAAGTAGGGGGGTGTGGGGGGCTTAAGTGTGTGTGTGAGTTGTGTATGTGTGTTTTTTTTTTTGTTTATGTTGTGATGTGGGTGTTGTGTTGTATGTTTAGTGTAGTGTGTGCGGTGTTTTCGGTTATGTGGTTTCGCGGTTTTTGTTTGTCAGTGTTTTGTGGATTCGATTTTATAGTCTCGAGATACTGAAATTCGATATTTCAGCATTTCGAGGTTATAAAGTGAATCCATATATATATGGGTCTACTTCTGTTGTTCGAAAACACACTTGTTCAAACAATAGAAAGCCAAGACCCACTTCAGCAAAACTGCACTTTTGTGTATATCAGTTAATTGAAGCATGGTACAGTGGGGATAAGGAAATATACCCTTTTCCCCACTGTAGTGCGATCTTGGAGTTAGTATATATATAAGTAGTGGAAGTGTATCCGACAAAGTCAAAGACATTTTTGTCCCCCTACCCCCACTTCTTATATATGCTAACTCCAAGATTGCTCTACAGTGGGGGTAAAGGGTATATTTCCTTATCCCCACTGTACCATGCTTCGGTTAACTGATTTATGTGAAAGTGCACTTTCTCTGAAGTGGGTCTCAGCTTTCTGTTGTTCAAACAAGTCTGTTTTCAAACAACAGAGATGTGTGTGTGTGTGTGTGTGTGTGTGTGTGTGTGTGTGTGTGTGTGTGCGTGTGTGTGTGTGTGTGTGTGCATTATATATTTATATATATATATATATATATATATATATATATATATATATATATACATACACATGATTACACTTTATAATCTTGAAACACTGAAATGTCGAATTTCAGTATTTCGAGACTATAAAGCTGAAAGTGCAGTTATGTGAAACTGCATAATAGTGAATGCAAAAATGTCTCATTCACCATTATGTGTTTGTGTATGTGACGTGCGGTGCAGTTTGTGGATTTAGCTGGGGTTTGAGGTAAGTGGTATTTTTGTAAGGGTATTGGGTAGGGATTCAAGTGTGTGTGAGTGTGTGTGTAGTGGTGAGTTTTATGTGTTTATGTGTTTAGTGCAACCTCAGAATTAGTATATATAAGTGGGAGGGGGGAGCACTTCACATGGGGGGGTGCAGGGTGGCTTGCCCCCCTGCTTTTAACAAGATTGTTTATGTGTGTGTTAGTTTTGTTGTGTTTGTGTGTGCTGGTTTGTTTTTTTGTAGTGTTGGCAGGTAGGTGTATTTGTGTTGTGTAGTATTTTGTTTTTGTTTCATTCATGGTTTTAAAGTTCATGGTTTTAAAGTTTCGAGTTTTTGATTTTTCAGCATTATAGTTTTGAGATACTGAAATTCGATATTTCAGTATTTACAGATTATAAAGTGTATATATATATATATATATATATATATATATATATATATATATATATATATATATATATATATATATATATATATGTATATATATATGTATGTATAGATCTATATGCATAGATAGATATAAATAGATACAGAGATATAGATATTCAATTTCTGCTGTGTCACTTCGAATCTGTCTTTAAACTTTATAATCTTTTAAGACTTTTTTCCTCAAAGTAATTTTTAAATAAAGTTAAGTGGACATTTAGAGATTTCTATGCCAAGGCATTCTGAAGCTGCACATAAAAAATCTTAAAATATTAGTCAAATTTTGCCATTCAAAGCTTTCTTTGAGGGATAGTGAGTTGTGACTGTCCATGTACTAACTGGGAAACTTGGGCAGTCACATTTTGGAACAGCGAGTTTAGTAATGCTCAGTTAAGTAGGTTGCAAATTTGCTGTTGTAAATGTTTTGATAGATCATGGCTGCCTAGGCTGTGCACCAGTTTCATTGCAAGTTTACAGGAGAGGTAGAAGGAGAGATTTGCTTTAGTTTTTCACTTTCTCAAATTTTTCTATTCAGGCTTTGACTCACAATACAATCAATGAGTTTCAGACATCAAAAGTATGAGGTCTTGTACTCATATGAGGGGAAGGCACAGTGGCTTGTCCCACCCCTCACAATAAATAAATAAATAAATAATGTTTTGCTTGTTTTGTGATCTCTGAAGCATCACTGTTTTGAGAATGCTACTTTCCAAGACATTAGACCATTCAGTTTAGACTATTTGCATGTTGGCTAAATGAAACACAGTTATTCAAAGTAAACCTCTACTAACTGCAACAAGGTGAAATAGAGTGCCAGCTGGGTTTAAACCTGCTCACATCATAAGTTCATAGTTTCACAGGTATATACTAGGCTAACAACCCCAATGGGCTTTTTAAGGCATTCTGTGTAATCCAACCCAATTATATCCCTGTGTATCATGAGCATTTATTAGGTGGGGGGGTATATTATGTCATTTCTAGAGGTTATGAGAGGGGATATGCTAGTTTTGGAATTACTGCCTGTCTCTGTCTAGCAGAGACATGGGAGCCACACCTAGTATGAATTTCCAGTTTCCCATCCATTGGTCAAGGTTACACTTAGACAGGGTTAGGTATAGACTGAAACAACAGAACAAACCCGCCACTTCTGGTCAAACTTGAAAAACAACAAAAACACAGGATCCAGACAGAAAAAGTTTAATAAAACCTCTAGCGCCTTGGCATGGAGCCTTCAAAGGAGAATAAAACAATTCTAAATACTCAAGCTTATATAACAAGACCAATCCTCCACTAATTACATAATTGACCCTAAATCAGGTTAAAAACACTTTCCAATTACAGTCTGCATTAATGCCCATTGGACTTAAAGACCCATATTTCAATATAAAAACAGTTTCCTTATACAGAAGTTTTTTTAACATCAAAATTACATCCTCTGTCAGGGACATGTTCTAATGTTGTACATTGTAAACTTTCGGGGTTATTATTATGATACTCTTTGAAATGCATTGCAAGAGGGCTTTCAAGTTTAACATTTCTAATGTCTCTGATGTGCTGTTGGACTCTATAAGTTTGAAAGCTCTCTTGCTTTTGACCCACATAAAACATGCCACAAGGGCAACTGAGTGCTCCATGCTGAGGTGCTAGAGGTTTTATTAAACTTTTTCTACTTGGATCCTGGTTTTTCGTTGTTTTTCCAGGGTTAGGTATAGACTCTGATTCACATGGACAGAAAACCTGTTCCAGAGCATAGGGATCCTCTAAGACACACATATCTGTGTCACCAGCAGGTCTTAAATCCTTGGAATTCATGACTAATGCTGTGTGTTTTGTGGATGTGCAAAAGATCCATCAGAATCAGATCTGAGGATGCCTTGAATGCCAGGCAAAGATCACCTCTTAGTAACCTGTAGGCAACAGAGTATAGAGACAGGGCTTTAATGTGATCTGTACAGGAAAATGTGTTTAAATCCTGGTTTCCCCAGTAAGGATCCTATAACTATTTTTAATAGCTTTTTGTCCTGTATGTTTATCTTTGTTTATGTTTGCTGGGACTCCTTCCCTTTGGGTCTCCACTGAAAATGGGTTGCTTACTATCAATGCAATGCAAATAGTTAATAACCTTTTCTGTTTTACAATTATTTTGTATTGTGATTGTTATTTAATATTTGTATATTGTCACTTTATCTTTACTTATGTTTGCTGGGGCTTTTCCCCTCGTGTCTCCACTGAAAATGGGTTTGTTTACAATCTCAGTTGGACTAATCCAGTTAACAAATGTAAAATAAATAAATAAATAAAATGTGGGCATTCCAGCTGTTGCATATGTCTAGTAAAGTACATCCTGCAGGGGGCAGTATTCTCAATGATGGGTCTGATAAGGGCCAAATAAAGTGGCACACTATGACTTCCTTGGACATGGATGCCATACCCTTACTCATAAGTTGGGCGACATAGAATGATTTTCTTACTATCTTGGCCTCATGTTGGTCAAACGCCAGATTGTTGTCTACATATATATGTTCCCAGATCCCTGATTACTGGGTCAACTCTTAGTGGTGTCTTATTGATGGAGTAATTAGCCTGGGTGGAAGTTTTCCCAAAAGACAACATAATTAATTTTTTGGCATTGAGTTTTAATCCATGACTTTGGCACCAGTCACTTGTTTGTGTTAGGCCATCTTGTAAGGTGTTTGTGTCATAGGGAGAGTCTATGATAGCTCCCAATTTGCAGTCATCTGCAAACCCGTTTAGCCAGGGCCCTTGACATTAGCCTTTTATCTCCCGAAAGTAAATGCCTAATAGGAGTGGTCCCAGCATGGAGGACTGAGATACCCCACTGATGACTGGTCTGTTAGTGGAGGTTGCTTCACCACACCAAGCCTGATTTCCTGGGTTCTGTCTGTGAGCCAGCTGACAATCCAGTGAGTCATATAGGGATTTATGCCCAGTTTTATAAGTTTGTTAGCTATACCTGAGCAGAGTATTGTACCAAATGCCTTAGTCATTTGCAGGTACATGATATGAACTGTTTTCCACTCATTAATTGCCTTGGTATCCTTCTCAAAGAAATCTACCAGGTTTAGTAGGCATGACCTTCCCTTGACAAAGCCAGTCTGGGTTGGGTCCGTGTTTCAAGGTTGCCTATATCTTTATTGATCATTTCCATAGTAATTTGTTCCATGCCTTTGCAAATTAGACTAGTCAGACTAATAGGTCTGTAGCTGATGGGGTTGGTTGATGGCCCACCCTTATGAAGTGGGATAATTGTTGCAGTTCTCCATTCTCATGGTACAAAGCCTGTTTTGAGGTTATAGTTGAAAAGTGACTCAAGTGGTCCTGATAGCTCATGTTTCAAGCCATTTAGGAAGCATCTCAGAATTTTAGCAGGGCCCACAGAAGCTCTGTTTTTAGCCTTAGCAAGCATTGGCAGGACCTGCTCCATGTTAATATTTGGCGGGATATGTTCATACATATTTTATGGGGGGAGGAGGGGAGGAGTTGCGGTAAAGTGATCAATGAAGGTGGCACCACTGACCACCATTTTGGCACACTGATGTGTGCTGCCTTTGAGGTTTCAGACATAGCTGTAGAAGGCCTTGTGGTTGCCTTTAGCCTGTGACACTATCTTGAACTCATAATTGGCCTTGCTGGAATTAATTAGTCCTCTTAATTTTCTGTTTTGTTTAATTGGAGAGCTTTTATCATTATAGGAACTGCTCATCCTAACTTTAACCATGACTTTTTTGTCCTTTTGTTATATCCCCTATTAAAGTTAGGATTCCACAAGTGTGGTTTAAGGGTTTGTTTTGGGCTTACTTCTAGTAGGCACAACAGCCTCTATTTAGCCATTTACATGGTTGTACAGGGTCTCTGTGAACTATTCTGCATAGGTTGGTATGAACTCGGGGTTGGGAGGGGCACTGAAATTTGACAAACTATCACCTAATGGGATATAGTTTGCTTTGGAATAGTTCCTAACTCTTACAGGGTTTGCTGGGGTTACCATCGCTAGTGAGGGCATAATAAGGGAGGTAGTGCAGTGCTCTCCCCTATTGCTGAATACCTGTTCCAGTATGTCTGACTCTCTTGCGGATGTGTGCATTATCTGGTAAAAGGTCTTTGTATTAATAACGTCCAGGAATCATTTTACCTGTGAATATGAGGCAGTGTATGTTTCCCAGTCTCTACAGGAGCAGTTAAATTCTCCCATGAATAGGTTATTTTTTTCAATGGTGACTGTCTGCAGTAGGTCTAAGTTTAAGCTATGGGATTCTAGGGACACAGAGGATGACCTATAACTTGCTAGGATATGGATTGAGACTTTGTTTATGGTGATTTACACCACTGAAGCAAACAGTTGTTTTTGTATGGTATGTAGTCTAGTGTTTATTTGTAAACTACCAAATGTAAACTTTTTTCATAAATATGAAGTCAAATTATGTGAGGTCTAGAACAGGTAGTGACAACATAACAAAAATGTTTTCCTTGTGTATTGTGTTCACCAACTTGACTGCGGTGGTGGTGCTGTGGTAGCGTTGTCGCCTTACAGTATGACGTTGTCCTGTTTGATTCGCAGCTAAAGCATCTTTTGTGTTGAGACATGCGTGAATGGGCGTACCTTCGTTGAAGGTTGTGCATCAGAGCTGGCAACTCGGTACATAAAAATCTACTGCCCATCATTAGCGGACTGGAGTTCCGCTGTGGCGACCCCTAACCGGGAAAAGCCGAAAGATACAACAACAACACCATTGTGTTCACCAACTTATACAATGTTAGCAGAACTCTGGTGTGTTCTGGAGAGAAAAGTATAGTTGGATGGCCACAAAACTCCTAGGAATAATTATACAGCAAAAAAAAAACAAAACAAAACAAAAAAAACCCACAAGAGCTATTATCAGCTATGGGGGAAGGAATCTTTCTTGTAACTTACTCATGTCTAGTTATATATATCCTGCTAAGCCAATATTGAAGGATAAATGTGACTTTCACATGAGTGACTAATACTGTTGACAACTGATAAATATGCCTTCAGTATGTGATCAGTCATACAATACAATAAATAGAGGGAGTGGGTTGATCTTGGTTCTCCCAAATTAAAATCAATCTATTCTGCTTAATTTCAACATGTTTCTTTTCAGTGTTTGTGACAGTAATATTCTGGAATATCACTCGTAATAAATTTTGTTAAAATTGTATTGTCTCACTTCTGGGCTTGCACCAGAGTAATCTTGAAGTGCATTCCTACAGCTACTAATATATGACTCCTAAGTTAAAAATAAAATCTTGTCATAGAAAAAAAAAATACTAGCCTCTCCTACTTTCTCACCCAGCTGTAATGCATTTTGATGTGGCTGGGACCTGTTATCTGACTGCCTTGTAACACAATAAGCTTTATTTTATGTATTGGGCCAAAATCATCTGAAGACAGCCTGATACAGTGACCCATCATGCCAGATGACATGAAACAACCATAGTTTAATGAACTAAAGAGAAGATGGCTGAAATAAAATACACCCTCTTTACTCATCCATCATTAGGCTAGTCATTGAAAATAATTCCCCTTGTGTCATGTATCTGTCTGGACACATGCAACAACTGGCATACC
This sequence comes from Protopterus annectens, assembly GCF_019279795.1. Taxonomy (NCBI): domain Eukaryota; kingdom Metazoa; phylum Chordata; order Ceratodontiformes; family Protopteridae; genus Protopterus; species Protopterus annectens. Next base: position 125,513,958 of record NC_056735.1, read on the forward strand.
CACAGAGATACCTTACTAAAAGGATACATGCTTAAACAGTATGTCCTACATGGACTGGCTCAAAGTTCTACAGCTATATTTAGTATCCTACAGACTGCTAAAATACATCCTTTGCCTGACATACAAGGTACCCCTGGTTGTATACCGAGGGATTTACTGCACATCAGCAAGTCATACGCCATGTAAAGTACTCAGTCTAGGGATCTAAACCTCATCTGCAGCATTAACGCATTAACAGAATGGTTTGTAGAGAGAGGTATAACTGACAGAGGATACCATTGTTCTGGAACTGATGCCCCATCCACATAAAACACAGCTCATCTCTGTCCATATTCAAGTAGAATTTGGATCTATGGATGGGAAACAAAAATAAAATTATCCCATGACTGCCCCCTGTGCTACTAATGGACAAATGCATCTACCAAACACTTTGTCACATGCATACATCACCTCAAATTATCCATGCTGTAATCCCAGTTATTCTGGGATTCTGCTGGAACAGGGCTCAGCTTTGAGCTTTTTTACTGGTTAATTGGGTAATTTGTTTAAATCAGTTTGCTCATTTTCTATTGTTATATAAAGAAATTGCACTTTATTCATCTGCTTTTCTGTATTTATGTTTCTTCCTACTTTATTGCATTTATTCTGCTGCATTTATTACTGCTTGTTAGTAGCCTGATTAAATTGTAACTGTTATTCTAATCCTTTGTTTAAAGCACTTGGGCTTCAGACCAGTTGTTTTACATTAAGAAGATTTGTGGTCTGCACTGCTGTGGCAGGACAGGTAGCTTACATCCTTCTAAGTTTGGAATTGCTGATTGAAGGCTTAGTGTCTGTTATTCTAGGAGTGTATTAGTTCTGGTTTAAGCACTTGGGCTTCATGTCAGTTATTTTACATTAAGAAGGTGTGGTCAGCACTCTTGTGGGAGGAGAGGGTAGATTCTGCCATTCTGAGCTGGAAGTTTCTGGTTAAAGGCTTGAGCCTGCTTATTTGAACTTTTTCTTTCTGAAATTGGTATGCCTTGTTTGCTGTAGCATAGACTAAATTCAGACCTGCTGAATCTAGCTTTGTTTGTATAACATGAGCACTAATCCAGCCCATTTTTTTTGGAGAAGGTTCCCCTGCACCCTAGTGGCAGGAGTGTGCAGTTAGAACTTGAATGATCGAAGACTGCTGGAACAGGGCTCAGTTTTTAGCTTTTTATTGGTTAATTTGTTTAAATTAGTTTGCTCATTTGCTACTGTTATATTAAAAAAAATAATAATATATCGCCGCTTGGCTAGGGTTAAACTATTCTTGGCACCATAAAGTCTGCTCTTCAAATTTTCCCTTAGAACTAGCCAGTTTTTTTCACACTCAAATCTGTTTCTTTGAGCTCAGCACTTGTTCAGAACTCATTTCAAGCACTAAATAAGCTACAAATTACTACAGCACTCAACTTTCTTCACTTGTCTAGAGGAAAGCAGTTTTTAGTACTTAATAAATAAGCACCTATCCAGGCATGTCTAAGGGTCAGCTCCCAGTGATTTCTCCTGTCTACCTGATGCATCTGGGCATATTTGGGCAATGCAGCAATTGCCTCATGTACACAGAAAACTCTCACCTCCTACCACCCAACACTAGAACCTGTTAGAGATGCACTTATATAGCCAAACTGGAAGCAAAACTCTCTTCACCCAAAACTGGACTAGACAGTCAAGAGGAGAAGGTAAACACTTGCATCGCAAAATACTCATTACATAGTCTCTCAAAACCTACACCACCAAAACAGACACATAGAAACACAAAACACACCTACATTCGCGGAGGCTCTCTGTACTTATCTGCCCAAACAACAGAGACCTCCAAAGCAGAAATGCAAGCAACCTCCACCCCCCAACACAACCCAAATGACACATAGTCCACATACTCAGTGTGCCACTCAACTACAGCCCATAAGGCATAACGTACCCAACACTCTAGTCATAGGTGACTCTATAGTCAGGCACACTGATGTTTCACTCTCCAGGCTAAATAAGGAGAAAGTTACTGTCAGCTGCCTCAGGTCACTCCACAAGTACAAATATGACTCTGTCATTGTCCATGTTGGTGTGAATGACCTGAGATGTACCTCCCTGGACTACATGAAAAGAGACATGGAGGAGCTCTCTAATTTTGTAGCCCAGGAAGGTATGACCCTAGCCCTGAGTAGCATCCTGCCATTACCCAGAATAATACCACAGTACAAGGAAAAAATAATTGACTTCAACAATTGGCTAAGCTTCTGGTATCATTCTAAGGGGATCCAGTATCTGTCTGCCTGGGATGACATGATCGACAGACCACAATGCTTTGCCAGAGATGGCTGCACCTGTCGCCCTTGGGATTTCAGATACTGGCTAAGGCTCTTACCACCCCTATAGTGCCTTTTTTAGGCAAGGTTGAAATGACAAATTCACCACAGGTACAAGCAAGCAAAATCTGATTGTAATGCTACTCAATGCTAGAAGTCTAAACCTCAAAATGCATTCCCTCGAGGCACTCCTTAAAATGGAGAACATTGACATCTGTGCATTGACAGAGACCTGGTTCAAGGCTCCAGAGACCACCCCTGCATTACCAGGCTATAATACATACCATACCTTTCGGCCACCTAACCTGGATTGAAACACTAAAGCTGAAGGCTTGTCTATATTCATTAAGTATATCCACACCTCCAGGCTAGTTGCTCAGCATAATGCATCTGAGATTATCCAAGTGCAACTAACTCTGGGCAAGACCACAATCCAAATTGTAACTTGCTGCAGATCCCCCACCATGCCCCAGGATTTCCACTCCTCCTTTCTTGATACACTAGAAAATATTAGGGTTCAACCCAACACCATAATGGGTGATTTCAACTACCCCACCATTAACTGGGAAAACTACTCATGTACCAACTCTTTTGCTCAACATTTTCTGGAATTCATTAATTCCAACGCCTTGGATCAACTTATGCACACCTCCACATGGGGCAGCAATATCCTAGACCTGGTCATTACCAACATGGGCAACCGGTGTTCCACACCAGAGGTCAGTTCCTCATTGGTCACATCCGAACACAAGCTAATCAGCCTAGACATCCACATCCCGCCCCCACCCCCCATTAGGGAAACCACCGTAAAAAATGTCCCCAAAGCCAACTTCACATTTCTTAAGACAGAAGTGGCAAACGTCATGATACCCATGCAGACAGACAATAGAGGTATGACTGCTGAGACCTACACAAATGCACTTTATAAGCACTTACACGAGTGCATGGATCATGCTATCCCTAACAGAACCAATATGTTATCCTCAAAAAAAGGAAGCCAATCTGGTGGTCCCCTGCCATAAATAAACTCTAAAACAGAAGAAAGAAACTGTTGCAAAAAAGAGAAAAATCCCATGACTGGAAGAACTCCTTGGTCAGCCTCAGTAAGAAGCTGAGATCCCTCATAAAATCCTCCAAAGCTAGTTATGAAAACAAAATCACCACTGATTCTAAAGAAAACCACCAAGCATTCTATAGCTATGTCAAGAATCTCAATGGCAACACTCAGATCTGCTCTGAGTTACAGCACAATGGCACTAAATATAAAGAACCAACTGATATTGCCAGCATCCTGCCAGACAGGCTCAGTGCTAACTTTACCCCCCCACCCCCTAAAGGGCACCTCTCTATACTGGAAGAATGCAAGGTTCCTGTAATCATGGCTGCACAGGTAAAAAAAAACACCCTCTCCAAAGCCAAGAACAGAGCATCCATGGGACCTGACAACATCCCAGACTGTCATCTACATGAACTACAGAATGAACTGGCACCCCTCCTAAGCACCATGTTCAATCATAGCCTCACCTCAGGCTTTGTGCCCACTGAATGATGCACAGCAACGGTTATCCCACTTCACAAAGGGGGAGCCACCACAGACCCTGGGAACTACTGCCCCATTAGCCTAATGAGCCTGGTCTGCAAGGCCATGGAATGTATCATCATGAAACTTATAAACAAAGACACTGGTAATCTCCAAACTCTAGACTCCACCCACTTCAAGTTTGTAAAAGGTAGATCATGTCTCCTAAACCTGACTGACTTCTTTGAAACAGTCACCAAAGCTGTAGACGAGGGTAAGGTGGTTCACACAGCCTATCTAGAGCTCGCCAAGGCTTTTAACACCATCCCCCACTCCGGAATTATAGACAAACTGACTAAACTAGGTATAAATTCCTATGTCATAAGATGGGTTGCCAACAGGCTCACTGACAGAACCCACACTGTGAAAGTAGCAGACTCCAAATCTGACTTCAGACCAGTGACAAGTAGAGTACCACAGGGTTCAGCCCTGGGTCCTCTCCTGTTTGGTATCTACTTTTCTGAAGTGCAGGCTAACACAGAAGGTCTTTGGCTAATGAAGTTCACAGATGACTGCAAACTAGGAGCCATAATTGAAACTCCTAACGATGTGGACATCCTACAAAAGGGCCTCACAGAGACAGATGCTAGGTGTCAAAGCCATGGCCTCAAGCTCAATGCCAAAAAGTGCATTGTCATCCCCTTTGGTAAAAACTCTGTACCCATGAGCTACCACATAGATGGCAGTCTACTTAACACTGAAAGTGTGATAAGAGACCTTGGGACACAGGTGGCCAGTAGTCTCTCCTTTGATAATCACATTGCCACAATAGTCAGAAAATCCTTCTACGTGGCACACCTCATCACAAAATATTTCTCATCCAGGAAAAAAGAGGTTATTGTTCCTCTCTACTTGTCACTCATTAGAACTATTATAAAGTACAATGCCCCTTTTGGTATTTACCTCACAAGACATCTACAACTGGAAAGGCCACAGAAATACCTCACAATGAGGATTACCAGCCTCAAACAGATACCCTACTCAGACCGTCTCAAAAAACTCCAGCTTTACTCTGTCGCATATCGCCTATTCAGAGGCAATCTCTGCCTAACATACAAAGCTATGTCAACCCCAGAGCTGTTGGGCATGCTCCACTTAAAGAAATCACAATCCCTCTGAGCTACATGTTCTAGGGACCTAAACCTTGCCACCACAATACACAGAACAAGCTGAATGGTTAGATTCCTGTCCCAGAGACTTCCCATAATGTAGAACAAACTACCTATCTATATCAAACAAACCTCCTCATTAGCACTCTTCAAAAAAATCTTGATGATTGGATGGGAAATAGGAAATTCACCCCAGGGATTACCTCTGTGGCTCTGCCGGACAGGGGGACAGGAAAATAATGTTCTTGGGTAGCAAAAGCCAGTGTACCTTTTTTGCTAGGCTTGTATAGGCCTTAGAGTCGATAGCTTAGTACCTCCCTATGAACCTATGATATACCATGGGATGGATAAGGCCATGGCATCAGTTAATACAAGCATTGAAATGGAAATTGGCTAGGCTTAAAATGGCCTGTAAGGGTAGCTAGCCTAGTACTTAACTATGAACCTATGAATGATGTGTTTTAGCCTCACATAAATAAATTTGAGTAGGAGATTTCTATTTCAGAATTGTGCATAACTGTAATAACTGTATATTAAGAGCAAAGTTTTTCTTTTGTGGGATGTGAATTTCATACAAAATGAAATGTGGTAATTTAAGTATAAACATAAAAAGTAAATAACACTGATAATTCTTGATAAAACTGAGATGTGCACTGCTCTAAGGTAATTGTGTGAAGCATAGATCGAGAGGTAACAGCGCATCTCTTTACCATGACAATGTTGACAAAAATATCCCTGTTGTCAGTTCTAATTTGAGTTATCATGGTAATGGAAGTTAAAATGCCACCTTCACTTCTAGGAGTGTAATCAGATTTTTACTTAGAATATCTCTTCACAGCTCACATTTTCTGACAATTTCAAATTTCATGTAGAAAATGAAGATGTCTAATTCCCCTTTTCTAAGAAATGCCAAAGCTGGATTTCAGTAAATCAAGGGTTTATCCTTAGTAATGAAGTGTTCTCCTCATAGAAAACAGTGACATTTAGTCTTTCATACAAACCTGGTCCAAGGATAATGGTAAATTGTACAAATAATGAGGTACATGCTATCCTGTGTTACATATTTATTGCATTTTCCTGCTGTTTGTTGCAAAAAAGAAAAAAAAAATATCCTTGTTTCCTGTCTTTCCTGACCTAGAGTAGTCCAAATACAGGCTTTGCTGTATGCTGGACTTTTGGAAAGTTCCTGTGTTGCCCATTTCCTTTCTTGGATAAAGGGAGGCTTCTTTGTTCACCAGTGGCAGTGCAGAGCTTAGAGCAGCCTATCTATCCATGGAGGAGTGTTCCCAGCACAAGAATCTGGTAGTCGATTGGGGTTTAAACCATTCTCGGCTCCACAAAGTCTGCTCTTCACTTTTTCCCTTAGAACTGATCTAGTTCTCATAATAAACACCCTATTCCTACTCTAAAGCCTGGCACTTGCTCACTAAAGCAATTATATAAGTCAGCACTAAAAAATTAAAAGCACTACACTCTCACAAACTCCCCTTGAGTACCTTGTTCCCCATTGGCCCTTTTTTTCAATTATAAAGGAATTCCCAATACTATTCTAGCATGTCCAAAGGTCAGTTGTCAATCTCCTCTCCCATTCAGCTGGTGAATCTGGGAATCTTGAGGCAATGTTACAACTGCCTCATGTACACAGACAACCCTCTCCTCCTCCAAACAAATTCCAACACATGTGAGAGATGCAACCATATAGCCACACTGGAGGCTAAGCTCTCTCAACTCAGTACTGGTGTAACCAGTCAGGTGGAGAAGGAAACCACACTCATTACAATTCCAGTCTCACATAGACCTACCACGACAGCAAACCAAACACATAAACACACAAAAACATACTCGGAGGCTCTAAATAAAAATCTGCCTAAGCAGCAGAGACCTCCAAAGCAGACACCCAAGCAACCGCTACCCCAAAACAAAACACGTGCAACACATAGCTCACAAAGCCAGTGTACTGAACAGTCACAGTTCTTAAGGCTAAACAACACACCTGATACACTTGTAACAGGTGACTCGATCATCAGGCACACTGACGTCCCGCTCACCAGGTTGAACAAGAAGAAGGTCATAGTGAGCTGCCTGTCGGGTGCTAGGATCCGCCACATAATACAAGCACTCAGGTCACTCCAAGGCAATTACAAATATGACTCAGTCATTGTCCATGCTGGTGTGAATGACCTGAGACGTACCTCCCTGGACTACATGAAAAGAGACATAGAGGAGCTCTCTGAGCATGTAACCCAGGCCGGTATGACACTGACCTTGAGTAGAATCTTACCCTCACTAAGAATGATGCCACAGTATGAAGACAAGATGATCAATTTCAACAATTGCCTTAAGTATTGGTGTCATTCAAAGGGGATCCAATGCCTGTCAGCCTGGGATGCTCGACAAGCCACGATGCTTCACTAGGGATGGCTTGCATCTGTCACCCCTGGGCTTTCGGATATTGGCAAAAGCTCATGCCACCCCCATAGTACCTTTTTTAGGCAAGGCTCAAAAGACAAACCCACCTCCATAGGTATCACAAGGGATAAGAAACTAAGAGTAATGCTACTCAACGCCAGAAGTCTAAACCTCAAAATGCACTCACTCAAAACTCTCCTTAGCATGGAGAACATCAATATCTGTGCAGTAACAGAAACCTGGTTCAAGGCTCCCAAGAGCACCCCAGCACTACCAGGTTATACCTCATACCATACTTTTCAGCCTCAAAACCTGGACCGAACCACAAAAGGAAGGGGAGTATCAATATTCGTCAAAGATACCCACACCTCCAGGTTGGTGGCACAGCACGAAGCATCAGAGACTATCCATTTGCAACTAACAGTGGGTAAAACTGCCTTCTAGTTTATAGCCTGCTACAGACCACCTTGCCAAACCCAGGAACCCCACTCAGCCTTCCTGTGAACACTGGAAAATATGAAGGTCTCTCCAAACACCATTATATTGGGTGACTTCAACTACCCAAACATAGACTGGGAGCATTACTCTAGCTCCAACACCCTAGCCCAAAGGTTCCTAGAATTTATAAACTCAAATGCTATGGAACAACTTGTTACCACTCCCACAAGAGGGGAAAACATACTGGACCTGATCATCACCAACATGGGGGCTCTATGCTCCAGACCCGAAGTGTATCCCTCACTGGCAAGATCAGACCATAAACTAATCTCACTGGATATTCACATCCCGACCCCACCCCCTGCCCAGAAAACCACAGTGAAAACTTCTCTAAAGCAAATTTCACACTCCTCAAAACCGAGGTGGAATCCTTCAAAGCCCCCGGGCCTGTGGAAAATACAGCCAGACTGCAGATTCCTTTATAAACGCATTCTATGAACACCTTCAGGAATGCATGGATCATGCAATCCCAAATAAAACCAAGACCCAATCCTCCAAAGGCAGGCGTCCTGTCTGGTGGACCCCAGCCATAAACAAACTATACAATAGAAGGAGGAAGCTACTACATGATAGAGCAAAATCCCAAAAAGGGAAGGCATCTCTGATCAGTATTAGCAAAAAACTATGAGCACTCATAAAATCGTCTAAGGCCAGCTTCGAGAGAAAAATTGCACAGGACACTAAGGATAATCACAAGGCTTTCTTTAGTTATGTTAGTAACCTGGGTGGGAATTCCCAGATATGCTCAGAGTTATTCCAAAATGACAAAAAATACACTGAACCCACAGACATTGCCAACATGCTAGCTGACAGGTTCAGCGCAAACTTCTCTCCCCCCTCCCCACCAAAAGGGCAAATACCTATCCCAGGAGAGTGCTGTCCCCCTGACATCTCAGATGCTTCGGTAAGAGCCGCCCTCTCCAAAGCAAAAAACACAGCATCAATGGGACCAGATGGTGTCCCGGGCTAAGTACTACATGAACTCCAAGAAGAGCTAAACGCAAACATAAAACTACTGTTCAATCTCAGCCTTACTACAGGATATGTACCCAAAGAGTGGCGTACAGCAACAGTGGTCCCTTTCCACAAAGGTGGTGCCTCAACGGATCCTGGAAACTATCGCCCCATAAGCCTGACTAGCTTGGTCTGCAAAGCTATGGAAAGGATCATCATGGGCCTCATAAATAAAGATATTGGGGACCTACAGACACTGGATCCTACCCAGTTTGGCTTTGTTAAGGGCAGATCCTGCCTCTTAAACCTGGTCAATTTCTTTGAAACAGTCACCAAGGCCATTGACGAGGGGAAGGTGGTCCACACAGCCTACCTGGACCTCGCAAAAGCCTTCGATACAATACCCCACTCGGGCATTATAGATAAGCTCACCAGCTTAAATATAAACCCCTATGTCACTAGATGGGTTGCAAACTGGCTCAAAGACAGAACCCACATATTTAGAATTGCTGGAGCCATGTCAGACTCCAAACCAGTTACAAGTGGCATCCCACATGGCTCAGTCCTGTGACCTCTCTTGTTCGGTATATATTTCTCGGAGGTAGAGGCCAACATGGAAGGACTGTGGCTGACCAAGTTCGCAGATGACTGCAAACTAGGCACCATAATCGACTCTCCAGCCGACACAAGCGTCCTACAAATGGGCCTCATAGAAACAGACAACTGGTGCCAGAGCCATGGCCTTAAGCTAAATGCCAAAAAGTGTATAGTCATCCCCTTTGGCAAAAACAAAGTGCCCACAAATTACCACATAGGTGGTAATCCATTAAGTATGGAAGAAGTAATTAGGGACCTGGGTATCGAAGTTGATAGCAATCTCTCATTTGACAACCACGTGGCCAAAGTGGTTAGAAAAAAAATTTATATAGCCCACCTAATCATGAAGGGATTCACATCTAGATCAGGGGAGGTCATCGTGCCTCTTTACTCATCCCTCATCAGGCCCATAATTGAGTACAATGCCCCTATTGAGATGTACCTTACCAGACACCTGTAGCAACTGGAAAGACCCCAAAAGTAACTCACCAAGAGGATCAAAGGGCTCAAACAGATGCCATATGCTGCCCAGTTAAAGAAACTCCAGCTCTGCTCAGTGGCATACCACCTGCTCAGAGGCGATATGTGCCTGATGTATAAAGCCATGTCCAATGGAATTAATGGACATGCTGCACCTCAGAAAATCCAAATCCCATCGAGCTACGTGCTCGAGAGACTTGAACCTCAGCATTGAAATAAATAGGACATGCTGGAGGGACAGATTCATAACCCAGAGGCTCCCTTCACTCTGGAATAAAATCCCAGTCCAGGTTAGGAAGAGTCCTTCATTGACTCTCTTCAAGAGGAATCTTGATGAGTGGATGGGAGATCGTAGGTTTACCCTGGGTATCACTTCTGTGTCACTGTTAGACAGTGGCACAGTATACTAACCTCGAAAAAGGGCATAGCAAAATTCATTTAAAATGGGTGGCGAAATCCAAACACACTCTGACTAGGCTTATAAATGCCCTAGGGCAGATAGCCTAGTAAGAACCTATGAACCTCTGAACTTTTGCAAACCCTATGAAGGATTTATTGGGTTGCATATTTCCTAACTTCATAAAAGATAATGAATGTAAAGGGAATAGTCCACAGAAAGAAATTTATAATTGCTATTGCAGCTAATATTAACAAGGAAAGTAATTTCTTTGGCTGTTAGCTCACCCCATAAACTGCAAGGCATAAGATTTGCACACTGCACTTCTTTAATTATCTAAATATCAAACAGCAATATGAGAATCCTTATTTGCCAAAATATCAGATGATATACCTGCCGTATGGCTAACATGGATTGAAACACTTCACTAATAAAAATTAACTTGGGACAGATAGCGGACAATAATGCTTTGAAGCTGTACCTTCACATTTTTTTATGAAAATATTTTATTAGTTTTAGCATTGTTACAACAATTACACAAAACTAGAAGAAAAATTACAGATGCATTCAGCAAAAAGAGAAATGTTCAAAAACTGAAACAAATATGTAAAATATTGATAAAATAAAAACGATGCATACAAAACTGTTTGCAATAAAGAAAAGCAGTACAATATTATCTGATATGCAACAAAGTTTGCCAAAAATAATAATGTTTGTCAAGCATTTATCCATAATTGTAGGATTTGTGTTCTTGCTAATCGAGTTTTTGCTTGAAATACTTGAAACAAAAGTTTCCATGAGAGGTAGAAATTAGTAAATGTTTCTTGAACATGTTTTTCAACTTATTTAGCAAAGTTACTTATGTTAGCTTCATTTGAGGATAATCAATGCATTGATATAGTGCCCCCCCATTGTAGATGGAAGTAGCAGTCCATACAAATCACAAAAATTGATAGGCCAAAAAAGAGACATAGAGAGATAGAAATTATGTATTGTTACTACTATGCAAGATGCCCAGAATTTCCAGATATAGATATATGAAAAGATTAAGAAAGAAATTAGAGAAAAGAAAAATACTTCCACAAGAAAAACTGTCAGAAACTTCAAATAAAAATTTGTCTTCATTAATACAACGGATCTGTGAAAAACACTATATAGACCAAGAAACCTTATGCCATGTGGAAAAAGAAGAAACTGAGGAAGTGTGGAAATTGAAAGAACAAAACATAACAGATGTTTGAAGGGTATAAAAAAGAAATATGGACATGGGAAAGAAAGAGAGATCTGATGTGGTGAAATATTTATGCAATGGAGAAAGCCAAGTTAATTAACATAAAAAGGCAACCCCAAAGATATTCAGAGAAATATAGGCAAAGCCATCCAGATATGGAAAATTTCACAATAAAAAAAGACCCCAAAGAGGGAATGTAAACCAGAAGATTAGTCAAGTAGAAGTTAAAAAACAGAAGCTGAAGTTATGGAATATCACAGCATGATGGAACAACTACTCCCCAAAATAAGGAGAAAGAAGAGGAGAAATAGACACCTGAAGAAGAAATATGGACATGGGAAAGAAAAAGAGATTAATGTGATGCAATGTTTATGCAACGGAAAAAGCAAAACTAATCACTGCATAAAGAGGAGTACCAAAGATATTTGAAGAGAAATACAGGCAAACCCATCTGGATATGGAAAGTTTTACAATACAAAGAAGTAAGAAAACAAAGAGGAAAAGTAGAAAAGAGGATTAGTAATGGATAAGTTAAAGAAATAGAAACTGAGGTTATTGATTACCTGCAAAGTGAAGGATTTAGTGTAGGAAATTAAGCTCAAATAACAACACAACAGACTAAAGCAATGGACACCCAAATTAAGGAGAAACCAGTGGAGCAGGAATCATCTAATAAGTTGACATATGATGATACTTTGGAGCCCCCTTTAGGAAACCAATACAAAGGTTATGTTGGGGCTATACAGTAAGGGAAAGACCAGGAAACTGTGACAACTCTGGCACAGTCAATGTCATGGAGTGATAGGCCAGTGAGATATCATATGAAAAAGCAATGGATGGCACAGGGTGAAACTGAAGAGAATGTGGCACAGGAAGAAGCTCTGGAACTTTCTATAGAATGCTCATAGGAAATGGCAAACAAATAATGTGACCTCAGTTTGGAAGAAAATGATCTAAGAGAAACGTTACTTGATTTACTAGAGATTGATTTACATATTCAGAACAATGAAATAAATAGACTGCAGAAGGTCAATAAAACCCCAAAAGTTAAAAGTTTGATAAAACAAATGAACACAGTAATTAGGACTGTCCATAGAGATTCATGGGATATAACAGAAGTAAACAGGATACATAGCACATGCAGCCAAAATAATAACAGATAAAGTCCTACCACAAGAATACAGGGTAGTAAGGGAAAGGATGGGGTGAAATTGAATGCTATCATGGAAGTATCGAACAAAGAAAACTATAAAGCAATTAAGACAAGAAGTGTCACTGTTAGAAGAGTATTGAAGAGGGAACAGATCAACAAACATACTCAGAAAGATAGACATGATAAAAGCAATGCACAGTATTAAAATGGATCAGGATTTATCATGTACTATTGCAAATAATAAACTAAAAATATCAGTTAGGAAGAAAAACTTAGAAGATACACAGATAAATATAAAGGAAAAGTACAAAATAAGCAATTTATATGACACAAAAAAGTTTTATAGAGAATTGGCAAACAAGATAAAAGGAATTGAAAGACCACCGAAAAAAGAAGAAACAAATGCATTTTGCAGAAGTATTTTTGAAGATTCTGCAGAACATAGCAAAGATGCTAAATAGATAGAAGTAAAAGAAAGAAAGAATAAGAAGTTCAAATGTACAGAATATGAAATAGGATGAAACAATGGCCAGAGTGATTGAAACAAAGTTAAGAAAAGCCTCTAATTGAAAAACTTCAGGCACAGATACAGTATCTAACTTCTGGCTAAAAGTATTAACATCTTTGCACAAAGATTTAGCCATGAGTAAGAACTATTTATATGTGCACCCTGAACAGACACCAACCTGGATAACAACAGGAAAAACAATGCTCCTACTGAATGGTGAAACTGTAAACTACGCTTAAAATTATAGACCAATAACTTGCCTTCTGAAGACTTATAAACTATATAGTGGAAATGATGCAGAGAGACTTTATTTCATTTAGAAGAAAACTCACTTATGGCAATAGAACAAATGGGTAATAAAAAGAAAGTCATATGGATCAAAGGATCATCTGCTGTTAAATGAAGTCAGAGTGGAGAACTGTAAAATGGGAAGAATCTAAATATGGCATGGATTCTTCTTCTTCTTCTTCATCTTCTTCTTTTGGCTTTTCCCAGTTAGGGGTCACCACAGTGGATCACCTGTCCGCTCATGACTGGCAGTGGAGTTTTACAGTGTTGAGTTGCCAGCCCGGTGCTCAACCCTCCACTGAAGGCACACACACACATGCACTCACAGCTATGGCCAATTTAGAGTGTCCAATCCACCTACAGTATATCTTTGGGATGTGAGAGGAAACCAGAGCATCCGGAGGAAACCCACAAGACTACAGGGAGGACATGCAGACTCCACACAGAAGGCACCTCAGCCAAGGATCAAACCAGGAAACCTCTTCGCTGTGAGGCAACAACGCTAACCACTGCACCATCTAGACTACAAAAAAGGATTTGGCAGAATCCCACATTAGTGGATAAAAGAGTGCTTAAAAATGCATAAGATAACATGGGTCTATATTAAATCACTGAATGCTTAGAAAATCGAACAATGATTTATTGACTCCATGTAAGCAAAAGCTTACAAACTCAAACGCTTAGAACAGTGATTTTCTTCCATTGGAACAAAATCGCTGTTCCAAAAAAAAGGAAAAAAGAAAAAACACTTAAAACATAACATAAAGTGGAGGGGCTTCGCCTCCCACACCGCTCTACTTAAATATACCAACTCCGAGATCGCACTACATTGATGAAAATGGCAAAGTAATGGACAGGGAAAGAAATTGCTCATATGCCGCTTCATCATTTTGCCTTTTCGTCTTTTCCAGTTCGACCAAGACTCATTCAAAAGAATGCGTCTTTGATCATCTAATAGGAACCCGATAACACCCTACACCGATAAACTACATCACTGTCACCATGAAACAGTGGCAAACCACTATGCAGTTAAGCCATGATAAAGGACAAATTGTTATTCCAGGATTAAAAATCCAAAGGGGAATATTCCAGGGTTACTCTCAGGCACCACTGTTCTTTTGCCTTGCTCTTAACCCATTAAGCTGTGTGCTTAACAGATTAGGTCAGGGCTATAATTTGGCTCCCAGAAAGCAACAAACTATAAAGACTTCTCAGCTTCTCCTTGTGATGATTTAACACTGCATAGCTCATCAGATGAGGAACTGAAAGCACAACTGCAAGTTGTCAAAACTTCCAAATGATATGAGACTGTCATTTGGTCTTGATAAATGTGCAAAAGCAACCTTTAAGGCAGGAAGCTGCAACATCAAGAAACCATTAGTTTAGGACAAGAATGTGATGTAAAAGAACTTGAGCAAGAGAGAGTGTATAAATATTTTGGAATTGTTGAAGAATCAACAATAAAACATGAACACATTTGAATAAAGCTCAGTAATGAATATTTTAGAAGACTTAAATTAATCCTGAAGACAGCACTGAAATTGAGGAATAAAGTTCAAGCTATGAATCAATTTGTTCTTCCTTTCCTAACTTACAGTTTTGGAGTGATTGACTGGCCCCAAAAGGTGTTGTATAGATTAGACAGGAAAACAAGAAGGATGCTTCATGCTCATCAAATGACTTACAAAAATCAGTGCATACCAAGATTATATATTCCCCATTCTGAAGGAAGTATGGGTCTCCTTGAAATTTATTACATGTATAGATCTGCAATCGTGGGACTGCATGCATATCTGCTATCCTCACAAGACCCAAACATAATGAAAGTTTTAAAACATGTGGAGAATAAATCTAAGATGACTTCCCTTCTTAGTTTAGTGGAAGCATATTGATAGATAAAAATCTGACAGTAGCTGAATGTGCCAAAAAACAAAAGAAAGAATATAAGATGAAGGATCAGATGAGAAGACATGAAATGTGGAAAATGCATAAAAATTGTTGCAAGTATAGAAAACTCCAAACAGAAGGAGGGGGCACAACCCTTGCAGCACATCAATGCATGGCCACATGAAGGATTAAAATAATTTAGACAACAAGCTATTGATGAATCTCTGAAGTAGTACAGCTGTTCATGACAAAAAAAAAAAACAATAATCTTATTATGCCTTCCATTCAGTCTGGCAGAAAAATACCCATAATGTACTGAAATACCAGTTTGGAATGTTGAATCATATATATGCCTCAGCACTACAGGTGTGGGTCATTTAGGTAAAGGCTGGCACTACCAACAGACAACCAAAAATATATATACCAAAGATATATATATATATAGAGAGAGAGAAAGAGATAGAGATATGTCTCTGTCTCTCTCTCTACACACACACACATATAAATATATATATATATATATATATATATATATATATATATATATATCTATATATATATATATATATATATATATATATATATATATATATATATAGTTATATGAATGTGTATACATACTTACATAGATATATATATAATATATATATATATATATATATATAATGTATATACACAAACAGATACACACATACACATAGACATATGCATGTGTGTGTGTGTGTGTGTGTGTGTGTGTGTGTGTGTGTTTGTGTGTGAGATTGTGTGTGTGTGTGTGTGTGTGTGTGTGTGTGTGTGTGTGTATAGACAGATTGATATAGATATTTAGATAGTTATATATATATATATATATATATATATATATATATATATATATCAAAACAAGATAAATTCCAAAACCAGTAGAGACCCAGCAAATGTAGATGAAAAAAATCCCAAGAAGAAGGTAGCAACAACAGGAACAAAGTGACACCAATAGTCGTCGAAATAATCACAAAATCAATTTAATACACACCAAAAAGGTAAGTGCTTTCACGGAACAGAGTCCGCTTCCTCAGATGTTAACACTACTGAACAAACATCTCACATATATACAGCACTAAGTCATTGGCTCATCAATCAATTAAAATCACCATAGTAACTAAACACATTAAAACAGGGTGCGCCTATAAACTCCTAAAACACAACCCTAAAAGCTGTTTAAAACCAAGCCTTAAAATGAAATACTACATTATCAAAAGTGTAGAACAATAAAATACATAGTTGTAGAATATAACATATATATATATATATATATATATATATATTATATATATATATATATATATATATATATATATTATATATATATATATATATATATATATATATACATATAGACACACACACACACACACACACACACACACACACACACACACACACACACACACACACACACATACACACACTTTTTACTTATTTATTTTTATCCTTTTGTTGACCAGGTTAGTCCCAATATGCTATTAGCTTCTTTTCAGGGGAGGCCCAAGGTGGAATTTGTACTGCTAGGGGAAATTTGGCCAGGGCATATATATATATATATATATATATATATATATATATATATATATATATATATAAAATCAGTCAATGCTAGATAGATATAAAAGATAGATATATAACTAAATAGACCGATAAACAGATAGATTGATAGATAGTACTAACTGTTAGATCTAGGCATCAGTGCTCTGATGAATGAAATAGTCTTAGGCAAGCATTTGCAAGTCTTCCATTAGAAAATAATGGCAGTTTTTTTCAATGTTGAGTATTTTTATTAAGCTCATTTCAGTGGTCTTGATTATAAATGCTTTCAGTGATGTCAGATGTCTTTCTTTTTAATGAACAATCATTTCGTTATGCGCTATTCAATGTTCTGACTGCTAAGGCTTTGAATTGGTCCTGATTTGTTGCAGAAAGTAAGAATCATTGCTACAAACAATAGTCCTGCATCAGCACAATTCATTGTACATGCAGAGTTACCAAAGGTCAAATTACTATAAATAAAAGAATGCTACTCACATGATTTTGGACTACATTCCTGTAGAGAAGTCATTATAGGCTTCAATTGAACTTCTAAGCACTGAGAGCCAGGAATCTATGCCAATCTTTAAATAAAGATAGTGCTGATTGTTTAAAGTAAAGGCGTTGCTGCAGTGGCCAAAAAAATGCCAGGAAGACATTAAGATAAATTGTTCCGCTAGGATGTGCATAAAGCTGATGATTGTGACTGCATTTTAGGAGTTAATTCTTATTCTGTCAATGAAGGTGCAAGGTACTCTCAAGATTATATTTTCTTACACACATATTCATAATTTTCCTGGAATAGATTTCAAGGCACAAGCAGTGTGTGGATCTTATCCAGTAATCAATTCTTCGATGTTTACAGATGTTGCTATTCTCTTGTCCTTAACCGTCATCTCCTGCCTACAGTGGAGCAGTCGTCTGTTAAGTCTGAAGTGGATGGGAAGAAAATCAGTGTCAGCAAAGTTCTTTTCGTGCAAAGTGTGGTGGGACATTCAGACACACTGCATGCAAGACTTGCAAATGTCCTCTGACATTGTTCACAAGAAAGGCCAAAGGGTATTACAAGATGACAAGATGGTGGGTGCAGTGATAGAGAGGTAGTGCTGACATTTTAACAGTTTAAGGGAGGCAAGTCATAAGACAGAGCTCTCTTTGGCCACTTATTCATATCACACTACCCCATTTTCATCTATGACTTCACATTTTGTGGTACTGATAGAATAGATGAGAGCACAGATTCACTTGGCAAACATGATTCCTATGTGTGGTTCCTAGGCTCAGTCTTCATGACAAGTCTTACAGTAATCTTGAAAGATCTAGGAGTACATCCATTGTGTCTTACAGTGGACACTAGTTGGCAGAGATGGTTTGGGCAGCTAGTGAGGGATACTAAAGAGGTAAAGATTCCAGATATCTCCTACTGATATAAAACTGTAAATCAGGTACATGACATCCTAGCAAGATTATATTTCATATCTTTCCTTTCAATGGTGCTGATCATAGTGATGTGATGACTGTTGTTAATGATATAAATATTTGGTCAGCCTTGTCCAGTTTGTTGTCAGCTTGACCCAAACCAAAAGAAATAGTTTATAAAATGGATGAATATAATTTAGCTGAACTTTGGATGTAAATATATCATTATGCTATTCTCAGCAATTGGATTTGAAGCACAAGCTCAGACAATGATATACAGTAGCAAACGGCAAAGTCCAAGAACAGGTAAAATAATGAACAGCCTGAAGAAAATGAACTAAACACAACTCTATAACTGAAATGCTTTGTTTAAAATCCAGGAGACTGTAAAGGGTGTCTGTGGACTAATATTAGGCTCTTATACTGGTCAGGATGACAGGTTGAGCAGCCCCGTGTTAATTTTAAATGCCAAGGAATGTCTGTTGCAAGCTGACCACCAGTGCCTCCATTTTCTAGAAATGTTTGGCTAGAAAAGTTAATCTGAAAAGTTTGGACTTAAGCAATGAAATGCCAGATAGGCCTTCTTGTGGTGGAGAAGATGATGATTTTGAGATGAAGACATTTTCTTTGTTTATTATTTATTTCTGATATGTATGTGTGTATTTATTTACATGCTAAGTACTTACTGTGCAGGTAAATGTCTGCATCACATCCTACCACTACATGAATGGTCACTGGTGTTGATGTAAGTAGTAGTGGGCTGCAGATTACATGTAAAATGTTTACTACAGAGGATTTTATATTGTTGTTTTGACAATTGGTGTTTTTGAATTCATTTGCTGACATAACTGGTCACATGACTTCTAGATAGATGCTTGGGATTTAACTTTTTGTATGATTTTGATGAAGTTCTATTTGGAGAACAAAAGTGTTTAAGCAACTCAGTAAAATACTTTTCTACAGCTCTGGGGATGGTGTATGTCTTCATCTTTTGGTTGGAACTTTTTTTTTGTGACACTGCTAGAATCTTGGATTTGATTTTGGTAGAATCTTGCCAGTACTATATACCTGTAGATGGGTATAGGTCAGGTGAAATCACTCTATATCACTGCACAACTGCTGCTTGGGATTAAATAAATTAAAGGACCTCTACCCATCAGTCTGGGCCACAAATGATGATGCCCCCTATGTGTCATGTAAGAGCAAGGAACTCTTCACTGCAGGGCAGAGGACAGTGCAGTGATGTCATTTGGAATGAATCATCATAAAATACCCAGATGGCTAAATAACACATTCTCCCAAATGACAGGAATGCAGGAAGACATTCTTGCAAAATGATCTGCTTCCTTAGAATGAAGCTTTAAGTTTTTCACAAACTTAAAATTCAGCTCTTTCAAGAAGAGTCTGTGAGGTGGTCACTTCAACAGTCAAATGCAATGGTACACAGTGCTACCTGCAGGTGACTTCTGACATCATCCCAACAGGTTCTGCTATCCCAGCCGCTGTCACAAACAGTGTAAGATTTCACAAATGGTGTTACTTGATAAGCATCACAATAATAATCTAATAATGTTAATGGATTGATAGTGAAAATGATGGGATATCTGAGTGGGGTGTCCCAGGAGTAATTAATTCTATATAGTCTGTTAACTAACCAGTGAACCAAATTATGGAGAAGATGTGCATATTTCTAATCCACTAAGCATTTCATAATCTCCCTGCCCTGTGCTTGTATGGCAAACAGGAATTAGATCTCTGAGCTACTTAATATTTTGCCTCTCCCTTTCCATCAATATGTTATAGATTTTGGCACAATAAAGCTGGAACTAGATAAATGACCTCACTTGGTATAATGACTTTGAGGATGCAGTTTCACTTGGGCATCTTCATCTTACACTTCTGTTTCTGTTCAAAGTATTATTCTGCAAATATTTGATAATAAGATATTATTTGCTAATTTTCCTTATCGGTTGTTGGTATGTGCCTATGCAGTACTTCTGAGTACGATGAGTGAATGAAAGTCAAAAACTGATGGATAATAATAATGAATGAATTATTTCTGTTTTCCTCACTGAAAGAATGCACGGTGCAAGTAAAATGTCCTATGTAGACTGTCTCAAGGATCTATCCCTGTATGCTGTCACCTACTGGCTTTTGAGGAGAGATCTATGCCTGGCATACAGGGCATTGTCTGACCCCACTCTAAAGGAACTCCTGCATATCCACAAAACAAACATCATCAGAATTACCCATTCTAGACATAAACCTTACCTGTAATATA
Organism: Protopterus annectens; assembly: GCF_019279795.1. Lineage (NCBI taxonomy): Eukaryota > Metazoa > Chordata > Ceratodontiformes > Protopteridae > Protopterus > Protopterus annectens. Next base: position 125,534,644 of record NC_056735.1, read on the forward strand.
AACAGGACCTGCTGGAGAGACAGGTATGTATCTCAGAGACTACCCCATCTATGAAACAGGCTCCCCCATCCATGTGAAGCAGAGTTCCTCCCTAATGCAATTCAATTGTAACTTGGACAATTGGATGGGGAAGAGGAAATTCATCCCTGGTTTTGCATCTATGTCCCTAATGGACATAGGCAATCTCTAAATGGTTCATCTACCAGGCCCCTGTGTGTAAAAATGTCTATTCTCCCAAGCCCCTGCTTACACTTGTCAAGGGTTTGCGAACTTGACAGAGATTTGGGATACATGGCTAGGCTTAGAAAGCCTATTGTGGTCATTAGCCTAGTAAATAACTATGAACCTATGATATACTGCAAATTTGAGAATCACAAAGTCAGCCTTGACCATCATGTCACTTCCATAACTAGATTAGTGACCAGGTTTGCACCCTCATGCCAAAACACAAGCTCCATACTTACATACAGTATCATACCTGTCTAACCTTGTGAACAGAATGGTGCTCATGATCACTAGTTTTCAGTGCTTCTGACTGAGAAATGTGGTACTTAGTGATGTGACTGAAGCATGCTTTGCCCTGTATAAATATCCCCATAATCCTGTTTTTTAGCCTTCTTTCATGAGTGTTACTTTTATAAAATGCACAGTCTTGCACAGCAATTGTTTGCCTTATATCCCAAGGAAAAATGGTATAAGAATGCCATATACCTTCCCAGCACAAAAGCAATCCATGTATCAAGTTATGTTGAAGCAGTGGTACTACTAATATTACTTCCCTTTTTCCACTAGGCCTATCTGTTGTAAATTGTGTGACTTGCACGGTAAATATGCTATGCTACCAGAAAGATAGTTACCTGTACCATATCCTTATGCCCTAAACCTGCAGTTTTGGTTTACCTGGCCATCTGTGCACATCCCCAGAATGATTTTTATTGTTCTCTGGTCCTGGACCTCTACTTATATGAATAACAGAACTAGTGTCACTACCCAGTCCACATATATCCTCAGTAGAATCAGGATTTTTGCCCCGGTTACATACCTATTTTATTTCTTCTGCTTGTCCTGACAAACATCTGCCTAACTGCAGGGACCTACCTAACCTTCTAGTACTATTGTTGGTTGCACCTGCAGGATATTGATAGCAGGCTACTTTTCTTGACCATAGCTTCAGCTTTTAGGCCAATCACTATGAATACTACTAGTAATCAAATCTTAAGTAGCAAAATTGAGTATAGCTAGTCTCGTGTTTACGGCCTCTTTGATGTAATGGTTGTGGGTGTCTAAATGTTGTCAATGCAACCCAACTAATGTTTTGTCTGAGATGCAGTTCATTGAGCCCAAAGTGCTGAAAACTTCTGAAAAATCTTTTCTGAAAATTTATTTTACTTTACTCCAGACACATCTGTAACTATGAAGAGAAGTAAAGGGTCTTTTTTTGAAGTAAACATATATGGGATACTTCATTTTTATCTAGGCACTTTCAGTTTATTTTGGTAATTAAAACAAACAAAAAAAAACATCAAAAAGGCCTAAGATGGGGGGTGGAGCCTAAATGGCCAACTGAGAGCAGTGAATTTTGAGAGCTCCATAATTTTATTATTTTCAAGTTTAAAATGCCAGAAATCTATAGATAAACTACTAAACAACATAAATATCAATTTTGGTGGAGATATACAAAATGTTCTTGTCAAGTAACGTAGAGATATATTGAGTCACTGAATATGAACAACTCAAGGAATTCTCACCCAGATGCTGCTTTGAAAAAAGAACTGCAATTGATGACATCTACCTTACAGGAACTATATTTGAAGATGGATCGCTTTACAAATGACTTAGAAAACCTCAAATTAAATTCTCAAAAACAGACTGATACTCTTAAGGAACTATTACAGCAACACCATATAAAAATAACAAATACAGAGACTTCTCTAAATGACATTGAAGGGAGACTCAAAGAGGAAGAATTCCAAAAAGAATTTCTGCTTAAACAGAATACATGTCTGCTTAACAAAATAGATGACTTAGAAAACAGGGAAAGGAGAAACAACATAAGGATCTTTGGTCTACTTGAAAACACTGAAGGTGAAGACATTATTTCATTCTTAACCACGTGGATTCCAGAACTTTTAGACTTGAAAGAGTGACTTTCATTTGGAATTGAAAAGGCACATAGAGCACTGAGGAAACCTGCTTCTAACTCAAGAAATACTCCACCTAGATTCATAGTTATAAAATTTCTTTCATTTCTGGACAAGGAAATAATATGGATTTAACTTTATTGTCTTTAAATACCAATGGCTTAAACAATCTTAGCAAGAGATCAGATCTACTGAAATATTTAAAACTGGACAAAACACAAATTGTCTTCCTTAAAGAAACTCATTTCAAAACAAATGAAAATTACAAATGGAATCCTAAGGAATATATGATATTGGCACAATCCACTTATAAGACAAAGATAAAAGGGGTAACAATTTTATGGAAAACAAATGTGATTAACCCAGAAATCATTTATAAGTATGAAGATAGAGAAGGCCTTATGGCATTAGTAATAGTTAAATATAATAACAGAATATGGACCCTAGCCACTCTATACTGGTTCCCAGGCATTGGAACAGGAACTGTTAAAAAGTACTTGGATTTCATTTCCAATAATTATAAAGGCAACTTAATATTAGGATTTTAACTCTATATTTGATATTTCTGAAACTACAAATAAAAGACCACTGCGTACATCTGCTGTAGCAAAAGCTTTAAACAAGTGGGTAGAATCATTTCATCTTGTAGATACTTTCAAATTTAAAGAAGATAAAAATGTGTTGTTTTCCCATCAAGATAACAGATTTGGTACCCAAACTAGAATAGATAAAATATTTAATGCCCATGACTTACACTCTAAAATCATTAATTTCTCAATCACTCCCTGCCCCTTTTTAGACAACAATTCATTTATACTAAAACTTCAAAATGGGCACAAGCCGTTAATCTTTAACTCCAGAATTCCAGCATGTATAACTAAAATTAAAGAGTTCAAACCCCGGTTATTATCTGAATTACAGTTCTTCTTAGATATTAATTACACCACAGAGATAAATAAAATAATGATATGGGACTCATTCAAAGTTTACATATATGGGAAAACCCTAACTTGGTATAAACAAATCAGAGAATGGGTTTCTGAATTATTAGGTCTACAATCCAAACTTTTGTCAGTAAGAGCAGAAAAAATCAAAATCATTTGGAGATGAAAAAGAAAGTAGAAGAATTAAACAATAAATACAACAAAATTCTAACACATAAAACTAGTTTAGCTTTAGAAAAACCAAAAATGAATGACTTGGTCACTTCTCCCAAATATCTACATAATTTATCCACAAGAATCAAAATACAATCAAAAGCTAATAACGTTAAAAGTATCTTCCATGAAAAGAAAGAGAAAATGTCTCTGATATAAGTAACATTCTTAATGCCTATAGAAATCACTATATGGAACATTTCCAAAAAGAATATATACATATCGATCAATTAAATCTAGATGAAAAATGTTCTAATATAAAAAAACAGAACAATTAAAACTAGATCTGCAAGCACCCATATCCTACAAAAAAATTACAGATACAATAAAATATGATAAAAATAATAAAGCTCCAGGTATACATGATATAATTATGAAAATATATACACTTTTTCCTTCAAAGATACTATCCCTCTTCCAAAAAACTCTATTAGAAATTCAATCACAAGCTTTAATACCAACCTCTTGGAGATATTCCTTAATCACACCAATCCTAAAGGAAAACAAATCCCCAAATCTCTGTACCTCATATAGACCTATATCATTATTAAATAATGACTATAAGATATTTATGACAATATTAACTAACAGAATGAAAATACCACTATCCAAAACAATAAATAATGATCAAACTGGATTCATATATCATAGACACACACAACAATATTAAAAGGATAATTTCTCTTATAGATTATGTTAATAAAGAAAATAAAGAAACACTCATAATTGGCTTAGATATAGAGAAGCACTTTGATTCCCTACATTGGGTCTACTTATTCAAAATCCTAATGCTGTTTGAATTTCCTGCATCCTTTGTTCATCACCTAAAGAATATATATATATATATATATATATATATATATATATATATATATATATATATATATACACATAAACAAATAATTTAGCATACGTCAAGTTAGGTCCTTTTACCTCTGAATCTATACATATAACAAAAGGCACTAAACAAGGATGTCCCATGTCACCAATTCTATTTGCTCTGGCTATTGAAATATTGGCACATTCAATTTGTAACATTATAAATATCAATTGAATAGATGTTTATGAAGAATACAATTCTAAAGTAATGCTATTTGCTGATGCCATATTACTAACATTGTCTAATAAAAAAGAGACATTAGAAGAATTAGATGTATTAATTGACAAGTTTCACATGACTTCAGGACTCCATTTCAATAAATCAAAATAAAATTTTGTATTTTTAAATAAAAAAAAAGAACTGCCCACTAAGGGGGATCACATCATAGGGAAGCAAGAATTTACCTTAAAATATCTAGGAATTGAGTTATTCAAGGATAATAATGAAATTAGCCTCAAAAAACTACAATAATATCATCAACACAATTAAAATCTCTGTAGGAAAAATGGAATAAATTAATATTAACATTTGAAGACAGACTACAGTTAATAAAAATGGTTTTACTGCCCAAGATCCTTTATATAGCCTTGGAAATACAACTGTTACCAGAAAGAAATATACTTAAAGAAATATATTCATGCCTAATACAACTTTTAAGGTCTCCCCCCAAAAAAACAAAATAGCTTTAATATGTCATATCAGACCATGGAAACAGGGAGGATTAAACGTTCCTGATATAGAGACATATATAACAGCATCAATATCTAAAACAATCTCAGACTGGATAAGTCCAAATTACTCTGCAAATCTGAAATAATTACTAACTGTAATATCAATAAATGAATTTGATTTACAAAAGAAAAAAATAAAATAGATAAAAACAATTTGCAGTGGCACATAGTATGCATTAGTATGCAATATAACATAACTAAACCCACTAAAACTCGTATGATTATTACATTGACTCATATAGGAAAATTAGTAATGCAAATATAGATTTAAAACCTGGTTTGATCTTTTAACATCATTTATAGTCACAAAGAACTTTCCACATAAAATATATACAGAAATTATTAATTCCTGGGAACAGAAATGATTTGTTTGTTGGCTCCAATGTATCAAAGAACTAAAAAGTTTTAGATATGCAAGTAATAAAAGCAACATCCAAAATTCCACAGCAGGACTGGCTAACTTTATAGAGTATTTTGTCATATTCACAAGATTTAAGTAGAATAATTAACCATTCTTCATTTAAAGAAATACCTAAATTTATGAAATACATATATGAAATCATATATAATGACTTTGACATGGGAAACAGTATTTCAAAATTTTACAAAATATTGATAAACTATAAAACAGCACCCAAAACCCCATATTGGAAAAATATAACAAAAGTGCACTCAATACAGTTAACTGAAGATATTAAAACAAATATTTTATTATCAACAAAATATACATCATTTACACAATACTGGAAAGTTTTTAATTGGAAATGCTTGCACAGAGCATTCTTAACCCCAGACAGAATCAGCAAAATTAGTTCTTCCATAAAAGGTATATGTTAGAGATGTGAGCAAGTACACAATGCAGATTGGAATCACATTTTCTTTGATTGTGTTAAAATTAAGCCATTTTGAAATGGCATTAATAACTTTCTACAAGCTTTATTTAATGAATCATTTTATTTAACTAAAGTTCTTGTATTATTAAATGTGAATGAAGGTCCTCATTTGAATAGGTCAAACGTGTATCTAGTATGGACTATACTTACAATTTCAAGGAAATGTATAACAAAAAGATGGAATACAAACACAATACCAACTTTGGAAGACTTCTACAGCCTACTGAAGACCACAGCATTATTGGAAATTAAAATTAAAGGACTAAGAATTTATCCAAAGCCATTTATCAACAACCCTTGGGGAAAAGTCTTATTGTTGATTGAAACTATAAAATAATTGATCAGACACTCTGATAATGGATTGGACATACTTCTAAAGTAACTGTATACATTAAGATCTGTTATAGTGTCAGGCTAGTGTAAATAGTGTACATAGTTATTTAATTTATTATGTATAAATACTATGGAATTCATTCAAATGTATTTGAAAAATAAAAAAAAAAATTGAGAGAAGAAAGGCCTAGGATGGAAGCATGTTCATTAAAAAGGGACGTGTAATGAAATATTGAGTCGTGCTATGTCAACAGTCATAGAATTTCAAATACAACTTCTAAAATAAACAGAATCACAAAGCATACATATGTAAAATGTAAATACACATTATTTTTACCACCCCCTGTGTCTCCATACCACCATGTTTATACCTCTAAGGGTATATAGACACAGAGAAAAGGCAAAAGCAGTCAAGAAAAAAATGCATCCTTTTCTTTTAGTCAAATCAGCCAACATTGAAAAGAACATTAAAGGCCATCGGTAACAATCCCACAGGCAACTCAGTATAGGACTGACAATGCAAGTTTCCAGTTAAAGATACATAAAACTGTAAGAGCTGAAAAAAGAGACACAACAAAACAAAGTGTCCCCATGAAAAGAGATGCTCAGCCCTGATGTATGCAGTGTAATACTAGAGGAGATGCTTCAGAGGTAACCTAAGTGACTATTTTTATTGAAAGAGTATGATGGATGCAATAAAACAATGCTTCTATGTTGTGTGTTCAAAACTGTTTAAAAACAAACATTCCTAAGTCTGGCATGAAATAAACTGATTAGAAACAAGGAATGGGGGTGAGGTGGACAGAGCTTTGTAGGACAGGTGCAGCTTAATTTAAAATGAATGAGCCTCATTCATAGCATTTTGCAGGGTTGAATCCTGTGTCAGATGAGTTAACAGAGCTGATTATCTGAAGCATGGGTTATAGTAATTTTGACATTGTAACTCCATATAATCATTCCCTCATTAAAAGGTATTTATTACGTTACTCATTTTTGAAGCTGGAATGTCAAAAGGTTGAGGGTTCTATTCCTACAATGCATGCTTATGTAATCTGCCTAAACTGGTGATAGCTTAGGCCGATGTAAAAGATTCAATGACACTTTCCAAAAAGGTATGAATGTATGTTTTATTTTATTTATTTTTACTATTTTCTTAATGCTGTCATATAATTTCAAAATAACACTGCAAGACTGTAACAGTCACATATTATACAAAGTGATAAATTAATTTAAATGTAAAACATTTCACTTGAAAGCCATTTTTATTATACAAAAGACCACCATAGTTTTCTAACCATGATTTCCATATAATATATCTATTGCCATTATCGTGTAGCTCTGTAAATACATTTTCTTTACCATAACCCCCAAAACAAATGATTTCAATAATTCAAGAAAATAATGATAAATTCAATACTCTTTATAAATATTAATGTATCTGCTGTGTTCTTAGATAATCAAAGATTTTTTTTTGTTTACCCCCCCTTGACATTAAGCCACCAGCTCAGCTCCCCAGTGTCCCCAATCCACATTCGGTCTAAAAGCTAATCTATTATCCCTTGGACATACTCTGGTATTGTGCTGGGCCAGTCATAGATCCTAAAGGTGTTCTGGGGGTTCGGCTTTTTTGACCTCTATCTGGGGATTTTTTTTCTTTATAGGCTTTACCCACTCCATTCCCTTCCACCAGCATTAATTAACCATGTATGAAGGCAGACCCCTTTTGGTACCTTGCCTCCCTTTTAGGGTTCATCAGTGAGGAGTGCCTTCACACTTATCCCTCCATGCCATGTGTCAGTACCCTGATCACTACTACTATAACCCAGGTCACCTGGGCTGTAGTTAGGGCTTTATTAATCTACACCACTGAAGTGTGGCTCAGCAAAAAAAAAAATTGCAAAGTTTTCTCAATCTTAAAGCAATCAAATCTCAAATTTTCATGTCTGAGCTTTTTATTAAAGTAGACCTCTCACGTCTAATCCTACACCTTGCCATCTTTTTCCTTTTTTCTGTTAATCACAAATATGACTATATTTTCACATTGAAAAGATGAAGAGAGCAGCCTGCTCTTCAGAAAATATGTGAAATATTAAACTAAGCCATACAGAGGAAAGAAACAACACAGGATATAAAACTGTGAGCCTCCATAATTATAATTCCCATACCACAGCCTTCTATTTGGATTCAGAAGTGAGCTTCATAAGTCACTAAAGTAAATAACCATTACAAATTAATGATGTATAAATAGCTAAACTAATTAGAAAGTGTTTCATATCATATAAACCTTCCTTTTTAAAGACACATAATACCATTCCTGTAGCCAGCAAGCATTTGTCATAGTATATCAAACCATTCACCATTCATTGGTATGTTATCTTTACCAAAATATAAACCAGGAAAATGCAATTTACCAGTAGAAATCTCAGTATGATCTACACATTATCCTTTTACATGCCTTCTGCTCATAGAAACCTTTAATATCCAAATACCAAATGTTTATGGTTCACCTTCATGTTATCATCCCCACCAATCCAAATGCCCTGCTCATTTGATTCATAGGTGATTACTAGGCTAATGGCACAAGAGCATTTACAAGACTAGCCAACCAAAGCCTAGCCTATCCAGGATATGACAATATTTTATCTTAATTCTCCAGATATGGGATTTCAGGGTAGTGGGTCTTTGTGTGTTGGTGCCATGAGTAATTTTACAGACTGCATCTGTCTATAATGGACATGGGCAGTACCCTTGGAGTGAATTTATGATCCCCCATCCATTTATCCAAATTCTTTTTGAAGAGAGTGAGGGACAGGCTTTGTTTTCAAAGATGGAAAGTTTATTCCATAGATGAGCCTTTGGAATAAAAATTTATCTCTCTAGCTTGTTCTGTTACAGTCACAAGTAAGGTTCAGGTCCATGGAACACATAGCCCTTATGTAACATTTTCATCATAGCTGGATCACAGAATGCATTGTAGGTCAGGCATAAGTCACCTCTCATTAAATGATAGGAGATGGAGTAAACTGATCTGCATAAAACATGTGTTTTACACTTTGTATTTTTTTTTTTTAGTTAGAAACCTCTGGGGACACTCCATTTGGTGTAAGTGCCTGGTTAGGTATATGCAGAAGGAAGCATTGTACTTGATTATGGGCCTGATGAGGGCGGAGTACAATGGCACTATGACTTTCTTTGATCTTGATGCCATGCCTTTCCTTATAAGTTGAGCCTCAAAGATGGATTTCCTCACTACCATAGCTACCTGGTGGTAAAGTTTAGGTTGCTATCTACCCGTGTTCCTAGGTCCCTCACAATTGACTCTCCTTTTAGGGATGTGCTATCAGTATTATAATTTGCAGGGCTATATGATTTACTGAAGGGAATGATTATGCATTTTTTTAGCATTTAGTCTCAGACTATGGTTTTGGCACCAGCTGTTTGTCATTTTCAGGCCTGTTTTTACAATATCAGTATTGACTGGGAATTCAATGATTGCTCCTAGCTTTCAGGTTTTCAGAGAATTTAGTGAGTCAGAGGACCCCGACATAGGCCTTCACTTCAGAGAAGTATATACCAAACGGGAGGGGTCCCAACACTCAGCCCTGTGGGACACCGCCAATAACAGGTTTTGTTTTGGAAGTGGATTCATCTATCTGTGCAACATTTGTCTTGTTAGTGAGCCAGTTGGCTATCCATTTGACAAGGTAAAGTTTATGCCTAACTCAGTAAGTTTATCTATGATCCTTGAGTGAGGGATTGTGTCAAAAGCTTTGGCCAGGTCTATATAAGCAGTGTGTGCACCATTTTACCTTCATCCATGGTACGGGTGACTTTATCAAAGAAGTCCACCAGTCTGAGCAGGCAAGATCTCCCCATGACAAATTCCAAATTGAGTCTGGTCCAGTGTTTGGAGAGTTTCTATGTTATTGATCAGGCCCATAATAATTGTCTCCATTGCCTTGCAGATAAGACTGGTCAAGCTGCTGGGTCTGTAGTTGTCTGGGTCATTTAATGCCCCCCACTTATGTAGCTAGAATACTGTTGCAATCTTCCATTCCTCTGGGACAAAGCCCGTCCAGAGACTGTGATTAAAGAGGGTCTCTAGTGGCCCTGATATATTCTGTTTTAAGCTATTTAAGAAGCATCCTGGAATGTTAGTGGGACCTTTGTAGCCTGTGTTTGTGGTTTTAGTGAGTGGAGAAATACCTGTTCCCTCATAATGACTTGTAGAGGGATGGTTGTGGTAATTTATTTGGGTGTGGCAGGAGGTGATGTGGGGGAGAAGTCTGAACTGAAATTGTTGGCCAACAGCTTTGCTATAATTTCACAATGGATGGCGTTCATGATTAACTTGGCACATTGCTGACCATTTCCCCATAGGTTATGAACATAATAAAAAAAAAATAAAAAAAAAGACGCCTTATGGTTATCTTTCACCTGGGAGGCTCTCTTTGCTTCAAAGTTTGCTTTGGCAGATTTCACTAACTCTCTAATTTGTTTGTTTACACTAGTGAGTGTCATTTTGCACTGTTTTGTCTGTTCCTTCTTGACTTTCGAGAGGATTTTCCTTTTGCTGAATAGCCTATTTATGATAGGGGTCCACCAGGCTGATTTATTTTTGCATTTGTCTCGGACAGGTACTGCCTCCTCTATGCATCTATGAATGCGGTTATACAGTTCTTTTGTGTACAGATTAGAGTAGACCTCAGTTTCAACTTGGTACAGTAGGGCTTAGAAGTTTAATAAGCTGTCACTTAGTTTGAGGTAATTGGCATTAGCAAAGGTCTTCACAGGTTTTGAGTTTGATGGGGTTCTAGGTTAGTTTTAATACTCAAGGAGTTAATTTTGTGGTCAAATCTTACCAGGGAGGAGTTAATACATGGGAGGAAGCAGCACCACCTCTGTGTTTGTGGGTACTAGGTTTAGAATATTTGTACTTCTAGTTAGGGAGCTAACTAGTTGCTCCAGGCTGTTTGTGTTGTTGAAGTCCAAACACCTAAGTGAGTTATGGATCATATGAGTCTCAGGATTTTATGGAGGGGTAGTTGAAGTCACCCATAAGTATTAAGTTAGGCTGAATGCTAAGATATTCCAGTAGGTTTAGGTAGGAGGTATGGTTTTCGAGACCCATGTTAGTGAACTTGTGACTAGGAGGATATGCTAGGGGTTGCACCTATGGTCAGTTGGGCTTGTAGCAATACATGTGTTTGTTCCTTAGTGTTGTTAGAGTGTTTTGAATGTAACACTGATAGCCTGGTTTGCATTTTTTTGCGTGCTTATGTGAGAGCTTTGTCTCCAATGACATTGCATATCTACATCTCTCACACACTGTGATTCTCTCTTCTAAAATTAAATGGTTGTCAGTGAACATGAGGCAGTTACTACACTGCCACAGGATGCCCATATCCAACAGACCAGAAACAGGTAGGACAAGGAAGCTCCTATCCATTATACCAGCTTCTTAGTAGATGGAAAGATGTAGGGGAGAGTCACTTAAATGTCTATGTGAGAGTGGTTACTATTACACTCTTAGATGACTTGAAGTGCTGCTGCCCTCTATGCAGACTGGTAGCTCTTTGTGCAGTTATGAACAGTGGGAGACTATGGAGAGCATTTCCTAAAGAGGATTTTAAACTGAAGAGGTTTGTTTATATACAAGGCACTTTTGCACAATGTGCAAATGTGAAGGTTTTATACCAGCAGGATGAGATGTTTACACAATTAAGCCCTCAGACCAATCATATAAACACACAATAAGTTTTCCACCAGCAGTTCCCAACTTGGATGGGTTGAATCAGCCCTCTGCTTGGACCAGAAACATAGAATAAAACACTATTAATGTAAAATAAACTGGCTTTGAGCTCAAGTGCAGTAACAAATGCTTTACAGCAATAGCCAGAACTCCAGCAGTAACAGGAATTCTTTACAATAAGTTCACAAAACCTGAGAAATGTTTCCAAGTACAGGCAAATGTAGGAGAACTTCTACAAAGAGAAACATTTTGTAAACCTTAGAAATATTTTGGCAAATTTGGGAGAACGTTGGCAAACTCAAAACAGCTTTTGCAGTATTTTCTTAAATACTAACAAAAGAATTAATGCATCATATAAATTGTAATGCTTTTAAGGATATCCTTGTTTTTCCCTTTATTTATCTTGCACTGCTTGGTAAATCAACCATTCATAAGACACTATGTACTTCAACAATAAAAATGCACAAATCAAAAGTAATTTATAGAACCTACGGCTGTAGCATATAAGAGTGATTAATAAGAGTGATTAATATTGTCACATGCTTTTTACCATACTTTCAATAACATATCCACTTCCCAGTTTATTAATTAAATCAATCACATCTGTCTAACATATTCCACATTAAAATGCATGTTTTTTCAAATACCAGTACACTGCATTCCATTAACTATTTATGCAACACATCTCTTTTCCAATTGATTTAAAATATCTGTCAAATCACTTATAATCTGTATTTAAAATAAAGACTGGGTATCAATCATCCAAAAACTTTAAATTCCAACTTTCTCCAAAACTATCAATCCCAAATAACATATTTGACTCTTATTATTCAACCTAAAGAAGAGTCATTCATGTAACAGAAGTAATTAAGTTGCCTTTTGTGTTTTAATTAAATCAGTAATATATATATATATATATATATATATATATATATATATATATATATATATATATATATATATATATATATGTACAATGCTATTTGGACTAGAATGAGTATCATTATAATTTTGTTGCAAAATACAATCAAATTCTAGTATATTAATTGCAGAAGCATCTTCCCTTTGAATATCAACAGAAAACTCCATAAAAGAAACAGACAAATATTTACTTTGACTAGGCAACTATAACCTTTAATTTCCCTTAAATCTAAACAAAAAATCTTTCCCCAAATAATTTACTAACCCAGACACATACTAATAATCACAGCAAGCCTTCCAACACAGTGACGGATTGATCTGGTTTGAGTTTTCCTTTACATTTATATTATTGTCCCAGTAAGCTGTTATTTAGTCTCCTTCTATAATGAAAACAATTTCCGAGCTTCCATAACCTGTAATTCACTTCATTTTTCCAAAAGGGAAAAATTTTCTCTAGGCAGTTATGATTGCTACTGTGGGTCTTCTCCAAAAATAACAATTCATCTTAATGGAATTCACAAGGTCAATAAAGAAACAAACAGAGAAAGAAATATAGAAATGAAGATTATGCAAAAATAATTTATATGCAGCAGATCAGTGTATATTTAAAGACAATACAAATTTGAACTCTGTCCCTAATTTAAACACCAGCCATCAGTTCCTCAAAGAAGGATAAATATCTCTCAATCAGACCTAAGCTTTGAGAATACCCAGGAATTGCCTTCATATTCAATTAACATACTACAAAACATCCTTTAATACATTGTGGTCTGCAAAACTAGTTTAAAGCAAGGGAAGTTTTTTTAAATTCCTAAATTAGCTTTTATTATCAAGCAGGATTGTGGGTTGAGAGGTATCTACTAGACTATTGATCTGTAAAGATCTTATGAGCCTAGACGTACCTTCACATGGTAATTATTAGCCCTTTTATTTTGCATACAAATAAGCCATAGGAGGGCAGAAGAAGGATATGTTAGGACTTTTACTTGTTGCCTTAATCCATGAGGGACATCACTTCTAAATTCAGAATGAATTTGAGGTCTCCTATGCATCAACTCATACTAGTTATGTTTGAACAGTGTACAGGAAGCAGTTTGATTTATTTGGAGTGGAAGAAGGTTCCAGGTATTCTCTGTGATTTCTCTGCATTTGTGTTTTCCTATTTTGCACTCTAACAGTAGTCCAGCCAGCTCAATCAGTAGAGCAGGAGAATCTTAATTGCAGGGTCATGGCTTTGAGTACCATGATGGTCAAGTCCCTTTTCAGGGGAAACCAAGCACATTGAGCAAAACTCAGAATTAATTCAGATGATAGGTTTGGCAAAATGGTTAAGGTCTTCACCTCATAGACATAAGGTACAGGATTTGATTCTGACCTTGGGATATTGGCTAGGCTGAAAACAGCCTATCCGGGTTGTTAGGCTAATATTCATCTATGAATCTATGATACATACCTATCCCTCGAACAAGTTCTATTTATGTTATAGAAGAGATTGAGATCCCTTTCTTGGACATTCACACTACCAATGGATTTGTGATTGTGTTATACGGCTAAACGGACAGGGTCTGATGAAGCTTTGTATATCAAGCAGAGGTCACTTGATAGCAGCCTGTATGATACTGTATGATAATGAGAAGAGCGATAAAGCTTTGAGATGATCTACATGGCTTTTGTGATTCAGGTCCTTGATTCTTTTAGTGAGAAAGCATCGTGGTCACTCCATCTACGATAAATGTTTGGACAGGTACATACTAAATGAGGCATTATATTCAATGATCTGCCTGAGGAGAACCGAGTACGATGGAATCATTCCATCCCTGAATACCATCTTTAGATATAATCTGTGCAATGAAAAGGACTGCCTTACAATAGTGGATAAGTGGTGATCAAAGGGCAGTTCATTGTTGACACAGGTTTCCAGATCCATGACTACTGGATCAGCTTTCAGGGGTGTGTTGTCAATGTGATAGCTACAAGGGAAGTTATGCTTGCTAATGGATACAATACATTTCTTGTCATTTGTTTTTTGTTCATCATTTTTATACCAGCAATTTATTTTAGAAAGGCCTTCTTGGAGCATTTTTGTGTCCTCTGGGGATTTTATGATGGCAACAAGTTTGAAGTGATCTGCAAACTTGGTCAGCCTTAAACCCTTAACATTTGCTTTGCAGTCTGAAAAATGAATGGCAAACAAGAGTGGCCTAAGGACTGAACCTTGGGGTACAACACTAATGACAAGTCTTTTGACGGAGTTATAGCCACCCACCTAATTTTCTGGGTTTGATTTCTGAGCCAATTTGCTATCTATTGAGTCATAAAATGATTTACATTTAAATAGTTTATCTCTTTTTCTCCAAGTCTTTTGGGTTTCTAATACCATGAAGGGAATGGGACCCATTCCTAAGTCAAGGTAAGATTAAAGTTCATGAAATTAGTATTGTATCAATCTTTAATGTCAATCAGAAGTGGTCTTCCCAGCACCCACGATGTGCCCACTAATAACTCCTTCTGCAATTCTTATGGGCTTACATGTACTGGTAACATATCTAAATACGATTGTAGATTCTTGTTAATAAGACCCATTGCTCCTACTACTATTGGAACTGTCTGGATATCTTTCTTCCACATTGCTCTCATTTCTGCCTGCAAATCCTGATATTTTATGACTTTGTGTCTCTCTGTACGCAAGACACTGTAGTGACTGGGTGTAGAGATTTCAGTGATCACTGCTACTTTTCTCCTCATTTCATGGAAGACTATATATAATGTTTTCTCACATCTATGTTTTGAAATGTTGGTAATGGGCGATCCCATTTGATATAGATTTCAACATTTTCTCTGATGCTTTGTGGCTCATGTTTCCAGTGTATTCCATTCACTTAAATACCATAATGTTTGCACAATCCACAGTGCAACAGTCTCACCACATTATTATGCCTTTTAATATGCAGTCCTTCTGCCATTAGTATGTCACAACCAGCAGTAAGGTGTGCAACTGTTTCCAATTCTGTTTTACAAAATCTACATTTGTCTGTTTTTCCCATATGTTCAATGGACTTTGTAAACTGACGTGTATGTAAGCACAGTATCTTGGGCCACTAATATTAACCTTTCAACTTTTGGATTGAATTTGCCTCTGCTTAACCATTCCTGCATTCGATCCTGATCAGTGTGAGGTTCTTCCAGGAGTTTTCTGTACTTGCCACTACATTTATGCATTTTCCACATTTATTGCCCTGTCATCTGATTCTTCACCTTATATTCTTCCTTTTGTTTTTTGGCACATTCATTTGCTGTCTGATTTCCAGTGCCACTTGATGCTAGTATGTTTCTGCTAGACTAAGCAGGGATCTCATCTTAGATTTATTCTCCTCATGTTTCAAAATTTTCACTATGTTTGGGTCTTGTGAGGTCAGCTGATAATGTATACAGTCCCACAATTCCAGATCTATACATGTAATCAATTTCAAGGAAGCCCATACCTTCTTCAGAATGATGACTATATAATATTGGTATGCACTGATTTTTATAAATGATTTGATGAGCATGAAGCATCCTTCTTGTTTTCCTATCTAATCTACCCAACACCTTTTAGAGCCAGTCTATCTCTTAAAAACTGTAAGTTAGGACAGGAAGAGCAAATTGGTTTATAGCTTTGCTCCTTGATGTCAATGCTGTTTTCAGAATTAATTTAAGTCTTCTAAAATATTCCTTACTAAGTTTTATTCACATTTGTTCACATTTTATTGTTGATCCTTCATCAATTCCCAAATATTTATACACCCCCTCTTGCTCGAGTTCTTTTATATCACTTTCCTGTCCCAAACTGATGTTTTCTTGGTGCTGCAGCTTCCCTGTTTAAAATGTTGCTTTTGCACATTCATCAAGACCAAATGACATTTTTATAGAATCTGAAAAAGTTTTGACTACTTGCAGTTATGCTTTCAGTTCCTCATCGGATGAACTGTACAGTTTGAAATCGTTGACAGAAGATGAGAAGTCTTTAGACTTTGTTGTTTTCTAGACACCTTAATGGATTAAGGGAAGGGAAAAGAGCAACGGTGACAAACAGTCAACCTGGAATATCCTCCTTTGGATTCTTATCCCTCGAATAATAATTTGTCCTTTATCATGGCTTAACTGAAACGTGGTTTGCCACTGCTTCATTGTCACTGTGATGTAGTTTATCAGTGTAGGGTGTATCTTATACAATTTCAGCACTCTTTTATCCATGTATGTGGAATACTGTCAAATGCTTTTTTGTAGTCAATCCATGCCATACTTAGATACTTCCCCTTTTTACAGTTCTCCACTATGACTTAATTTAACAACAAATGACCCTTTCTTCATATGACTTTCTTTTACTGCCTTTTTGTTCTACTGCCATGATTGAGTTTTCTTCTAAATGACAATAAACTCTGTCAGCATCAGTTTCAGTATATAGTTGATATGTCATTAGATGTTATTGGTCTATAATTTTTAGGGAAGCTTGCTGGTTCACTCTTTAGTAGGAGCATTGTTTTTCCTGTTATCAACCAGGTTGGTGTCTGTTCAGGGTGCACATATAAATATTTCTTACTCATGGCTAAATCTTCATGCAAAGATGTTAATACTTTTAACCAGAAGTGAGGTATTGCATCTGGGCTTGGGGTTTTCCAATTGTAGGCTTTTCTTAACTTTGTTTCAATTTCTCTGGCTGTTACTTCATCCCATTTCATATCCTGTACCTTTAAACTTCTTATTCTTTCTTTTACTTCTTCTATCCATTTAGCATCTCTGTTATGTTCCACAGGATCTTCATAAATACATCTCCAAAATATATGTATTTCTTCTTGTTTTGGTGGTCTTTCAATTCTTTTTACTTTGTTTCCCAATTCTCTATAAAACATTTTTGGGTCATCAGTAAATAGCTTATTTTGTACTTCTCCTTAATATTTATCTGTTTATCTTCTAAATGTTCCTGACAGTGCTAATATTTTAGTTTATTATTTGCAATAGTGCATAATAAATCCTGATCCATTATAATACTGTGCATTGCTTTTATCACATCTATCTTTCTGTTCATTTTTGTTGATCTATTCCCTCTTCTCTACTCTTCTAACAGTGACACTTAATTGCTTTATATTTTTCTCTGCTTGATACTTCCATGATGGTATTTGATTTCTCCCCTTCCTTTCCATTACTACCCTGTGTTCTTGTGGTAGAATTTTACCTGCTATTAATTTAGTTGCACAGTAGCATATCCCATTTGCTTCTGTTGTATTGCGTGGATCTCTATGGACAGTCCCCATTACTGTGTTCATTTGTTTTATCAAACTTATGACTTTCTTGGGTTTTATTGACCTTCTGCAGTCAATTTCTTTCATTGATCTTAATATGTCTAGTTATTTCTATTATATCATGCAACTCTTCTCTTAGGTCATTTTCTTCTAAACTGAGGACATATTTTTTGTTCTCCATTTCCTGTCGGCATTCTATAGAAAGCTGTAGTCTTCCTGTGACACATTCTCTTCAATTTCAACATGTTATAGGTTCATAGGTTCATACTAGGCTATCTGCTCTAGGGCATTTATAAGCCTAGAAGGTGTTGTTTTGGCTTACCCATTTTTTTTTAATTAATTTTTGCTTTGCTTTTTTTTAATATACTGTGCCTCTGTCTGTCTGTCAGTGACACAGAAGTGATACCTAGGGTAAACCAACCTATGATCTCCACCATCATCATCTCCGAGAGAGAGTCAATGAGGACTCTGCCTCTAACCTGGACTGAGATTTTTATTCCAGATGAAGGGAGCCTCTGGTTATATAAATGTCCCCTCCTCAGTGTCCTATTTATTTCAGTGCTGAGATTCAAGTTCTCGATGCTTGATAGGATTGGTTTTTGGATGTTTTTTCTGTCCATTCCGATGTCCATTAGTTCGGGTTGGACGCACACTTTATCAGGCACAGATTGCCCTGGTGGGGAGCTGAGTAGGCTGGGAGCTGAAGCTGGAGTTTCTTAACTGGGCAGCATATGGCATCCATATCCTCTTGGTGACCCTCTTTTGGAGTACTTTTGGGGTCTTTCAGTGGGTCAGTCCAGTTGCTGTACAGGTGTCTGGTAAAGATGAGATGAGTAAAGAGGCACATAGAGAGAGATGATCCTAGAAGAGGTGTTTAAGCTGCTGATGATATAAAATGTTTTGGTCAGATTTTTTTATATATAAGTCAAATGAGAAAATGTTTTTCTATGGTTGTCAAACCGTGGATGTCAAATGAGAGGTCCCGCTTTCCCAACTTAATGGTGTAGGTCCTATGTTTTAATTTTGTGTTGGAAATGGATTAATATTTTTGTTTATACATTTGTGGGCACTTTGTTTTGCCAAAGGTTTGTTCTTTACACTTTGGCATTTTTCAACAGCCAGTTGTCTGGGCCATGTTTTTATGAGGCTTGGGGTGCCTTTTGGAGGATCGGCTGGGCCAAGTGATTATGGCAGAGCCTGTGCCTCCCACAGTCCTTCCGGTCAACACAGTCCTCCGAAAATGGGGCCTCAACCTCGAAGGTCCTAGGACTGACACTTGTCTTGACCACTTGTAACAGGTTTGGACTGTGACATGGCTCCAGCAATTTGACCATAACCCGGCTGTCCTAACCATGTGTACAACCCACTTGAGTGACATAGGGGTTTGCTATTAAGCTTTATCTTGTATCCCAGTGCCCTGTTGGGTATCTATTTTGCCCGAATGGCCAAGTCAGGTATCCCAACTTTTTTGAGGTCAGGGCCTTGCCAACTGTTTACTTCCCCTGTGTCAATGGCCAAGGTGAGATCTTCAAGGAAATCATCCAAACTGCCCTTAAATATCTTGATTTTTATCCTATCCATATTTATCCCATCCATTCTGATCTTTCCCTATCTTTTCAGTATTGCCTTGCATGATAGTCCGATCCTTAAGGGCACTGTTGAGCTAGTCCTTTGTTGAGGGGATATCTGGTGAGGGACCTGTGTTGGCACCATACCTTTTGTATCCTGTAGTTGTTTATGTATTGAACTCTAGCTGAACATTTCCTGTAGTAAGGCTGATGTCTTGTGTTTGTTTGGAGTGGGCACCGGTTCATGCACTTGAGTTGTTGATGTAGTGTTGGCCTGGGACACCGCCTGGTCAGGGGCAGTCTGTGTTTTTGCTTGCAAGGCCTCTGGGTATATGAGCATGCCCTTTTGGTGGGGGGGCAACACTCTGCTGGGTCTGATGGATGTTGGTTTGGTCTGTCAGGTTCAGTGTGTTTTTCACTGTTTGTGTCTGTTATCTCATCTGGCCTGAATTCCAGGTTCCCAACATAAGTGCATATCCTTAGAAAGCACCTCTTTTATCCTTAGTGTCTTTGTCCTTTTTGTCCTTATCTTTAGTGTTTTTGCAATTTTTCTCTTGAAGGAAGCTTGCCTTATTTTATTTTATGCACCTTTTTTAGATTTTGCTCCTGCTGATCAGTTTCCACTTGGGTTTTTGGGATTTTTTTCTTTCTCCAGGTAGCTTGGGTCTTTGTTAATATTGGAGGTTATTGTCCAGGGTCCTATTTGGGAGGTCATAAGTTGGAGCATGAAGGAGAATCATTCATGGGGGTGCATGATTCTTATTCTGGTTAAGGTGGGTCATTGTTTCCACCGTTTATAAAGTTCTGCGGATTTAGAGAAGTTTTTCCAAGTGGGCCGGGGGCTTTGAAGGAGGTTTCACCGGTTTTATTTCAGGAGAGTTTTTGTTGGTGAGTTTTTCACTGTGATTGGTTTGATTCTTGAAGAGAGATGTCCCTGAATTGACATCTTCCAGAGTTTGGATGTCTGTCTTACCAGGAGTGATTGTTCCTTCCATGTTGAGACTCTCTGTCCGTATATTTGATCCTGTAGTTAGTATGTTAACAGTTCTTGTGGGCTAGGTAACTTTGGGTTCCCCTGTAGCTATCCATTGCTATGTCATATGGGAAACCACTGGCCTATCACTCCTCAACATTGACTGCATCAGAGTTGCCACAGTCTCCTGTTCCTTCCCTTGCTGTCCGGCTTCAAGTGAACATTTATACTGGTTTCCTGGGGAAGGCTCCAAAATATCTTCATAGGGCAGCTGACCAGTTGCTTCCCATTCCACTGGTTTCTCCTTAATTTGTATGTCCATTGCTCTATCCTGCTGTGGTGCTTTCTGAGTTAGATTTTCTTCACTTCGCAGGCACTCCCTAACCTCAGTTTTTATTTCGTTAACTTATCCATTACTAATCTTCTTTTCTACTTTTCCTCTTTCTCTTATTTTTGCATTGCAAAGTTTCTCGTGTCCAAATTCCTTTGCCTGTATTTCTCTTCAAATATATTTGGTGCTGCTCTATTTGTATTGATTAGTTTTGCTTTCTCCTTTGCATAAATATTACACCATATTAAATCTCTTTTTCTTTCCCATGTCCATATTTCTGCTTCAGATGTCTCCTGATCTTCCTGTTTCTCCTTACTTTGGGGACTCGTTCCATCATCCTGTGAAATAACCTGTGTTGGGCCTTCTACACCAAATCCTTCATTTCACGGGTATCCTATAGCTTCAATTTCTATTTTTTAACTTCTTCTTTACTAATCTCCTTTTCTATATTCCATCTTTGTGATATTAGTTATTTATTGTGAAATGTTCCATATCTGGATGCATTTGTCTGTGTTTCAATGTGAATATCTTTGGGGCTGCCTTTTCTGTATTGATTAATTTGGCTTTTGACTTTGCATAAATATTGTTCAATATCAAATCTCAGTTTCTTTCCCATTTCCATATTTATTTTTTATACTTTTCAAAAATTTGTAGGTTCTGTTGTTTATATGTATTGTTTATATTTTTGCACTTCCTAAGATGCTTCTGTTTCCAAATTGATCAAAGTTTCTTGGTCTATATGTTGTTTTTCAAAAATATGTTGTATTAATGAAAACAGATTTTTATTTGAGGCTTCTGACAGTTTTTTTTTGGTATTTTCCTTTCCTGTAATTTCTCTCTTAATCTTTTTCTATAACTTATGTCTGAAAATTCTGGGCTTTTTGCATAATAGTAACAATATATCATTTCTTTCTTATCCTCAATAGTCCAGTCCATCATCTTTATGGCTCTTCTTTGGCCTATCAGTTTTTGTGATTGTTGTGGACTGTTACTTCCTTCTACAACAGGGAGGCCATCCTCCCCCTCAGCCTGGACTGGCCCCATTGTCGGAATGTTTCCATATTTTGAGGATTCTACACTGTCATTTTTGCTACTCCTGGCACTACTGCACCTACCAGGATCGGGCACTTTGTTATCCTGGGTCTTGTGCACTCAGCTATCTATTTAATTTTTTCCCTACTTCTGTCCATGATATTTTCTTTATAAAATATAGTCTACATATCTGTGTCATTTTGGTGAGATAGTCTAAAAAACAGGATCCACCTCAAGACTTGAGGATTAATTCAGTTTCAGCAAGATTACTCTCCTTTTCTTGATAACTTATCATCTCGCCATTCAGATCCCATTACATTTAACTAGAAGAGTTTATCTATACCTTAGAGTGAGATGGTACCAGATGCCTTTGCAAGGTCTGTATATGCAGTGTGTCCAGAATTCCCCATATCCATTGCTTCGAAGCTACTCAATGAAGTTGGTCAGGTTAAGTAGGTAGAATCTGCTGTTGATGAAATCAAACTGACAATGGTTGAGATTTAGTAGGTTAACTATGTCCTTATTTATTCATTTCATATTGATCCTTCCATAACAGTCAGGCTTATGGATCTGTTGATTCCCCAGTTTTGTGCGCAGGGATGACTGTTGCCGCCCTGCATCCATCTGGCAGAAAGCCTGTCTGGAGGCTGACATTGACTAATCTCTGTAGGAGGTCCAGCATGGTATCCAGTCCCATAAAAGTAATGTTCTTGGCCTTGAATATCACCTTGAGGATTTTTCTTCGGTCACCTGTGGGTAGTATAGATGCACGCACATGAGCTGGAAATATAGCAGGGGAGAGGGCATTGAGTAAGTAGCAAATTTGTTTGCTAGTAGGTTGGCTATGTCCTTTGGGTCTGAGTATGTGACATCCTTTACTATTAGTCAAAAAAGGTTTTGCGGTTATCCTTCACATGGGTCACTGTATTTACATTGTCTCAAGCTTCAGCTGATTTGATAAGGGCTGAAGGTTATTGTTATGTTTAGCAATCTCACTATTGGCATCTTGAGGGTTAAATTTAACTTTGCATGCAAAGAGTTTTTTGTTTCCTTTTATTATGGAGTCTGTTTGTATTAGGGTTCCACCACAGATGTGTTATTTAAATTTGGCTTTGTATTTACTTCTGAGAGAGATAGATGTATCGATGGAACTGTTTACATGTGCATAGAATTCGGAGGTAAAGGATTCCGCATAAACAATGAAGTCATCAAGATGGAAGGGGCTTTTGAATTTAACCAGTTCATTATTCAGTTTTAGTAGATTAAACTTAGCATAATCTCTGAATACCAGGGTATTGGAAGATGCTTCTGACTTTTATCTTAAAGTGAATAAGACTCATCTATATTTTGATTTGACAAGGATGAAAGTTATAGTTGGTGAAGAGCAATGTCTCCCCATACTGATAAGGACCAATGTCCAGGATTTTATCACCACTGATTGTGGTGTAGACTAATTGGTCTACAGAGACTGTGTAGATGACGTTTAGAAATGTCTAGGCATACGTGCTTGAAGATGTGGAAGTCTCTTAGTTAATGGGAGGGGATAGTTGATGTATTCTAGGAAAATGGTGGTTGTCCTAATACAGTCCGACTCCATACTGGTAAGGTAGGAAGTATAGGCTGATGGAGACATAGAGGGAGACCTTTAGTTAGCTATGAGATGATAACTAGTCTTTTTAATATTAAGCCAGATGTCAAGAAGTACCTGGTAATTATCTTGCCTAAACAGCCAGCAGCCGAAATGGCTTTGTAAGAGTATAGAGACACTGCCACCTTTGGAGTGGACCTGAATGTATGGTAGGCATTGAAACACTGCACTGTTTGAGAGGTTTCATTGGTCTTGCAGCAGGCCTCTGTAATGATGCATATACTGATTTTTTACAGGTAAGGAGTGCTTGTAGGGCAGCAATGCCTTTATTTTATCTAGATTCTGTGTTGTTATGCTGGAAGCTTTATAAAATTGACAGTACCTGAAAAAGGCACTATGTAGGTGGACAAAGATGTAGCCAATAAAAGAAAACCATGGAGGGATAGGTGCAGAACATCCCTGGCAAAAAAGTTTGAACTGTCTACCATCTCCTCCCCAGCTGGCATATATTGACCCCCTTTGGAATGACAATATGACCAAGTTAATTGTTGACATTAATAATATTTTTTTATTTGTGGCATCATTCTTAGTGATGGTAGAGTTCTGCTGAAAGCTAGGTTTGTACTTGCCAGAGGCATATATTATGAGAGCTCCATCATGTCTCTATTCAAGAGGTATGCCTATAGTCATTTACACCCATGTGCAATAGACTTGAGTGCAAGTGCAATATGGTGAATCTAGGCACCTGACATGCAAACATTCATGACTCTCTCCTTGTGCACCCTAGTGGTGAATCGGCATGTCTCACACTACAGCTACCTGTGACTAGAATATTGGAATGTGAGGAGGATCGTCTTTTGGGCTTTTGAACTGATTCATTCTGACTCACAGCTGTATGTTCTATGGTAGGTGATGCCTGTGTTGTGTGTTTGTGAAGTTGTTCTGGGGTACTGGTTTCTTAGGTTACATTTAGGAGGCCTTTGTGGTTTAGGTAGGTTACTTTTAATAGCCTCAGCATATGTAGGTCTACATGTTTGCTTGAGCTGTGTGTGGTTTAACATGGTGTCACATGGTAATGACAACCAGCATGTTAGATGTCATTGGGTCAAGTGAGAACTTTTCCTCCAATAACATTATATAACTACATCTCTCTCTCACAAATAGTGCCAGTTTATGTAATAGGTGGTTGTCACTAATCATGAGACGATTGCTATGTTGTCTCAAGATGTCCATTTCAACCAAACCGGCCACCAAGACAGTTAGAAAAAGCAAATCCATGGTTCCAGGTGCTAATAATGTGGGCAGAAGGAGTGGGGGGGTAGAGCTGTCCACCTGGCAATGGACATACTACTGGTCTTAAAACGGCTACACACAGCTAGGAATCAACGACCAGTTGCTCCTTTTCTCATCAAAATAAAAAAAAATAAATAAATAACAATTAAGCAGTGCTTAGTATGTGTATTGAAGTTAAAATTTCAGCATAAACTGGCATTTGTCATCTGCTATATGCTGAAACCCATTCATTGCAGGTGTTCTACTTAAAATTGTACTTCAAATTTTATTAATCCAATTTCACAGATTTTAAATATGAAAGAAGTAAAAACATAAGAGCAACAGCAGGTATTGTCTAATTGTTGGTCTAGTGGCCACAATAAGTCATAGCGGCACATTGCAGAGCTAGACAGTGATAAGATGGACAGTTCAATAAACACAAGACGAGTGCTCCAGAACTAGTTTATATAATGTAGTGTAATTTATACAACATGGACCTCAAATTAACTACAAGCTTATAAGGAAAATTGTTATAACAGGATGGTGCACCTGAGCCGTATGTTATCAGCACAATCTGCAGCTTAATGCTGAAGATGCTTTAATGCGATCTTCTTTCCTTTGTTACCTCTCAAAAGAGTTATTTATGTTTGATCTGCCTCTCCCCTAAATGAGCTGAAAAAGGCTATGTAATTTCAATATGCAGATCCCATCAATTACTGCTCACAAAAGCTATAATTGCTGGTGATATTCATTACTTAATTAAAGCTTTATTACAGATGTTTACTAATTATTTTGCAAGCTTTGATATGGTAAACTGCTGCTATCAGAAAAGCCATATATGAAGTCAGACGGTATTAATTTTTTATTCCACTAGCCATCTCATGACTTTCTTCTTACAAAATGTATTATGAGTATAGGAACATAATTATTTAAGAAGAAATGTATTTACATAAGCATTTTGTCAGCTGAGCAATGCGCACTTCCAACAGTGCCACTTATTCATGGAATTTAGAGTAGAGGTTAGACTGACTCACCATATGGAATATAGACGATTAAGATTGGGTCACTGATCATAACCTGCATATTATGTGTTCAAGACAGGTTATGTTTGAAGATCAAAAGTTCAAATGACCGAGGATCAAAATATCTAAAACTCCAAATACTGACAAAATTTTTAATGCAGGGGGCAGTCCCCCTGCACCTCTCATGTGGGGGCTGCAGCTGATTACATGTACAAGCTCTGAGATCAGACAGTAATGAAGAAGGGGCAAATTCCACTTTCAATATTTTGAGTTTTAAATATTTTGATTTTTAGTCTTTTGAACTTTCGATCTGCTGAAGGAGACCCCGTTTGAGACATGAATGTCAAGAAATTCACCTTGACAGTGAAGCTCAACAGGTGAATCTTGCCTTATATGTCAAGGGCACATAGTAAGAGGTTATGATCAGTGAGATGATCATACTTCTAACGGAGCTTTATCTAATCCTTGCACCTCTATATAAAAGGGAAAAGAATCAGTAACTGTTTACATGGCTTTCAAAGCCATAAAACAATTAGCGAACAGTCAGAGATGTAATGTAATGCACTTAATTATGTTTACACTTTCTTGCACTTCTCTCTCTCAAGTGTCTAGATTTTCGCAGGATATCCAGATTATTGCTTCATATTTTTAGTCTGTTCCTCTTAAAATATATAGTTTTTTGGGCAAGCCACTGAGACTTGAAGTCACTAAATAATGACATACATTTGAGTTTCATCATTCGCATTATTTAGATTATGCAGAAAAATACATATCCTGTTATTCTAATAAGTCTTGTAAGTTTATTTGTTGTTTCTTACAGGAAGTTAGGGACACATTAAGGTTATGGACAGCAAGCAGAAACAAATTGTTTCCTCTACCGCTGTCATTTGCTAGTGAGCACAAGCAGATATTACACCCTAGCATGGGACCTGACCTTAATAACATTCGCAGGGGGTGCTTAACTTCTGTTAAGGTCAGGTCATGTGCCATTCTGGCACTTAACTGGTTTTGTTTTTTTCGAAATATTGCAGCATAATCAGCATGCTCCGTGTACTTCAAGGAAATTATGTACAGATATCAGAATGCAGGTACAGGAAGAATGTGGATTAGTGTGTGATGTGTTAGATCAGTGAAGATTGACATTCTTTTAGGCAAATGACTGAAGCATAAAAAACATAAATTTTACTTAAAGAAGGACTGAGTATGTAAAGTGGTAAGGAATAAAATAGAGCCGATATATGAAAAATGTGGGTATTGGATATCATAAGTAAGTTTTAGAAAGAAGACACCCATCATTTCTAAGTAAGCAGAGGTTATGTGCCCATTGATGCAGAACAGAGCACTGAGAGTACCTTGCCTGGACTTATATTAATGTTACTATGAATCCAGATTACCAAGAACCACTTTAAGTGATAAACAAATACGTTTTTTTGCAGGGGCCAAGTTCTACTACACACTTCTTGTGAGGAGAAACCTTACACCCAACCTCTATTACACCCAACTTCCATATTATGACTCCATGGTCAGAGAAAACTGGAGAAAATGCAACCTCCATGATAGCTGAAAATGGTTTCCAGTAATATCCATTCATAGTAATAGCAGTCACAGAAACAAATGAATGTTTCCCCCTTGCACTGATGAGTACAGAATCTTACCAAACTGACAGAAAGTCATATCTAAACAGATGGATATGTTTGTGATATTAATTTACATACATCATTTTTCCTGAAAGGCTGTAAAATCTAGTTCTACAGTACTAAAAGATATCTAAAAAGGTCACTCTGCTCTGCTCAGGAGATGAACTCACCAACATTTTTGAGGCATGGTAAAGCTGTACATTTACCAAGAGATTGGGAATACAAGCCATTAAGGAACGTAGAAAGAGTGCTGAGTCATAGGAAATCATCACAACAGCACTTCAGCACTGTGGTAACCGAAATAATGAACCCCTCTGTGCAGTAATTATTTAATATGGCTAATGTGTCATAGTTAGATTTCAACATAGCCTAAGTGTAATAAAGATTGATAATCACTGTGCATGAAAAATAAATCTCTTTATTTCCTTAACATTCACGTTACTGCAATTGGGCAAAAAAAAAAAAAAATTGAACCTTCTCGTACCATTGATAAGATACGTCTACCACTGCATTCCACTTTAGTACTTTAACTCACCACTTCTTCAGGAAAACTGTTCTGTGTATTCATTCTTCTTTTGCATATAAAGGAAAAAAATACTTTATTTTGTCCATGAGTTGTTTCAGACCTTCCATTGTTTTTATAATATACCTTTTTCTTTTACTTTCTAAATTTGAGTTAACTATATAAATGTTTCTATTGATTTTTTTCTCTTCTGCTGTCATCTAGCTTTGCCTCTCTTCTCCTCTCCCTTCTTCACTTCTCCCCTTTATCCTGTTCTTTTCTAATCTTGTCCCCTCTTCTCTGTTCCCCTCCACTACTCTCACTTACTCTTCCCTCCATTCCCCTCCTGTTGTCTTCTCTTCTTTTCTCTTGTCCTCCTTTTTTGTTGTCCTTTTAATGGTACCGATAATTTGTCCATTAAGAGACACTCCTGCTCCTTTGTAACCAATTTCACTAGTAGTAATAGTGGTATAAGGAGAATTATTTATAAACATTGGCCCTTATTGACTACTGACAGCAATACAGCTAGGATAGTGGGTGAAACACCACAGTTTGTCTATAGAAATAATGTTAACCTAAAAAAGTTGCTATGTCATGACAATAAGAGAGCAAGTTCTGTGGTATCCAATCCAGGTACATATCCATGCAGAAAATGTAGTTTTTGTTGTGTATTAAGTAAACAACAGGAATTTGAATGTCCTAACACTTCTTTTAATTTTATACCAAGGTTTTATGCAAACTGCAATAGTACTAACCTGATTTATTAAGCAACATGTGCCTTATATCCTTGTTATTATGTGGGCAAAATGGGTCTACTTTATACCCTTGAAACACAAAAAAACAGAATCTGAATCGCACGACACATAAAGAGCAAACCGCGGATATGTCAAATGTACTAAAGAGCGAAAATGTAAACCTCGAACCGTCATAGTCGGCCAACCCACCACCCGCAACACTCTACCTACTCAAACACAATAAAAAAATACATACACACACTAACCAAATCCCTACTTCTAACCCTAAATTAAAGCACCAAAATCCTACTGCTAACCCTACACTAACCCCACATACACAACTGTCTATCCACAATCCTTAACCCCTCCCTAACCCTAAGGTCCGTAACTACCGTACACTTCCCCTACGGAGCTATACCCAAACAAACTAAATATTCCACACACATACACTTAACAAAACCCTACACAAAACCTTACATACACTACCTACCTATGCACTTACCTTAACCCCTCCCTAACCCTAAGGTCCGTAACTATCGCACACTTACTTTATGGAGCTATACTGCAGATGCGCCAACTATGCGATTTCGATATTTCCCCTTTCACGGTTTTATTCATTTGACATATTCATGGTTCTCTTTCTGTGTCACTCGATTCGGGTTTTACTGCTTTCGAAAGCTTAAAGTAGACCTGGGCAAAACCACTCAGAAATTAAAAGAACGCATTAGTAAAAACACCTTTATGTGATACGTAGACAGAATGATAAGAATGCTTTGGCCAAACATATAATTATGTGGCCTGATCATTATTTTACCATCAAAGTGTTACATTTAATCCATATTAATTGTAGAGGGGGTGATATAAACAACAATTCAGAGCAAGTGGAATTGTGATGGAGTTTAAGATTACAGGCACATAGACAGCAAGGGGTCAACAGTAGTGTTAGTGTCAAACCTGTTTTAAAAGCACGTAGGCTGAAGAGATCTTGAATGCACATACTTCTTTAAGAAATGGTAGCAATTAACTATTCTTAATTATCTTTTATTGCTAAATTGGTTTTATATTGTACTTAAATGCAAGCTTTGTACATACATTTGTGTAAGACCTGAGGAAGCACATGTGAAAGTGCTTGTCTTTTATTTATTTATGGTGTATTTTATTAAAATTGTTTCTGCAGTCGTGGTTATCCAGAAGAGAGGTGATGATTAGTGATCAGCAGTATGGTTTCATGCCAGGAAAGAGCACTACAGATGCGATGTTTGCTCTGAGAGTGTTGATGAAGAAGTACAAAAAAGGTCAGAAAGAGTTGCATTGTGTCGTTGTGGATTTAGAGAAGGGTGCCTAGAGAGGAGTTGTGGTATTATATGAGGAAGTCGGGAGTGTCAGAGAGGTATGTAAGAGTGGTACAGGATATGTACGAGGGTAGTGTGACAACGGTGAGGTCTGTGGTGGGAGTGACGGATGTGTTTAAGGTGGACGTGGGATTACATCAAGGATCAGCTCTGAGTCCTTTCTTATTTGCAATGGTGATGGACAGGTTGACAGACGAGATCAGACAGGAGTCCCCGTGGACTATGATGTTTGCAGATGACATTGTGATCTGTAGTGAGAGTAGGGAACAGGTGGAGGAGACCCTGGAGAGGTGGAGATATGCTCTAGAGAGAAGAGGAATGAAGGTCAGCAGGACTAAGACAGAATATATGTCTGTAAATGAGAGGGAGGATAGAGGAATGGTGCAGATGCAGGGAGTAGAGGTGGCGAAGGTGGATGAGTTTATGTACTTGGGATCAACAGTTCAGAGTAATGGTGAGTGTGGACGAGAGGTGAAGAAGAGAGTACAGGCAGGGTGGAATGGGTGGAAAAGAGTGTTAGGAGTGATTTGTGATAGACGAGTACCAGTAAGACTGAAAGGGAAGGTCTACAAGAGGGTAGTGAGACCAGCTATGTTATATGGGTTGGAGACAGTGGCATTGACAAAAAGGCAGGAGTCAGAGCTTGACGTGGCAAAGTTGAAGATGTTAAAATTTACACTGGGTGTGACAAGGATGGACAGGATTAGGAATAAGTATATTAGTGGGTCAGCCCAGGTTGGAAGTTTTGGAGACAAAGCCAGAGAGGCAAGATTACGTTGGTTTGGGCATGTGTTGAGGAGGGATGCAGAGTATATTGGGAAAAAGATGCTAAGGATGAAGTTGCCAGGTAACAGGAAAAGAGGAAGGCCTAAGATAAGGTTTATGGATGTGGTGAGAGAAGACATGCAGGTGGTTGGTGTGACAGAGCAAGATGCAGAGGACAGGAAGTAATGGAAACAGCTGATCTGCTGTGGCGACCCCTAACGGGAGCAGCCAAAAGAAGAAGAAGTATAAGTTGTGGTTATCCAGCTGTTTTTTTATCTATTTTTCAACAATGCCATGATATTTTGGATTTGTGAAGGCATATCCACACATACACAAATCTCTATAGTAACAGCATGCCATTAAATGACTGGCTGCCGAAAGTACCTTCAAAAAAACTTTTTCTATGCTTATTTTTATAAATGCGCACACACACACACACACACACACACACACACACACACACACACACACACACACACACACACACACACACACACACACACACACACACACACACACACACACACACACACACACACACACACATCTAGATTATTTAATAAATTTCTGACTTAGAGAGAGCAAATGATCACTTTGTATTAGTATGTGGAGGTTTGTTCCAAAACCTTGGTAACACTAAAGTACAAAAACTGTCTCATTTACAAGTCCTCTGATCCTCAGTAGTTTACTCCTAATTTTTTTTTTTTTTTGCCAGCAATTGAGTGATCATATCATACCTTTTAAAATGTAAATACACAATGGAAAGCTTTGGCTATCAAATTCAAATCTCCAGCAAGAATGAATTTGCCACAAAAGAGAAAAGAGAATTATTTTAAGCTCTCAGCATATTTTGAATTTTTATAGGTTCATAGGTGTGTACTATGCTAATGGCCCTGGAGCCTTTACAAGCCTAGCCCATAGGATTACCCTGGCATCATGCAACCTGACCATAGTTCCTAGTGCCTCTGTCAAGTAGAGCCACTGGAGTGATCCCCGGGGTGAATTTTTTATTTCCCATCCACTCATCAAGATTTCTCTTGAAGAGGGCCAGTGAGGTGCTCTACTTGACATGTATGGGAAGTCTATTCCATAGTATGGGCAGTCTCTGCATTATGAACCTGTCCCTCCAGCAAATTCTGTTGATTGTGGTAATGAGGTTGAGGTCTCTGGACCGTGTGGTGTGGAGGGATTGGGATTTCTTTAGATGTAGCATTTCTAACAGAGCTGGGACAGACATGGCTTTGTAAGTCAAGCAGAGATCGCCTCTAAGTAGGCGATATGAGGCAGAGAACAGCTGGAGTTTTTTGAGTCTGTCCATATAGGACAAGTGTTTAAGGCCTAAGATCCTCTTTGTGTGGTACTATTGTGGCCTCTCCAGTTATTGCAGGTGTCTAGTGAGGTACATGCCAAATGGGGCATTGTACTCAATGACTGGCCTAATGAGGGAAGAGTAGAGAGAAACAATGACTTCTTTCTTCCTGGATGCAAAACCCTTAGTAATGAGATATACCACATAGAAGGACTTTGAGGTTGCTGTCAATCTGTGCTCCCAGATATCTAATAACGCCTTCTGTGTTCAGCAGACTACCATCAATGTGGTAATTCAAAGGAACCAGGTGTTTCCCAAGGGGGATGATGACACATTTTTTGGCATTGAGCTTAAGGTCATGGTTCTGACACCAGTTGTTGGTGTCATTGAGGCCTTTCTGTAAGATGTCAACATCACTTGGGGAGTTAATAATAGCTCCCAACTTAAAACTGTCTGCGAACTTTGTCAGCCAGAGTCCCTTCATGTTGGCCTGGACTTCAGAGAAGTAGATTCCAAACAGGAGAGGACCCAGGACTGAACCCTGTGTGACTCCACTTGTAACTGGTCAGCAGTCTGACATGGAGTCAGCTACTTTCACACTGTGGGTTCTATCTGTGAGCCGGTTTACAACCCACCTAGTGATATAGGGGTCGATGCCTAACTTAGTGAGTTTTTCTATGATTCCTGAGTGGGGAATGATATCAAAGGCCTTAGCCAGATCAAAGTAGGCTGTATGAACCACCTTGCCTTAATCTACAGCTCTGGTGACTGACTCAAAGAAGTCAACCAAGTTTAGCAGGCATGATCTACTCTTCACAAAACCAAACTGTGTAGGATCCAGAGTTTGGAGATTCCCTATATCCTTGTTTATTAGGTCCATGATGATGTGTTCCATAGCTTTACATATCAGACTTGTCAGGCTCATTGGGTGATAATTCCCAGGGTCTGTAGTCGCTCCTGTATTGTGGAGAGGGATGACTGTAGCAGTACGCCATTCAGTAGGGACAAAGCCTGATGTGAGGCTGTGATTGAACAGGGCACACAGTTGAGGTGCCAGTTCAGTCTATAGTTCATGTAGAACACAGCCAGGGATATTGCAAGGTCCCATAGAAGCACTCCAGCAAGCATGAATTTCCCACATAGAAGAAGCAGGAGATATGTTTTAATTGTCTAAGTGTATCTTGAACTTTTAAGCACTACTCTTTTATTAGTATCAATGTTTACATTCATGTGAGTTTACCCTGATTTTAGGAATAATTGTTATACAGGATATAGGTTCATAGATAAGTACTAGGCTAGTAAGGGTCTTATGAGGTCTAGCCAATTTCCCTTTTGGTGCTTGACTTAACCTGTACCATATGGTGTTACATTGACTTTTCCCATCCCATGGTTTATTAATTATATATTACCCCCTAATGACAATTACTCAAATCATACCAAAGTTTATTTGAGGGGACCAATGCATGGGATAACCCATTTAAGAATTGCCTCTGTCCATTATTGTACAGGAGATAGTCCTGGAATAAATTTTCTATTTCCCATCCATAGATCCAAGTTGTGCTTAAATATGGGCAAGGATACACTTTGTTTTATGTGGATGGGAAGTCTGTCCCAGAGTAGTGGTATCCTCTGCGAGATATACCTGTCCCCTCATCTTTATTAGTCTCCCTGAACTACTTATGGATCTGTTCTACCTTGTTTACGAGCTTTGGGTGCAAAATATATTCTATACACCATTCAGCCTTTTGAAAGGGGTGAAATTATAAATCTTTTTATACCGGCTGTGCAGAACATATGGCCTCTGGTTTGACCAAACAAATGCATAGTCAACCATTCGTTGGCTTTGGTACAAGATGCTCAGGCACATTTATGACCTTGGTCTTTGGTACGGACAAGCCATGAAAAACAGACAAGTCCATTTTAATAACATCATTCAGGTTCAGATCAGGAAAACATGTTGTAATTTTACAAAGTCACACCATTCCAGGTACTTTGATCATACTCCACTTAATCATTGAAATGTTCATTATGTGGCACCATACAAAGTAACAGACCAATGGTCTTCAAGAAGCCTAAATTTTATTTTATTTATTTTACATTTGTTTACCGGGCTAGTCCAACTGGATACATGTCCATTTTCAGTGGAGGCCCTCTACATTCTACTAAAACAAGTTGAAAAGAACACCAAATGCAGAAATACAAAATTATACAATACTTTCGAAACATACAATAAACCTGCTGCAAGTTATAATTGCATTAGAGCTCAATATGAGGCTTAGCAGGGAACACTTATTCAAATAAACAGCTAGGATACTCTATTTCAGCATTAAGCGGAGTTTAAAAATATAGATATATTTCTATTTAAAGAAAGAGTCACAGGGACACTTATGAAGAGGAAAATGTAGTGAGCAGGAATTGAGAGAAAGAAGTAAGGGGAAGAAAGAAGTAGATGGCAAGAAGGAAAAAGATTAATCAGGGTTGTGACAAGAGCATAGCCAGTGATTGGAAAGGAAAAGTTTTAGTTTAGCTTTAAATAGTGGGAGTGAAGTTATGGTAGTGAGGTCTTGAGGTAGTTGGTTCCATATTTTGCCAACTGAGTTGGAGTATGGAGTCACCTGCTGAGTTATTTGATAGGGAAGTTTGAATAAGTATCTTGTTAGAAGGCAGGTTCTTCAGATTTCTATAGGGTTGTAGGTGGGAGGCGAGCATAGGAGTGTTGTCCGGGTGATAAAGGGCTTTATGGGCAATAGCAAGTTGGTAAGATTATATTTGGTAGGGTAATTCTAGCCAGCCTAGTTTTTTGAGATTAAGACAATGATGAGTCCTATAAGGAGAATCTGTAGAAAATCTAGCAATGTTGTTGTGTGATGAAGCTAGTTTGTTGAGGTTATACTTAGAAAGGTTAGTGTAAATGGGAGAAGCATATAGTAGGGTAGAGATTAAGTGGGTTCTAGCTATGGTAGTTTTAGCTTTGGGAGTTAGGAAAGTTTTGATTCTATAGAGAGAACCAAGTTTTCTGTTGGTAGCTTTTATTGTAGAGTTGATATGAGTGTCAAATTTTAGTTGATTGTCAATAGTAATACCCAAGAGTTTAGTGGTTTGGTCTGGCGAAATGAGGGTACCATCATTGGATGTAAGTGTGAAGGTAATAGAAGGGGACATATGAGTGGGTGCAAAGAGCAGGAGTTTGGTTTTCTTGGGGTTGAGGAGGAGACAATGATTAGAGAACCATTGCTCTATAGTTGTGAAGGTATTTTGTGTGAGAGTGTGCAGCTCTGTCTGTGTTGGGGCTGAGCAGATTATGGTTGTGTCATCTGCATATTGAATGCAAGTTGATTGAGGAGTGGCTAGATGAAGGTCATTTATAAAAATGGAGAATAGTAGAGGACCTAAGATAGAGCCCTGAGGGACCCCTATAGAAGTTGGGAGGAGATCAGAGAGATGGTTATCCCAGAGTACTGCCTGTTTACGGTTATCCAGATAGGATACGAACCAGCTTAAGGCAAGACTGTCTAGAGAGAGGGATTTTAAACGATGGAGGAGAAGTTCATGATTGACCATATCAAAGGCTTTTGATAGGTCTACGAAGAATGCTGAGGAAGAGGCCCAGAAAAAACAATCTGTGAGCTGTGGAACAGCAGGTAGGTTTGCAACAGATATAAAGGTATATTCAGTGTGACGAACTATAATCTATGTAGAAGTACAGGTTTGTAGCAGTAAACTATAATAGAAGGGTGGTTAGGCAGGGTCAAGAGTGTAGAAAATGGGAAGCAGTGAGAGAGAGGATACAGGAGCAGGAACAAAGGTATTGGGGTTAGCGGTAAGCCAAAGGGAGCAAACCAGGTAATAGTAGGAAGTCACCTGGTGGCCAAAAGGAATAAGTATCAGAGTTATGCAGGTAGGAAAGAGGTGAGAGGTAAGGAGTTAGGAAAAAGTAGATATAAATCACAGTAGTAGCTTTGGGGAGAAAATAAAATGGGAGACTAGATTAGAATGAGAAGAAGACAGGGGCTATTGGCTGCTGGCAGTCCTGGGCAAGTAGCTAGACTAGGATACACAGGTCAGAGTTTATGGATGACACACATAAGAATAACATACTTTCACAGTCTATTTTGGAAGATGTCTTTAAGATGAGGGATGGGGTTTAGTAGGCAGAGTTCAGGTCTTCCCGGAGGGCAGAGTCCAATAGTGCCGGTGAGTACGGGGTCCACCTAGCAAACTATTAAAATAAAGACAGAGAGAGAGGAAGATAGTAAGTCAAAACAGTGTAAATCAGAGAGCAATTGTCAAAAGTTAGCAATGTTCTGCTTAAACAGGTATCTAATAAACAGTTTCACTCTCAATGTAAAATGATAACTAAAAGCAGTTTCTGAGTATTCATAGTTAAAGCATAAGAACAGCAGTATAAGTAAGCATAGTTTCATATGTTACTACAGTTGAGTCAGGTTCTTAGCATAGCTTCAAATGTTACTACAGTTGAGTCAGGTTCTTAGGATATAACAGTCAGCAAGATTCAGTACGCTACTGTTGAACGAAGGACTGTAACGTTAGCCTGAGGGGATAGACACTTAGAGAGGCATTAAGTATGGGGAGAGCTCCTTAGTGGAAAGACAAATAAACATATATATTCCCAATAAGTTAAGGCAGACGCTTATAATAACTACCCATTACAATTGCGAATTGGTGAACAAATTAATATAATGGCTAGAACTACTAGTAAGTCGTTTTAAGCCATACATTTGTTCTGATTTAAAATAATAGTGTTTTACTACTTCGCACTACACATAGGCCACCTACAAGTCAGTGCTGATGCAGAACAAGCGACTTATTGGTGTTCAGTAATCTTGTGGAGTAATGTATATATACGTAGTAAATATGCTGGAGTATAGACTAAGTTAGCTTGAGGTGTTCAGAAGATAGAACAACTAT
This sequence comes from Protopterus annectens, assembly GCF_019279795.1. NCBI lineage: Eukaryota > Metazoa > Chordata > Ceratodontiformes > Protopteridae > Protopterus > Protopterus annectens. Next base: position 125,571,745 of record NC_056735.1, read on the forward strand.
ATTTAACTGTATGTAGAGGTGTTTCGCTTAGTTGGCACCACGAGAATAGAAGCGCTGGATTGCTTAGCTATCAGACACTAATGATTAACCCTAGTATAACAAAAGGTATCATTGAAAATTCGACTAGAGTCATGTGAGGACTAAAAGGCCAAATTATATGTAGTGCGTTCGCATTGTAAGATATAGTTATTAAAAGCGCTACTGAGCTTGCAGAGAGGTGGAATTAGCTGCAGTAAGAGGTAGTGCCTACGATGAGCCACTCTGCAAGCAAAGCGCTTATGGAGAGGTGGAATTAACTGCAATAAGAGATAGTGCCTACAATGACCCATGGCTAAATCCTGTTAAGGCACTGGTAAATATCCAGTATTCTAGTGATAACAGATATCAGCATTCCCTAGACAATATAATATATGCCTTAACATAAGAGACGCTAGGCTTTCTATGTAGTTTCAACAGGCCACTGAAAAGCGCAGCATATCTCCCTGAAGTACTGGTTAGAAATCACGATATAATGCCATTAGTTTATGATTAACCCAAGAGACACTAGGCTTTCTATGTAGTTTCAACAGACCACTGAAAAGCGCAGCATATCTCCCTGCAGTACTGGTTAGAAATCACGATATAATGCCATAAGTTTATGATCAGCTAAGGATAAGTAGCGTAAGGTAACAGAATTGTAAGACAACTCAGCATAAAAATGTCAGTAGTACATTAACAGCCTAACATTGTTTCTCAAAGAGGTGAAGCACAAAATACACAGAGAAGTAAGGACTTAAATATAACCAGATACAAGCTTTCAAAAGCGGCGTTAAATAAAACAATCCAGTTGAACTAATCCGTAGTTCATGTTCATATACTTGTAGTAGATACACAGGGTAAAAACCACAATTGAGATGAACAATAAATATATAACCTAAAACATTAAACCAGCAATCTGAAGTAGAGCATACTCTGAGTTTCCACAGTACCTGGGTCGGGACGCACAGCAAAAGCTGTTAGCTAGAAAGGAAAGATGGCATCCAGGGGTGTAGGGATATATTTATAAGGTATCTTACATAGCGTGGGGGGGTATAGGGGATGAACACAGAATACAGGTCATGGGCGGGAAAATATGCTAGAGGGAGAGTAGTTGGGAGCTGAAAGGGGGTGGGCTGATGAAGTGGGTGGAGTATAGGAAAGGTATGAGTAGAGAAGATATGTGTAGGGGTAAGGAGGAGGGAAACGGGGTAAGGAGCTTTAAGAAGAAGGTAGCTAGGTAAGCTAAGAAAAATTCAAGAGGTTAATATTATATAGGAGAGGGTAACAAAGTAGAAACTGGACACAGAAAAAACATCTGTGAGCCTGTGAACAGCAGGTAGGTTTGCAACAGATATAAGGTATATTCAGTGTGAATTATAATCTATGTAGAAGTACAGGTTTGTAGCAGTAAACTATAATAGAAGGGTGGTTAGGCAGGGTCAAGAGTGTAGAAAATGGGAAGCAGTGAGAGAGAGGATACAGGAGCAGGAACAAAGGTATTGGGGGTTAAGCGGTAAGCCAAAGGAGCAAACCAGGTAATAGTAGGAAGTCACCTGGTGGCCAAAAGGAATAAGTATCAGAGTTATGCAGGTAGGAAAGAGGTGAGAGAGGTAAGGAGTTAGGAAAAAGTAGATATAAATCACAGTAGTAGCTTTGGGGAGAAAATAAAATGGGAGACTAGATTAGAATGAGAAGAAGACAGGGGCTATTGGCTGCTGGCAGTCCTGGGCAAGTAGCTAGACTAGGATACACAGGTCAGAGTTTATGGATGACACACATAAGAATAACATACTTTCACAGTCTATTTTGGAAGATGTCTTTAAGATGAGGGATGGGGTTTAGTAGGCAGAGTTCAGGTCTTCCCGGAGGGCAGAGTCCAATAGTGTGTGTGAGTACGGGGTCCACCTAGCAAATTTCACAGTCTATTTTGGAAGATGTCTTTAAGATGAGGGATGGGGTTTAGTAGGCAGAGTTCAGGTCTTCCCGGAAGGCAGAGTCCAATAGTGCCGGTGAGTACGGGGTCCACCAAGCAAATTTCACAGTCTATTTTGGAAGATGTCTTTAAGATGAGGGATGGGGTTTAGTAGGCAGAGTTCAGGTCTTCCCGGAGGGCAGAGTCCAATAGTGCCGGTGAGTACGGGGTCCGCCTAGCAAACTGAACTAAGGACACAAAAGATGCTATGAAATGGAATGTTCCTGTTGATTTGGGACTTAAGCCAGAGTTGGCCTAGAATTAAGTTGTTTATAGTTTGCAGATACCCATTACTACTTCTCGTATAGACAGTGATGCCACCGCAAGCTTAGTTCTTGTCTACTCGACCACTGCTCCTTATATTAAGCAGGATAAATAAGGTGTTACCTTGAAGTCGGCTGCACATGCAACCTTATTGCAGTAAACTCATTTCCTTACAATAAATTTGAATAGTAACAACTAGAGCTAAGGCAGTCTTCCTAATTCCTTCTATGATCTGCTTAAGTCTTTGATATGAAATACAGTTTTAATAAAACTGATACAGTACCTAGGGCTATCTGCTAATTTAAGCAATGCAGAAAACAATTTGTGTCAATATTTTCAGCAAAATATTCTATCCTCACATTCACCAGAATGTTGACTATTATAAAAGAAACAATGTTACTGATCCCTTGGGTACACCACAGATAGTATGTGCCAAATAATTGATCTATCCATCACATGAGATTACACTAAGAGGGAAATAAATGCAAACCTTTTACAAAGTCAAATACAAGATATAATAATGCAGACCTGCAGTCATAGTGCATGTTTGACTTATAAGCAATATATTACATTAGAAAGTCTCTTTTTCATGACTGTTATACTAAAAGTAGTATTTGATATTTTCACTGATAAAATAATTTCCATTAATTTCTGCAAAACTTTAGATAGATTTATCTGCCTGAAATTGCTGAGCTGATTCTTAATGGCATCCCTTTGTATAGCCAAAATGTAATATATTAAGGAAGCAAGGATATGTAGTCGACTGGCATTATATTGAAAATGAGTTTTATCATGTTCATACATCATAGCTCTCATTAGCCTGTTGACATTCATTTGCATACCATTAGGACATGCATGACTCACTGTTTCTCTGGCATCATAGTATCACTGCACGTGTCTCTGAATCACCCATACACCTGCCTGTTCCCACTTTTCACACTGTATCAGTTAATACTCTACATAGTCTGTTCTCAATACCATTGCATGGTTTTGAGTGCTATGTTTCTGCATGAATACAGCTGAAATTTAAACCCTAGCTCAACAAAATTCCTAACATATGACAGCAACCTTATTAGTGTATAATAAATCTGCTGGCAGTCTGAGTTGCCAATGGCTACTACAGTTTTCAAAGCTTACTCCCAGCTGTAATACGGGAAAATAATGACATTGCATATCTCTTTTTTGTCGTGTTTAAATAATGTATGTTTTGAGTAAGAGTAAACAAAATAAGTATATTTGATATGAGAAAGTATAAACTGATTCAAAGAGTTACAAGTGACATGTTTATGATTTTACATAGGAAATTAACTTCTGCTGAACAATAACGCCTTTACTCTGACCTTGCTGACTTTTCCATTCTATAAAAACTGAGTTTGAAGACTGTCACATTTATTAGTTTGGAGTCATAGTAGTTTTCAGATGTAATATCATCAATACACATTTTCCCTGCAGAAAAGCAATCCATTATAGTGAGAGCAGCCACCCAGCATGAATGTTACAGTGAAAATAACTTATTTCAGTAAACTGGTAGTCACCACTGGGACAAGTCTGCTTATTATAAGATTTGTTATCATTACTGCCAGGATTCTGCCTTCAGGACTGATATTTAGTTACAATGTTAACACCACTTCAAAAATTTCGTAGAGGAAAATACATAAAGATCATTTTTGAACCAGAATTGGCTCCTGCTGAATGTCAGTGCAATACAATAATCCAGAAATTTCTTGGATGCGGTGTTATGTATTAGCTCAAATGCATTCCCTGAGAAAATAATGAAAAAATAGCAGCTTTACCTGCTGATGTTTTTATAGTATCTGTAGTATTTCTCAAACCCATGAAATCAAACTGGTACAGTCTCCATGACTGCTGGTCTGCTGCCTCCACAGAATTCCTTCTCCATCGGTATGTCATTTCTTCTTTGGGGTAGCCATCTATAATCAAAAAACACAGACAGATGCATCTCATTTCTAAATGCAAGAGCCTCCAAATTAAAAAAAAAATATATATATATATATATATATATATCATATATAGTGTGCACATTTTTAATAAGGCATGAAACAGTTTATTTTCAGTTAAGTTCTGAGACAGGAAAAGAGAAGGCACAATGCATCTCTGTTGAACAAGTATAATAAACATTTGTTTGAATGTTCTCTGCAAAGAATGCATAATGAAAAGCTATGTAATTTAGCAAAATTAAATTGCAAATGTGTTTTTGATAGAAGAAGGGATGACAATGAAATAAATTATACAGTGGTACTCTAGTAAAGTTAAACGAGACAGAAGTATGACTGCATAAAAGCTAATATCAGGCAGAGTCAAACAAGTAAGACAAAGCATTACAGAAAGGAGGCTAACAGGAAAGGTGATGCTACCCATGTGTATACCTGAAAACAGGTGAAAAGGTTAAAAAAGGGATTTGTATTTCTCAGTGGTCACAAGAATTATGCTGTTTGGAGGTCTGCAATTCTTCTTTTGTGGTCATTGATAACACACCACTGCAATGACACAGAAGTCTTAGGAGGGATAACTATCAAGATGTACTGCCAACACAAACTGCTTTACCCCATACTGAGTATGAGCTAACTATGTGTGCATCCCATATTTAAAGTTAAAGACAGGCCTCATATTCAGTGCTAGCAGGAGTTGTCCCAGGCCGACTGGCAGGAACTATCTGACAAGGAAGCTGCCTGCAGTAATCTCTGATATAAAGATGTGGACATTGGCTGAGGCTAGTAAGGCTGTGAAGAATGACCTTTACATAGCTCAGAGAAGTTCTAGCAAATTACCTAGTGATTTGGGAGGGGGTGCCCTGCACAGGTGGTTGTCAGCAGTGGTGTAGAAATTCTGACCTTAACAAGTGATATTGTTAAGAGTGAGACAAAGCAATCTGAAGACCTTCTGAATTTGGTAAATGTGCCTTCCTTACAAAAGGTAGTTCTAGAAGAAGCTGGTGTGATTAGATTTCCATTTCTGTAAATGAGATCCCTGCAACAGGTAACCAGAGTCTGTGTATAAGGTGGCAGGACTGCATGATGGCCGGTAATGCTAATACTTATACATATTATTGGGGTGCATGGGGGTGCCTGGTTAATGTTGTTTGCATGGAAAACAGGAAGAGAAGCTCTACACTGCAGAATAAAATGGTGGTTCATATACCGAAAAATATGAGCAAGAAGGTGTCTTATAATATGAGCCCATGCCATGGCACTGGAATGGAGACCTTTGATTCATGAGCAGCAGTGTGGATTCTGCCCTGGATCAGGAACACTGGATCGACTATATTTGTTGTTACATCAGAAGGGCTCCAGTCTGGTCTACATGAGTTTTGTAAACATGGAAAAGCTTGGAGTGTGTAGTAGGACTTGTTACATCAGTGTGCCTAAGGACAATGCTGCATGTAATTCAGTCAATGTGTCTGCTGTGTAAGACTTGGGTCTACATTCATTAAAAACAGGGCACTTGTAGTAGGCATAGGACAAGACTGTGACAGGAGGTTTGGCTTGTTTCACCTGATATTGTGAATTTCTTGGGCAGGATATCTAAGCCACGATGATTTGAAGAGTATCTCTGCTGCTGATGGGTGTGAAAAGGTTATGATGGAAATTTGTTACAATTTATGGGTCATGCTGTTCTAATGAAAAATGTGGGTTGCTCTCTGCAAGTCAGTGCAGGTAAATATACATTAAGGCAGGGGCAGCTCGTGCTATCGGACTGTGGAACTGCAGCCCTCCCAGGAAAAAGAAGAAAGTATAGTTGACTCTGTTGACATTTAATACATTTATTTAATTTCATTTGCCAAAAAATTGGCATTAAAAAATATTTCCATTATTTTGCGTTTTCTCAGTCCTGGCCGGAACTTGAACTGCGCATGCTCGTCGAGTTACGTTTTTTTTTTTAACAACATACTAAAGCAGCATCTAATATCTGACTGCTGTAAAAGGCAGTCCAGATAAAAGAAAAAGCATCAATGTGATGCCCAGAAGTCTAATCGGGTTTAACTGCACCATAATTAGAAGGGGGTTCGGACTGCCACATCCGCAGGCACGTATGTGATGTGGATGGCTGTATTGCTAATGATTGGTTCTCGCTCTCTTTTCAAAAAAGAGAGCGAGAAACAATCAGTAGCCCTAGCACAGTAGTACTGTGCTTGTGATGATCAAGAGGTTGTTGGTGGTGCTTTACTGCTTGGTTTATTTATTTTTTTCTCTTGGGTGGCTAAGGGCTTGCACGGACTGCAGTGAGAGAGCAGAGAAGAAGACGAGATACATAAACTAACTGAGGTAGGTGCTGGTCTGCTGGAATCGGCTCTGTACCCTTTTTTTTTTTTTTTTTTTAATGAATTAATTTACTTAGGCGAACTGTCAGACATCTGCCCCTTTTTGTAAGGATTACAGTTTTATTTGCTCATCGTTCATAAGATAGTTGGAAAAATGAAAATAAATCTTCATGAGGTGTGTGTGTGTGTGTGTGTGTGTGTGTGTGTGTGTGTTTGCCTTTATATCTGTATAGTAAAACTTCACAATCTCTGACCCATATCCCTTCAAATTTTCTTTTAAAATAGAATTGCTGATCTGTATTTTTATCTTGCCTTTCCAACTATCATAATATCGGCAGTTCCATTAGATGCTAAATAAATGTAGATTTCCCTATAATTGCGCTGTAAAATATATATATATATATATATATATATATATATATATATATATATATATATATGAATGACATTATGAAATCTGAAACACTGTTTTTATAGCATGTACATTCTCCCTGAATCATGAGATTTGAGTTAATTGCATATTGTGATCACATCATACAAAACTAGAACATACAGATGTTAACCCACCGCTTCCCATTACAAAAGCACACTGTTATTCATTTTGGACATGTTACATGCAGTGTTTAGAGAACCAGCATGAAACATAATTTACAGTAAGAAAGTCTGCATCACAATACCTGTTGAGCGGGGTGTATATTTACAATTAAGACCTGAGTGAGTTGTAGGGCTTCTACAGAACGAGAATTTTCCAATAAAGAACAAAATGGAACATTATACAGTGCCAATCAATGTTACGCCTTTGCTTTTAACTTACATTTGCTTATGCTGCAGACTTAAAAAGGTGCTTTGCATAATAAAGATACAATTATTTATTTTTCATTGTAAATCAAAGACTGATAGCATCTTGAGTGTGAACACTCTTCCCATGCTATCAGATTAAACTGTTTGCTAACAGACATTGCAGAAATACAGATCAGAGCAATAGCTGTGGTGGCTTCATGATTTACCTGCATATTGTTTGTGCAGTTCTGATTTCAGATTAAAAGTCTGTGATTTATTTACAAAGCTGAGGAAGATCTCTTCTAAAATGTACTTTGATTTAATAGTTTACAGTTAAAGTGGGCAGCATTCACAAGAAACAATTATCACACCTAGAGACTCTAATCCCCATGTCATTTGTCTGATCTTCCCCCTGCTGAATGTATTGAATAAACTCAAGTAAGCATTGAGAATTCATCTGCTGACACAAATGGACTGCAACTGTTGCTAGAAGCAGCAGAGGATACTCCTTACTGCTAGTAGGATTATTTTAGAAGCAGACGAGATAGAAACAGAGGAATTTACTCAGGTATGTGTTATTGCTAGGAAGTGTGTGTGTGTTTATGTGTAATGCCCCAATTGATTTCTACTGATGGCTAGAGAGACAGTGTGTGTTTGTTATGATGGTGGCTAGAGAGAACTCAAGATACCTGCTGGTGGTGGTTAGAGAGTACTTCAGGCTTGAACCCTATACATTGGGTGCAGGTAGCAAGAACCTGAATTCCCTACCCACCACCATTTGTGGAAGTTTTGCAGATTTTTGCCTCATATCTCTCTTCAAGAGAAACTTTGACGAGTGGATGGGAAACAGAAAGTTTACCCCAGGGATCATTTCAGTGGCTCTGCTGGACAGAGGCACAGGGAACTAATCTAAGGGGGCAGCGAAAGCTAACACATTTTGGCTAGGCTTATAAATGCCTTTGTGCAGATAGCCTAATACCTACCTATGAACCTATATATCTGTTCTGTTCCTCATAAAATCTGGAGTTTCTAAATTTTTAATTCTTAAATAGTTGATGATGCAGTGGTAGCATTGTTGCCTTGCAGCTACAGGTTCACTGGTTTGATTCGTGGCTGGGGTGGAGTCTGCCTGTGTTTGTGTGGGTTTGCTCTGGTGTCCTCTCATGTCACAAAGACATATGTCTGCAGTTTTTCTCCCTGAGCCTCTGCTGAAAATTTGATTTTGATCCAAGTCAGACTTTTCTGGTTAACAAATGTTAAATAAATAAAAATAACAGGCATTTGAATTTCAGACTTCATATTCTTCAGAAAGTACACGGTAACATAAAACCTTTTATTCTAGCAATTTTCTAAGTTTATAAAATGAGTATTAGAAGTTTGCCTCTACTTTTGGGACTGTATTCCCCCATTATTAGCTTCATCCAGGTTTTTTGTGCTAAGGTTGAGAGCTATGGTGAGAAGTGAATTCGCTGAATATGTTTGGGGGCTGTATTCCCCCATTATTGGCCTTGTCAAGGTGTTTTGTGCTAAGAGGTTGACAGCTTTGGTGGGAACTGAATACACTAAATGGTAGCCAATTAAGTTTTAGTCTTCCTCTCTTTCCTAAAACAGCTGATTTGGCATAGTGGTATGTTGTTCTGACTGTTATGCACAGGGTCCTGGGTTTAAGGCTCGGCAGTGAAATGTATGGTAGTAATACAGCATTTTATTCTAGCAACTTTCCAAGATTATACAAGCAATACAAAATAAGAATAAAACAAACTTAAAACCAGATAAAAAATGAACACGAGTGGAAGCAATAAATCCAAACACAGGACCGTAACTGAATAATAGTTAAGCGCTTTCACTCACTTTAATCAACATGAGCTTCTTCAGAACAAACAGTTTTCCAGTTCAAAATGCATTTATAAACTGTTGTCAATTATATCACATGACATTCTTAAAGAAATCTAACCACTTAGAAAAATAAAAAAATGAATAAAATAACCAATTTAAATACAATACTCTAATATGATGTATTGTAATACATACAATATTGAGTAATGAATGTTGTGTTGTTGTGTCTTTCGGCTTTTCCCAGTTAGGGGTCGCCACAGCGGAACTCCAGTCCGCTAATGATTGGCAGTGGATTTTTACGTGCCAAGTTGTCAGCCCTGATGCACAACCTTCAACGAAGACACACCCATTCACGTATGTCTCCACACAGAAGATGCTCTAACTGGTGATTGAACAGGACAACGTCCTACTGTGAGGTGACAATGCTATCGCGGAACCACTACCGCAATATTGAGTAATGAATAAGACACATTATTTGTACCCTAAAATAATAGGTAGTTCACATAATGAACTACCTATTTCTAGCCATTGTTAAGAAACATTTAATGTTAATAGTGCCATTGAGGCCTGGAGTTTCATCAGCAACCAAAACTATCTGCCACAGACTTTCTTTACATTCTAAGAAAGTCCTATAATCACCTGTAAAAGGATCAGAATTAACCCTTTCTAATACAACGAATGAAAATTTCTTGAAGAGTAAACATTCTGTTGCATGCACTGCCAAAGCATTAGTTTTATCCTTTTTTCTAATGGCTAAAACATGCTCATATATTCTTTTATGTAAAGCTCTAATAGTTTTTCCAACATAAAATGTGTTGCATGTATCACAGGTAGCACAGTATACAACACTGGTAGTGTTACAGGTGTAATAATCCTTGGCCCAGAACCTTCTTCCTATGTGTTTGAATTCTATGCTGGACACATTACTCATAAATCTGCATTGTTTACATTTTCCACAGGAAAAACTGCCAGCAAGCCTAGATGTAGAATTCACAGCTATCATCTTATTGTTTTCTAAAATGTGCTTAATGCTGGTAGTCTTCCTGTAAGAAAAATGTGGTCTTACACCCACAATTTTAGTGAGTTCAGTGTTTCCCATAATAACCTTCCAATGATCCAATAAAATTCTCTTGATGTAAACCATCTCATTACATATTGGTATGGGAAAAGCTAAAGAAAAAACAAAAGGGTCTTTACACTGAACACTTGGGGACACCTCCCTAAGGGTGTCCATAATACTCAAAATGGGACAAGCAGAAGTATTTCTAAGTGCTAATATTTCCTGAATGATCTTCTTAAGCCAAACTAAATCGTAGCCTCTCTCTAAAAAGAATTGTGTCAATTTGTCTACCTCATGTAGAAAAACAGAATGTTCAGTTGTCAGCCTGCTGAGGCATTTTGAATTGACCTTCTACCACTCCACCCTTCATATGGACAAGATGTAAGCTTTCCTTGTGTAGATACTGGTTAACAAAGGTGGCCGTCCTAAATATTTGACTCTTGAAATTCAGTGACACAGTTTCAAAAGTCAAATGAAGATCCAAAAAAATCTAAAGACACACCAAAACCTCCAACTGTGAATTTAAGAAAAGTTGTACTACAATCCAGATGCTTCACAAAGGATAGAAAGCTACTGTAATCACCCTTCCAGAGAAAGATCAAGTCATCTATGTAACGCCTATAGAACAAAATATTGTCTAAAAAAGGAAAAACATAGAGAAATCTTAACTCCCAGTGGGCCATGACAATGTTAGCAAAAGATGGAGCTACTCTGGACCCCATGGCAACACCTGATATCTGCTTAAAGAAACTACTACCAAATTTGAAAAAAATATTGGTGAGAACCAACTCCATAAGGGTACAAACAGTATTAACTGTATTGTTTCCAAGAGATGTATGTTGTGTCAAATATTCTCTCAGGTATTCTAAACCTGCCTCCTGCTTTATACTTGTATATAGAGAAGTGACATCTAAACTGGCAAAGAAAAAAGCTTCAGACACCTCAAGTTCACTTAATAATTCTAATAAATGCTACGAATCACGCAGATAAAACTTTGATTTCTGAACAACTGGATTAAGTATGTTATCTAGCCAGATGGAAATAGGCTCAGTTTTTGAATGAGTTGCTGACACCATAGGTCTAAAAGGAGGGCTAACACAGTCCTTATGTACCTTGGAAATACTGAACAAAACTGCCATTTTAGGGTATTCAATCTGGAAGAAACTGTAAGTGTCAAAATCTATGCTAATCTCACAAAATAAATCAAATAGCATCGTATCTAACCTTTGAAAACAATTAAGAATAAATTCACTAGTAACTTCTTTGTAACATTTGTCATCATGAAGTAAGGTTAACATAGCTAATTCATATTCTGTGTTCTTCATGACAACTAATGAGCCCCCCTTGTCAGCTTTCATAACTCTAACTTCTTTATTCTTACTCAAATCAAACAGGGCCTTTCTTTCTCCTTCTGGCAAATTAGAACCATAAGGTCCTACACTCAAAGTTCTAAACTGTCTTTCACAAAGAGTGCCAAAGACTTGAATGGTAGAATTTAAAGCAGGATTATAAGTGCTATTTTTCTTGCAAATTGTCACTTCACTCCTGACTTCAGGAAGATTATCAAAAATAAATTTCAGATTTAATTTCCTTAAATATAACTTGAAGTCAACTATCAATCTAGGGATATTCACAGTATTCGAAGGTATAAAAGAAAAAACACGTTTTAACACAGAAACAGTATCTTGGTTAAGTTCATCACCAGTAAGATTCAAAATTTCAATGCCAAAAGTCAGTTCTTTTTCTGACCTTTCCCCTTTCCCTTGTTCTTGTTCTCTGCCTGTTGTGACCATTTTGGGGTCTTTTTGTTGCCCGTGGAGTCCAACAAAAAAGGACCAGTACCACTGGCACCACCTAAGTTATTTGCTTTTTGGCTAGTTTGACCATTACCATTGACATTGTCAATGGCACCAGAGCCACCAGAAATATCAGGCCCCACAGTTAGATTGTTATCATTGTTGGCATTGTTATTTACAGTCCCTCTATTTACTGCAGAAAAGAACTGTTTCCTACCACGGCTCAAATTATTAGAGTTAAGTGGATATGCTGAGCCGTTTGAGTAGGAATGTAAATCTCTTGACAGTTTACCTCACTTCCTGACTATAACAGAAACCTTGTGACAGTCAACTTTAGCAGCTATACCACAATACAAATTATTAAAAGAAGGAAAGCTCGGTGACATTTTGATGTCTTTGTCTAAAGTCTCTAAATCAGTTCTCATAGAGACAATATCATTTTTATACTGCACCACCAGAGCTTTCATAAGCGAAACACCTGTAGTGTTGAATAATTCAACTAATTCTTTATACAGGGGATCACCATAGTTGACACAGTTAGGGAATCTAAAGACCCTTAAACCTTATGGTATACAACAACATTTAATGCTCTCTTCAAAGTATAAGATTTTAGCTGCAAAGACGCTATTTTAATAGCTAATCTCTCTAATTTAAAAATATTGTCCTTGCATGTCTCAAAATCTCGGACATTGTTGTCGGCTGTAGTGTCACTTACTTGTGTTGGACAGACACTGTTCTTGACATCAGAAAAAGGATTCAAGTCTGTGGAAAATAAGTTGCTGACAAAATATTCACTGTTTAAATTCAAAACAGCCGAGGAAACTCCATTGCCTCTAGTACCAGAAAACGACCATATTCCTCTGTTCTGAGCATGTGCATCAGAGCCAGGACCGCCCTCTCCTCGTACTTCACATCTTTCACTATCATGATTACAATTACCATGGTGATTAGAAAGACCTGATAGCCTCAAGAAACCTTCACGGATAGCACCCGTGATGATAGTAGTAAGCTGGTCTGATACTCCACCCAAATCTCCTGGGGTGGAGTGTATAGTCAAATTAAGGTTGCTATCCTGTGTTGAATCGCCTCCAAGCATGATGCCACTCACAAAAACACCAAGACAAAATAAGAATAAAACAAACTCAAAACCAGATAAAAAATGAACATCAGTGGAAGCAATAAATCCAGATGACCATAACTGAGTAATAGTTAAGCGCTTTCACTCACTTTAATCAACATGAGCTTCTTCAGAGCAAACGGTTTTCCAGTTCAAAATGCATTTATAAAATGTTGTCAATTATATCACATGACATTCTTAAAGAAATCTAACCACTTATAAAAATAAAAAATGAATAAAATAACCAATTTAAATACAATGCTCTAATATGATGTATTATAATACATACAATATTGAGTAATGAATAAGACATATTATTTGTACACTAAAATAATAGGTAGTTCACATAATGAACTACCTATTGCTAGCCATTGTTAAGAAACATTTAATGTTAATAGTGCCATTGAGGCCTGGAGTTTCATCAGCAACCAAAACTATTTGCCACAAACTTTCTTTACATTCCAAGAAAGTCTATAATCACCTGTTAACGGATCAGAATTAACCCTTTCTAATACAAAGGTAGAACATTTCTTGAAGAGTAAACATTCTGTTGCATGCACTGCCAAAGCATTAGTTCTATCTTTTTCTCTAATGGCTAAAACATGCTCATATATTCTTTTATGTAAAGCTGTAATAGTTTTTCCAACATAAAATTTGTCACATGTATCACAGGTAGCACAGTATACAACATTGGTAGTGTTACAGGTGTAATAATCCTTGGCCCAGAACCTTCTTCCTATGTGTTTGAATTCTATGCTGGACACATTACTCATAAATCTGCATTGTTTACATTTTCCGCAGGAAAAACTACCAGCAAGCCTAGATGTAGAATTCACAGCTATCATCTTATTATTTTCTGAAATGTGCATAATGCTGGTAGTCTTCCTGTAAGAAAAATGTGGTCTTTGTGTACAAAGATAAGTGAGGTTTTATATTGTATCCACTTATAATGTTCGTAGGTAAGCATTATATTACCTGCCCTTGCAGGACATTTTAAGTATAGCCAATTTCCCTTCAGATGTGAGAATCAAACCTTCTAACTTGCATGTTTGAGTTAAACACCTTAACCATTATGCCAACCTCCAATGTGCCACAGTAAATGTCTGATGTTCCACCTGCCGAATAGTCATGTCCGGTGAAGGACAGAGTGCCCTGAACGTGCTTTCACACACGTTTACCACGTCTATGGTTAATCTCATCCAGTCACTTCTCTGTTACATCAGTGGTTTTCCCTACCTTGCCTTGACTATGCATATAAACATGATATTTACAGAACACATTTATGTTACACCAACCTAGCAGAATGCAGATCTGATTTAAGTTAACTGCATAATCAGAGCATGCATTAATTAATTCATTTTAGTTAGACTCATTAGTTTATTCCATACAAAGGCAATTTAGCACAGTTTTGAAAGTGCATTCCACTCTGTATAACCAAACATATACAAAACAATTAGATCATAATACAGCAGAGTTGTTGCCTTAGACATACATTAATTCATTCATTTTATAATTACAGACTTACTTTATAACAAGGTCACAGGTGAGATGTGCCTTATCCCAGCATTTGGTACATAAAAAAAAGTGAAAGGGGTATCAGCCTATCAGAGAAAATACACAAACATGTGACATGCATGCCTGTGAGCAAAATAAATAGCCTAAATTCAGATACAGCACATCTTTGGCATTGGAGAAAAACAGGTCACCTGGCTAAAATGCATGCAGGCACAAAGAGGATATGTAGATATTGCACACAAGATACCCACCTCAGCTGAGAACTAAATGGGAGAATGAAGCACTGTGTGCCAGCAAAGATAACCACTATAAAAAAATGTAAAAACAGAAAAAAATAAGAAAATGTTTCAAGTGTAGAATGAGGGTTGGGAGGGTGGCCTAATGGTTAAGGTGTTTGCCTTATAAACACAAGGTGCAGAGTTTGTGTCTCACAATGGATAATTGGCTAGGCTTAAAATAGCTCATAAGAGCAGTTAGCTTAGTACTAATCTATGAAACTATGAAGTTAATTGTTTTTAACATTAATTAGTTAGTTTCTGTTAAGAAAGTTGTATAACCCTATAAAACGAGTTGGGTTTTACTTAATATTATATTTTGATGAAGTCCTGATGTTTTGGAGAAGAACAAAAAGCTACTCATCATTTTTAATAGCTTAAATTACTAAAAAAAACTGTGCTATTTACAACTACATTTGGCATAGAGAAAGTATTTTTTTACTAGCGGTGGCAGCCCACTTTCGTGGAGTTTGGATTTTTTGTTTTTTTTACGATTTTTTTTTTGTTTATCAATCTACCCTTGTTCATTTTGATATAACCATTATACAGCTGTGCCATCCATGATTATAGGTAGACAGGATCAGAGTATGACATACAGTACTGTAGGCAGTAGCATATAAATAATTTTACAAGGGAAACAAGATGCACTGGGTACTTTATACACAATCATTTACATTATTTTTGCAGGTAAAGGTGATGTAGAAAGAGTATCTGTCTAAACACAAGCATTTACATTAATTTGGGAAGGAAAGAGATGTAGGATGAGTGTCTGTCTAGATACAGTGGATACAAAAAGTTTATACACCCTGTTAAAATGCCAGGTTTTTATGATATAAAAAAATAAGACCACAATAAATCATTTCAAAACTTTTCTCACCTTTAATGTGACCTATAACCTGCACAACTCAATTGAAAAACAAACAAATCTGTTAAAGGAAAAACTACAAAAAATAAAAAACGTGCAATACACTGGTTGCATGTGTGCACACCCTTATACTAATACTTTGTTGTATGTGCACACCCTTAAACTAATACTAAAAGTTTGACAAAAAAGTGAAGTCCAGTTCTTTGCACTGATTGTATGTATGTTTTGGCCTAGAAATTCTCATATTTAAAAAGAAATGTCATTTTGAGAATTTGAAAAGAAAGCAACCCATTTTAAATGTTTCTACCTAAACTGCCTCCTCCGCTTCAGTTGCTTCTAAAAGTAATGTAAATGCTCATAAGTAGACATGTACTCTGCATCTCTTTCAAAAAAGAGACTGTTCTATACCACATAAAGAAATGTGAGCTACAGAAGAATTGTTCTCTAATTTCATAGATTTGCGTTTTCCAAAAACGGAAATCTTTAGTAATCAATAAAATAAAAGTAATGCACAGAATGGCACTTGCAACTAAGAAAATCAAAAGTCCTTTGGCAGGACTAATCCTAAAGTAGGACTAGTTTTAAAGACTTCAAACCATTTATGGATCTCCTAATGTAAATGATGATGAAGGAATATGCAAGGTGCTCAAGTTTTTTTGAATGAAAAAAAAGTACTAGAAACAATAAACAAGGGATTACATGCATGCATGTATTTTTTCTGTGTGACTTAAAGATTGCCTGAGGATTTTGTCAGTGTTCATCACCATCATATTTTCTTTCCATATTAAAGATTGTTCCACAGGGAACAAGACATTTGAGAAACTAACCCACACTCCTTATTATGTTTGCTTGACAATGTTCTATCAGAACAGCTATAGTCTCAAATCACTAAATTGGTAGACTTCCACACCTGTTAGTAACAGCACTCTTGCTAGAATTTGCATGGTGAGTTGTAGTCCTCATAGTTTTTAGCTGGGAACTGAAAAACCTAGACAGATGCAAAATGAGTTGCAGTGCTACATATTTTAACAGGTCGATTATAACTCCAAAACTCAACAAATAGAATCTTGGGATTAGTATAAATAAATGTCTGATGCAAACATTCAGAGTTACTGGAAATGTTTTATTTTAAACAAAAGATCATGAAATCATAGATAAATATGTTGTTGTAAGTGATGCAGTTCACAGCATCCAAAACAATCATCCATCTTGGAAGACTAATCAACACAAAAATTATTTAAAAATAAAAAAAAAATAAACATTGTTGGCAAACATCTGGATCTTTTACTATTCATAACAGGGAAATATGTTACAGTTAAACAATCTCTTTGGAGAAAAATAGCTGATGCTAAGTCAACATGTGAACATAAATTAGCTGTTCATACCAATGGCAATAGAAACCCTTTTATAAACACTCAGTGTCATATCTCAAGTACACACTTTACAATTTAATGCTTAAAATAGATGGTACACACCATTCTCATAGTAGTATTGTTAAAATATTTAGTAGAACTTTCTTCAGAGACTCCATGAATATGACTGCCAGTCATATTTCACTTGATGTTCCACAACAAGTTGCATGTCCATTTATATCTGTGAAATGCACCAAGCTGGGGCTTGTCCAATTAAGCCTAATACCACCACTGGACCAAATAGCTTTAATAGGTATGTCTTATGCAAAACTGTGCATGTGAGAGTGCATTGTCTTACTTATTTGCATCAGCTAAATTTGCTATTTTAGTATGTATCAGATATCTGAAGATACTGTTATGGTCACACTTCCTAAATGTGGGACTTCAGCAACACATTTCTGAATTTTTATGAATTTAAAACAATATTTTCCTTCTAGTTGTTCAAGCACAGTTGGCTTAATCAACAGTTATAATAATGCAGCATATACTACTGACTTTGAAATATTAGTTGGTGTGGGATCTATATTATGCCACTGGAAAACCTTAACATCAAACACCACTGTGTTGACATAAATTCAGAGAAATTCACTTCTGCGATTCACTGAATACTTAAAGGGCAAACAAACGCTTGCCCCACAACCCAATGGACCTAAATCTAGCTCAACCAAGCCCACCCATGTGGGGGGGGCTGCACCCCACTCACCCTCCTTAACTAAATATACCAATTCTGAGATTGCACAACAGTGGAGAAAAGGGCAAAATTGTGTAGTTGGCTAACTATGTCTTTGCCCTGTAAGTATTCAGCAAATCGCAGAAGTGACTTTTGCTGAATATGTGTCGATGGAGTAGTATTTGATGTTAAGGCTTTTGGATGGCATAATATAGACCTGTTGGTGTGATATATCTTACAAAAGCAGTTGATGCCATCCCTGCAAAACCATTATTAAGGTACTAACCAAATTAAATGTGAGCAGCTTTAGTGCTAGATAAAGAACTAGTTGGTGTGTTAGCCACATTTGTACAGTAAGTATAAGGAATTCATTTTCATCACATAAAATAGTCAATGAGGATGCAAAACAAGGCCCAGTGTCAGGGCTTTTTTAAAAGTTTTTATATCTACCTTTCCATCTGAGGGCAATGCATGAAGAGGTACATTTACAAATGATATGAATAAGAACACAGTGGTGACTGTACTAGGTGATTAGAAAGAAAGAAAACAAAACAAAAATTACAAAGCCTCTTTCATTCATAATTCACATCAACAAGATGCAAATCATTTAACACCAAGATATACAGTGTGTTGCATTCAGAAATTAACTTTAGAGAAACAGCTCTGCTCTCTTGACATTAAGCAGTTGTCAACTATGAATCATGTGAGAGATCTTGGTATTACTGATATTATTGATATTACTTGATATTACTGTAGATAAATCATTGAATTTTGAGTCTAATTCCAGTTTGATAGCCAGACTGTGTTTAATTGTTATGATGGATACACTGAGCACCAACTTTTCAAAGAAAACAGAAATTAAGTAAGTGAACATGTAGTGCTCCCACCACCTATGTGCTGACCAGAGATGCCTCCTTCCCTCAAAATGAGTGAGCCAACCATGCCTCTCACACTCACCCTCTCTCGTCAATTCCTAGAGGCACCTGAGCCCCTAATTCAGCTCAGTTCACCTATTTTCTCTCTTCATGTTATGAAGCTCACATCCAAATTTAATGTTATGGATTTGCAAGTTATTTATCAGGCCACATACAGAGTGCTGCACAATCTTTTGTATCTAAAACAACAGAATTATAATAAATTTGGAAAGGATGGAGAATGTTTTTACCAATATGATCTCTAATTTCCATCTGTTGCCTTCCATCTGCTGGTGTAGAGGGATACAGCCCTGATTATGACCCAGGTGACCTGAGTTCAATTAGCTACTCAGGCAAGTGATTGAGTTGGAGGGAAGGCTGGGCATGCCTATGTTGTGGGGAGGGGGCTACATGGAGCATCTCTTAGCAATGATACTTGGTGGACACTGAGGATGTTGCATGAAGGAGGCATGGTATGTAAGGTGGGAGGTGGTGATGATCAATCTGCAGCAGAGGCAGGGTGATATTCTACTTGTCTTCATTACACATCCACCTTGGAAGTTACCAGGTTGCCATCAAGGAAATGGAAGTGGCTAAGGCATGGATTAAAAAACCTAGACAGATGTGGAGATTTGCAAAGCCCCTGGGATACCCTTAAGATCCAAGACTGGACCCAGCAATACTGTAGTAGTCCTGGGGGTGGTATTAAGATAGACCTGGCTGGCATGGATATGAGGTGCTGAGTCAGTAAAAGTGATGGAAAGGGACAAAAAAGTTGGTTGCTTTCCACAGACTGACTTTGCATTCAGTTTGCTAAAGTATCCTAAAGGGTAAGCTGATTTTGGTGTATACATATTTCAAGTCTTAGTTGCTGGCAACTGCTTCTGGTGTTAAGCTCATTGCACATGTTTATCCAATTAAAATAAAAAAATGTATTGATTAATGTTGATAAATGTGATACAACAATAAAGAAAAATATATATATTTTTTGTGAAAGTGGCTCATCTCTGGAACCCAGTGCCCTGTGGGTCTGAGCAAGGCCCTAAATTAAGCACCTTCAATGGGCAATTGGATCTTTGGTTTGGAGTTAAGGTTTATAAATCTTATTTAATGAGATACACTTTCCCAGTAATGCTCATGGAGGTTCTTGAGTCTGTTTTCCTCTACAAATTTTAACATATTAGCAGTGTCCCTTTGACATTTAGCAGGTTATGCAATTCTGTAAATTCCAAAGTATTACATGCAGAAAAGTTACTCTACTCCATGCCAGATATTAGTAAGAAATTAAGTATTGCCAAAGTTAAAAGCATGCAATTCTTTATTTAGTTTTTTTTAATCAATAAATGTATTTTTTTATTCCTTAACCAGGGTAGAACACTGGCCCATGAGCCATTGACAGGTTCAGCCCAGGAACTTAAGTCAGAAAATTCAACAATAGACAGAATTCAAAATTTGTATTACAGTGTACAGGGTGATTTGAAAGTAACAGAGAATAAGTGAACATGTAATACAAATTGAATCTGAAACAGTAAACATATGGAAGGGGATAATAACTTGTCATTGAGATAGGAATAAAGTAGACCAAGAGAACGATAAATAGATACTGTAGCTAATAGGGAGAATAAACACGTAAAGTATGAGAGAAATTAGTTGTGCCTATATGCATCATGTATACAGCTTCAGCCCTGGGTATTTGGTTGAATTTGGTGAGTGTATCCAAACACTGGTGTGTATGTGTGACTAAGATATGAAATGAGTGGGTGATAAAATTAGGCAACTACCCTCATTGTGTAACAGATGCAAGGTGTGTCTTTGAAGAAGGAGCTGTTCAGTTCCTTTCCGAATACTTTAAAGGGGTAATATTTTTTATTTATTTATTTACATTTGTTTACCGGGAAATTCCGACTGGACGCAGGCCCCTTTTCAGCGGATGCCCAGGAAGAAAAGCTCTACATCATGTACATGATAGAGATACAAAGTTGCAGCAATAGTAAACAACATTACAGTTTGTTGCCTTTAATACAATAACAAGATACTGATTATATACAGAAATGTTGCAAGTTAAGATAGTTTCTTGTCATTTATAATATTAGTAAGAAAGTTGTCTGACAAGATGTTAAAGTATGTAAAGACAACTAGCTATTTCTGACTGTGGTTAGTAGTGGCGGTAATATAGTTGGGTCTAGGTGGGGAGGGGGTAAGGGTGGGGGTGTTAGTCTGGATTAGAACATTATGAAATGTTAGAAGAGATTCCTAGACTTGTGGATCTAGGTTGGAGAAACTGTGGTCTGAGCAATGCAGCTTTAATTTTGTTTTTTGGAGCGAGGTCATGTTAGGGTGGAGTGATCTAAAGTTGTAGTCTGAAGTTCATGGAAATACATGGTTAGGAAAGAAAGGGAAGGATTGGCAGTGAACAAGTCTGAAGAGTATGAAGCCAAATTACACTTTTATCCTATGAAAGCGGGGCAGCCAGAGGGTTTTAGTTAGAGCTTGGCAGTGATGTTGTGTCTTAAGAAAGAGTGTGATGCATCTGCATAAGTTTGAAAAGAGGGGAGTTTTTTTTTTGGTGGGTGATGCCACCAGAGTAGGCCCATGCTTAATTTGTGAAAGAAAGGCCCCTTTACCCAAGGCTATCCAGTCTTCAGGGGAGAAAATGTTGACTTTTTAGTTGCCCACAGTAGTGAGATGATTTTTGCTTTGCTTTGGTTACTTCTGCACGGTGCTGAAAGTTAAAGTTGTTGATCTAACCAAGTCTGTAGACAAAAGAACTGGTTGTTGGTATCAGGAAGGGTTAGGTTATTATTCAGAGATATATGCAAGTGGTTGGGGATCTTGGCAACCTTGAGTTTGTGACTGAATATCATACTTTGTGTCAGTTTTGTGCATCACAGTATGTTTTTTTCTGTGTTATTAGATGGAAAGTTGGTACATGTCTTCTTGTAGTTAGTTTATGATTACAGAGTGGAAGAGAGGAGATCTATAGGTCACTTTATCATCGGTATAAAGAATTGTAGGTAATGGTGGAAGGTCAAGATGAAGAGTGTTGCTGACAAGGAAAAAAGAGATGAGGTGAAAAGACAGCCTTAGGCCACATCTGAGTAGAGTGAACTAGAGTCAGATAAGGAGCTATCAATTTTGGCTCTGTAGTTTCTGTCAGATAGATATTAAACCACTAAAGAGCTTGTTTGCTAATACTGTCAGTAGAAAATTTGTAATATATGATGTGGATGGTCAACAAGGCTGAAGGTTTTTTTATGGTCAGTGAAGTCAGCTCCCATGAAGTTCTCTTTGTAAAAGATTAGGAGCATGTCATACATGAGTGTTGGTATATAGCTGAGTGGATGCATTCGTCATTCAAGAAGACATGTAGGCAAGATGACTACGTAGGCTTGAAAATAGTTACACAACTAGCTATTAATTCAGTTTTCAAATATTTTGCCAAGTGTTGGTAAGATGAAGCAGATGAGTGTTTGGGCAGTTTTGGACAGGTTTGATATATACTTATTTCCAAAGGTATGATTTTGTAACTGAGACAGTTATTGTATAGAATTTTGAATGGTCCCACAAGAAAGTCTCTGCAAAGGATGTTTCCTACTAGATTCAGCTAGTGCATCAGAGGGGGGTTTGTTGAGGAGAGTCTTGATTTCTTTCCATGAGATAGTTTTTAAGCAGAAGACAGGAGTGTAGAGGGAGGCTTGGGTATTGGGGGGATGGAGTGTGAGGGGGTGGTGGGACCTGGAAGTCTTCTATGAGGAAATAATTCACAGAAAGTCCAGACATGGATGGTATAGTGTCTTTTCATAAGGCAGAGGAAAATGATGCTTGCCAGGTGATTTGGTTCACATTTTTCCTGAAAATGTTAGGGTTGTTAAGGAGAAAACTATGCCATGGACTCTGTATCTTCTAGCAGCTTGTTTGACCAGGTTGTTCTGCATGCACTAGAAACAGTAGTTAAACAATATTCTAACAACCTACACAACTTTGTATAGTATAATCATATAGCTATATAATATTCTAATAACATACACACGACTCTTGTACACCATACATATAGAGCTATTCAATATTCTAATAACATACACACAACTGTTATACATCAGACATACAGAGCTATACAGTATCTTCTCAAGTGTCTGGCAGTACCTTGTATAGATGCAGGCACCTTGAGTTAACATTTTTCCTGTAAAAGCACACATGAAATTTCAGTAATACGTAGTTGCACACAGAGCAACTACATTGCAGTGACATCCAATGCTCCCCAAGAGTTTCAAACCAGATACTCCTGACATTACTTTATATTCTCACACCAACCATCTAATCAATAAAAAGGGTCTGTTGCCATAGATATGAACTTTCCCACTATCTCAGTTACCGGCTTGGTGGATATGGGCAACCTGAGACAGTGTAAAAATTGCCTCGTGTTTACTGACAAACGGCTAATTCTCAAACAAACTGATAAAGTATGTGAGAGAGATATATTACACAATGTCACTGAAGGCAAAGATCTCACATAAAAGCACTATTAATATCAATACGGATGTTGTTAATATACATGCTGCACCCATCACACACAGGACAATGCAGACACAGAAACCCATATAGGCTGCAACACTTAAATGCAACTTTCGTAAACTTCAAAGACTTCCTAAACAAAATGTACATAACAAATTCCCTCAACAGGCCTGAATGCACTCTTTCAAAACAATACCCTAATCAACACATACAACCATATCTCATGGAGCCTCTACTTTTAAGCTTGTAAGGCAAGCCACCACACAATCCAAAATTCTGGTCATTGGAGACTCCATTGTGAGACACACTGATGTCCCTCTTACCAGGCAGAATGAAGGGAAAATAAACATGGTCATTTGCTTATCAGGGGCCAGGATCTGCCACAATGCACATGCACTCAGGTCATTTGATCATAAGTACCAGTATGATTCAATCATAGTCCACTTGCTATCAAGTGAGATTAATAATGAGAGATTGTTTGACAGATTACCGTCATCATCATCTTTGTCTATTTATTGATTTATTGGCATCTGTTTACTGGGAAGTCAACTGGATAATAAATACCCATTTTCAGTGGATGCCCTGAGAAAAAAAAGTTGCAGACAGTTAAATGACATTCTAGGAAATAAAATTAAAAATATACGAGTCCAACCCATGAGGGGTGAGAGGGCAGTTGTTGAAAGGTATTTATAGACAGTATAATGAGAGGTCAGGGTAGTAAGAATGTGAAGCATTTGTTAGTATATCAATAGATAACTTGCTGGATTGCCAATTGGATCATAGATAGGAACCAGGAAGTCTGGATTGGTGAGACCACCTCTACCAAGAGACTAATCACCATTAGATTACCTCAGGGGTCTGTACTGAACACACTCCTGTGTGACATATACTTCTTTAAAGACAAGGCTAATGTCAATGGCCTTTGGCTGACCATGTTTGCAGATGACTGCAAATTAGTAGCTATCATAGATTCCCCACAACGACGAAGACATTTTGCATGCCAGTCTTTTACAGACAAACGATTCCTGCCAAAGCCACACAACAGAGCTCAATACCAAAAAGTGCATTATAGTGCCTTCTTTGAAACAGTCACCCAGGTTAATTACTTCATCAATAAGACATGCCTAAGAGTTGACCTGGTAATTAGTGTTCTGGAAACATATTCAGACATAATTTTGGCTTTTGACCAACATGTGGCCACGACAGTAAGAAATTAATTCTATGTCACCCAGCTTATAAATAAGGACATGGTATCCAGATCCAAGGAAGTCATAGTGTCACTTTAATCTGCCATTATCAGACCTATCTTTGAGTACAATGCCACCTTTGGCATATACCTGACCAGGCATATGCAACATCAGGAATGCCCACAAAGGTTTCTTACCAAGAGAACCCAGGGTATAAACACATTGTCCTTTGTGGATGACCTTTCAGCCCCTCAGTCTCCTACTGGTTACTGACAGGTGGTCTATTCCTGATATACAAGGCACCATCGCATTCAGCTTTTATGGACCTATTTCACATCTGCAAAATAAACAGTACCAGAACCAATAGATACAGTGATTAAACTTTACTTGCAACATAAATAGGACATGTTGGTGAGACAAATATGTGTCTTAGAGGATCCTACTACTCTGGAATAGGCTTCCCATCCATGTGAAGAACAGTCTATCCAAAACCTCATTCAAGCATAACCATGACTAGTGGAAGGGAAATTGGAAATTTGCCCTGGGTTTGGCCCCCATGTTTCTGATTGATAAAGGCAGACCATAACTATCATACCCCCCCATAAAACCTTTAGCAACATCCTAACTAACATAGTCCTCCAAATAAACACTTGTGTTACAAAGGGACACAATTAGGTTGGTTTGCGTGTCTAGGGTTATAAAGGTACTGGTGATCATTATTAGCCTAGTATATACCTATGAACTTATGGCATCACGATGCTTAAAATGTTAAAATATTGCAAGGACAGGTATTCTAATAACTTTGAAAGAACATTCTGTGGTTTTTGTCATTGGGGAGGGATGTTACAGCTGTGGGGTTCATTTGAATGCCTGTTACTGCTAGAAAGTACAGTCAGAAAATGGCCATTGGTTAAACATGAAGTTAGGAAGTGGAGCCCAGAAGTGTAATTAAACTAATCATAAGACAAATTATATTGTTATATCTGATGAACAGGTAAGTCTACTGGACACAATGCTCCCTTTATAGGAGCAGCTAGGGAGCATTGCCTAAATAAGTGACTTGCTCTGAGTTATTCAGAAGGCAAATGGAGGTTGAAGGAATCAAACCTTTGTCTCTTTAGTTATAGGAATCAGCTCATTAACAGATCAGAGCTATAATCCTTTACACTAATTGCCAGATAAAGTATCCTTTAAGGATTTTTAGCTAATTGTATTCTTTTATGTTACCAATAGGAAAACCAGATTAATTTAAAAAAAATATGATTTTACACCTGCAGTTAGTTAAAAAGTTATGTTATGTTTTCAGTTAATTCACTAGAATTTGTAGTGCAACAAATATGTTATTCTAGCTAAGTTTTTACAATAGACTGCATGTTTAAACCTATCCTAGCATGAGTGTTTTTATTTTATGCCTACAAAAATTCTGTCTCATTTTTTCACTCATCTGCTGTTTAAAACCATTCAGCTTAAAACATATAATTCAATGCACTCAGCCTAAGTGATATTAATACATATATATATATATATATATATATATATATATATATATATATATATATATATATATACATATACATATACATATATATATATATATATATATATATATATATATATATATATACACAAACCAATCATCTACAAAACCCCATACCCAAGACTTGAAAGAAAACTTTGTAGGATCTTATTATGGGTGATGAACTTTTCTTCAATAGTTTGAAATTGTTTTATATTTCAGCTGATGTTGCATTTTAACTGTTTTGAACTAAAACCACCCACACTGTTTTCTTTCACAGCTATAAAACTTTTTTTACATCCACCTGAGCTATGCAGATGTGACCACGGTTTAATGTGCTATTTGACAGACAGTCCATAAGGAGTTCTGCATCCCCATTGTGACAGTTCATAAGGAGTTCTGCATCCCCCTTGTAATATACCCCACAAGAACAAGACTAGAACAAAGTTTTAGGCATCTAGTTTGGAATACAGTTAAAAGTGGTGTAATATTTTTGGTGTTAAAAGCAAATTTTATTCCTTTATATATATATATATATATATATATATATATATATATATATATATATATATATATATATATATATATATTGTGTGTGTGTGTGCTTGTGTATATAGGTGTGTCAGTCTGTCTGTTTCCTATAGTGTCACTTACCCTGCCTGTTGTTGCATATCAATTCTGTCTTAACTGTTGACTGCACAACCTAATAAATGATGTAGCCACAAGCAAAAATAAAACTACTGCACTAGACAAAGTCCACTCCAAACTCCAGTAGTATATAATGTCGAATCCAAGCAGGCAAAATACATGCACAGCATAAAAAAAAAAGTTTATTCACTAAAAAGTGTGTGAGCACTTTCGCGTACTGCTACTACAGTTCCTCACACATAAAACTCTATTAAACAGCATTCCTTTTTTAAAAAAAAACATCAAAGTCAATTGCGGCTTGTAGCCTATTATATCAATTAATTAATTATCAGAAACTGAGTGTGTTAAAGTAACATATCACATTTTCAAACACATTCTCCCTACATTCAGGTTCAAAGCACCAAAAACATAAACAAAAAACATTTCAACACTTCATGTATCATTTCCATTAACAATTCAAAACAACAAACAGCTATATTAAAGTGTAAGTAGGTGTATTTATATACACTGTGCATGTCCTTTGCCTGCTTGGATTCGACATTATAACAAATGATGTGTTGTACTTTTTAACAATGACCTTCATTTATCCTTCCTTTTTTAACAATGACCTTCATTTACTAGACCCAAACCCATAGCAGCTACATGTGTTTAAATGTGGCTACAATTATTATATTTTTACTATAGTAATAATCCACTTCTTATCATTCTTATACAGAAAAGACCATGCTCCTCCTCCTCTGAAAGATGTGTATCTTTGGCCCCAGGCAGTTTTGAAAGCATGGGCCACTTATGTGTCTTTATTTTTTATTTTTTTTTTTTTGGGGGGGGGCATATATACATTAGCATGCTCTTTTAGATTCAACTTCCTAATTGCTTTAACTGTGCACATTTTAAAGTATGTGTATTGTTTAATAAAGTGACATTTGTTTGTGTATTACAAGTCTGAGTCTTAAACATTTTTTTCACCAAAAAATGAAACAAAATTTACTAAATCAAAATAATAAAATTATCCATTTTAAACCATCTCAATCCTAAAAGACCATTCAGACTGCTGCCTTTAAAATCCACATTTGCCCTTATTCATCAGATTTTATCACAGATTTGAATGTTAGAAAACATGTCCCAAGTAATGTATTTCAAGATGCTTTAAAATGCACATTACCCCTGCAAGGCTAAGCTAGTGACTGTTTAACTTTATGATGACAGCAAGGTTAGCAATTTTCATTGATAAACAGCCCTTGTACCCAGCAATTATACCTACATATTGACTTTGTACACTCCATATTTATGACTATGGTAAAATAATAATAAGTAGAAGCAAAAAAAAGAAGGCGCTACTGTAATGTAGTTCACAAGTATTTCACAGAAACATACAACAACCACAATAATGTCTTCCAACATACTTCTCACAAATGCACACTAGACATACAATGCCAGATTAAAGACTATTTAAAATGAGCAAGTGGCAATAGAATAAGTTCTTATATCCACATACAGCTGCATAATCCCACCACAATCTAGCAGCTTTAGACTTTCAGTTTACTGTGTATATGTAAGACAACTGATTGTGATAAAACATAGTCTCCACAGTAATGTACTTCAAGATTATTTCATGCAGATAGTAGCCATAGTAAAGTACACCAATATACATGTCATAAATACTTACTACTCCTACAATGTCTGATTAATGACTGTTTAAAATGAGCAGGTGACAAGAGGGTAAGTTGTTTCATTCAAAGACAGCCTCCCCATCCAGAAGTTATAGCAATTATACTAATGTAGTACACCTCTGATATTAGATTGTGAGAAAAATACTGGCCACAGTAATGTACTTTAAGCTTACTTCACAGAAGTATGCAGTAGTTACAGTAAAGTATTCCAATTTAGCACACATAGATATATATTAATCCTGCATGTCAAGAATATTTCTGCTTAAAATAACCATATGACAAGAGGGTAAGGTACTTTTATCCAAAGGCAGTTCTGCACTTTCACACAGTGGTTATAGTAACTTGTTTGACTGTCAAACCACTACATATCAAATTATGATAAAAAAGACCACAAGTGAAAGTATTTCAGCTCTCATCATCATCATCATCATCATCATCATCAGCCCCCTATTTCCCATTTTTTTGACATAGGGTCGGGGTATTGCGTTAATTGTTGCCAACTCTCTCGATTCAGTGACACACTCCTGCCTTCTTGAACACTTATTCCTGACTGTCGCAGATATTCTTTCACACAATCCATCTGCCTCTTTGCTGAACATCCTCGTTTCCTCTTACCTTCCTCCTGTCTGTCCAAATCTTCCCTACCAGATTGTCTTCTGCTTTTCTGCAAATGTGTCCAAACCACTGTAATTTGTTCTCTTTGATCTTTTCTGCAATTGGAATTTTCCAACCCAGAATTGTTGAACATGCTCCATCTTAGCAAAAGCAAATCTACACGAGCTACACGCTATAGGGATATAAACCTCAACACAACAATGAATAGAACATGCTGGAGGGATAGATTCCCTTTGCAGAGACTTCCCTTACTATGAAACAGGGTCCCGATCTACATAAAACAAAGCCCCTCACTATCACTCTTCAAGAAGAGCCTTGATGAGTGGATGGGTAACAGAAAGTTCACACCGGGGATCACATCAACAGCACTACTAGATAGGGGCCAAGGGTACCAGCTGCTAGTACAAGGGTCTAGGGAACTACTAAAGGGGAGGTGAATACCGCACAATGTGGCTGGGCTAATATATGCCTTCGGGCAGATAGCCCAGTACCAACCTATGAACCCATGAACCTATGGAGCTACTTTGGCTTTTGCTCTTATAGGTTCATAATTTGGTACTAGGCTTTCAGCACCAGGGCCTATACAAGCCTAGCCATAACAATTCCCTGGATATTTCTTCCCACAATATTTACTTCTCTGGACCCCTATCTAACAAGGCGATTGAAGTGATCTCCAAGGTGAATTTCCTATCTCCCATCCAATTGTCAAGGTTCCTTTTGAAGAGGGCCAAGGAGGCACTCTGCTTGACATGTATGGGTAGTCTATTCCAGAGTATGGGGAGTCTCAGGGTCAGGAAACTATCTGTCCAGCATGTTTTGTTCATTGTGATGACAAGGTTTAGATCACTGGAGCATGTGGCTCTGAGGGATTGGGATTTCTTTAAGCAGAGCATGTCCTAATTTCTTTGTCTGTCCCACAGTGTGCATCCTACCACCCTTCTCAGGCACTTCATTTCCATCACCTCTGGCTTCTTCGACTGTTCTGCCTTTTCTGCCAAGATATCTGTACCATACAGCAGTACTGGTCACACCACTGTCTTGTACACCTTACTTTTCAGCTTTTTTGGCATTCTTCTGTCAAAGACTACACCTAACACTCTATGCCATTTTGCTGTAGCCCCTCTAATTCTATACTAAAAAAAAAGTATTTCAGCTCTGTTTCACATAAATTTTAGCCAAATTTATCCATTCTGATTTGCTTCACAAAATCACATTAGCTCTGCAAAACTAGAACAATGAACACGAGAGTAACTAGTCATTTCCATTATAGAAACCACCTTTACCTAGCAATTAAACCCACATTGCTATCTACTCAGTTGCCAACCATAATAAAACAAATAAAATCAATGACCCAAAATATGTCAGCTTCATTTATAAAAAACAAAGTCAATCAACAGACCCCACTGCCTATATCTAGTTGTCTACCAGGGTGAAAAAGAACAAAAAAAATCACCTCTCTCCACAAGTCTTGCAATGAGACTTTTCCTTTACTGATTAGGAGGAGGCAAGTCTAAAGAACTAACCAGTTACTGACCTATCGCCATACTCTTCCCCCTCTCCAAAATCTTGAAAGGTGTGTGCACGCACAAATCACATCATTCCTAAACTCTCATAATCTACTAACAAATACACAACATGGGTTTAGACCATTACATAGCACTACTACAGCTCTCATATCTTTCACACAGACAATCAACAAACACAGAAACAATGGAAATTACATTTCAGCCATATTCCTAGACCTTTCCAAGGCCTTTGACATGGTTAATCATGTTAAACACAACACATCAACACCCACATAGAATTAAACCTAAGCCCAGCTACCATTTCTTGGTTTAGAAATTACCTAACAGGCAGACAGCAGGCAGTCAGATGGCACCAGGATCTCTCTCCAATACTACCAGTCTCACTAGGATTCCCACGGTGTTCTATTGCTGTTTTCTATTTTCACTAACAACCTACATACTGCCACACTTCACACTTCGATAATCCAGTATGCAGATGACCCTACACTAATCTGTTTCCCCCTCCCTCCGGCTCTCCTACAGCAAACACAATCCTCTTTTCTTGCTACTGAATGATGACTCTCTGAATCCCAATTAATATTAAATCCCAATAAGACCCAGCTAATTATCTTTCCAACCACACAACACACTTCTCATAACATTACATTCAACATCACCTCCAGTAATAACACAGCCATATCGCCTGTCAGTCACACCAAACTACTAGGGGTTACTGTTGACAACAACATGAAATTTGACTTACATATATCCAACACTATAAAGAAAGTACATAAGAAACTTGCCATGCTATATAGGAGCAAACAGTTACTAAAACACTCCATCAGAGCCACTATTGCACATGCCCATCTCATCTCTACTCTTTTGTATGCCTCACCTATATTCAGCAATCTCAGAAAATCCAACCTTTCAAGCTGCAAACATGTTATAATAAGATTGCCAAATATTCAACCAGTACACCTCACAGAACACACCACTGCACTCCCCTTAAAACACTTGATTGGCTGGAACTACCCAACCTTATTCCTTATAATCAGCTTACACTTACCCACAAACTACTTCACTACCCTGAAAAAAACCCTGTTCTACAAAACCTACTTCACCCAAGCACCAAAACTAGAGTCCTATGATCCAATCAAAAATTCTTATTTGATGTGACCAAAGCTGGTAATTCCCCAGGTATTTCCCTCTATAGCAACACTGTTTCCAAGCAGTGGAACAACCTTCCCCCCAACATCTCAGCCACAACTTCGTCTGCCTCCTTCAAAAAGGCCTTAAAATCCTACCTAGCGCAATCTTGGCTCTGTGACTGTGACAACCCTGATTAATCCCTTATAATTACTCTATTAACACTCCCCCCTCTCACACTAGTCTGCTACTCCCTCTAAGGTTCATCTTCCCTTCTCTATCCTACTTTAACTACCCCTACTTCCCACCTGCCTATACTAACATTTTAACATCCACAGCCTAAAATCCCCCTTCAGCAGCCTGGCTTTGTTATTTGGAAAACCCTGATTAATCATTATACTACCTACCCCTCACTACCGTCTCCCGCTCTCTCATCTCATTAATTCCCCACTAATAGACTTCTTTCTTCTCTCCCCCCCTTCTCCTCCTCAGCTTTTAATCCTGTGAATCTCCATAGTGCACTAAATATGAAATTATTCATAATTTTAAAACATATACAAACTGTTATACGTCAAAAACAAAATACTGGATGCACACGTAGCTAGCTTTTTTTACTGTTAAAAACTATGTATGTATGTATGTTACTATGTATTCCAAAGTGCATTATGTAAATATAACTGACTGACAGAATGCTTGTTCATTGTAGATGGAGCTTTTCTCCCCGGGCCTCTGCTGAAAAAGGACCTGTGTCCAGTCAGATTTTCCTACTAAACAAATGTAAAATAAAATAAATAAAATACATACATAAATAAAGAAATAAATAAATATTCAAAGACTTTCTGCTCATTGTATCCAATAACTAAAGGAATGACAGTAAGCAGAAATCATGTGAATTAATGTGTTAAGTACACTCCTCCTGTAGGATCTACAGCTATAATGACTTTGAATATGGGCACTGTGGGCATTATGTTCATTTAATTATTGACTTATAGTAAAGTAACACAGCATTTATTTACTTATAAATAGCTAAATGTTTTCTGGTAACATTGTTCAAAGTAGTAGTAACTGCAACAGCATAGTCTTATTTTGGCCATTGCCCCCTGGATTTGTGAGCCCCATGCAGCCAAACAATGCACCCATATCTTAATCTGACACTGCATTTGGTGCTCTTCTGGAGAACCATTTCTCAAACACCAAACCTGATAATGAAAATAACTTTTTCAATTACATGTCTATAAGTGTGTGTGTGTGTGTGTGTGTGTGTGTGTGTGTGTGTGTGTGTGTGTGTGTGTGTGTGTGTGTGTGTGTGAAGAATGGGAAGGGGTGAGCTGTGGGTGTTAATACAACAAATAATATTACAAAGGTGGAAATATTGAACACTAACTTGCAGTGGCCACCTATTTATTTTATTCCTTATATATCACTCTTAGAACATGTTTTTAGTACTTTAAATAATGTTTTACTTGAATAATGTTCTTGTGAAATGGAGGTATCAGAGTTGCCTTTTTGGGGAAGTGTTTCACCTCAGTAGAGACCTCTTATGTGGTCTTGTAGAAATCCCATGACGTGTTAAGCCACTTTCAGTTTGTATTTACTCCTTTATTTTCTTTAATAATTTTAAATCACTGAAGGTATTTCTAACCCTAATTGTCATACTAAAACAGCCAGCACTTATTGGTGGGTAAAATGACTGTACATGGTGTTTAGGTGTACATGATTAACTAGAGATATTGTAACCTGCATGGTCTAAGAGCACTTAAAATGTTAATTAACAATGTCACATTAATATTTCCAAATATACAATCTTGAATGGTGCTCTAACATTTCAGCACCCCTGCCCCATCATGTGCACCAATATTTAAGTGCAGACCCAAACTGACTGACAGAATAACTTGCCTATTCACTAGTCAAATAGCTAAATCGGGTCATCTTAAACCAGATTGTAACAATTAAAATACATTAACTTTTTGTTTCCTACATGAGCATAGTAGACAGGAAGTCTCTGTGTAGCCTGTAACAGTATACTTCACTTGAACTGAACAGTTCCTCTTATCTTGAAATGAATATGCTCATGTCTTGTTGAATATTGTGAAAGAAATAGCCTAAAACTTCAGCAGTCTGAACTATGACATCTTTTTTTTTTTTCATCTTCATACAGTCCCCTGCTGTTTTACTTCAGTTGACTGCAAAGCCAGGCTTGCTGTCATCAATCTAGTAATGCATAGCTATATGATACTGCATGATAACCAGCAAATAAAGTTAACTGTACTTCTAAAATGAGTGTTAATCCAGTACTGGCAATCTGCATTGCAAATACACAATGCTAAGAGAAGCTCACTCAGAAATCAGAAAAAGATTGCTTTTTCACATACTGCATGACCCAGAGATATATTTTGATATCTCTGGAATAATCATTTTGCAACAATTGTTTTCAGAAACAATGGATTTCACATTTTTTTACACAATTATTCACAAATAGATGGAGCAGTCTGAATAATAAGTAACACTACTACACTTTAAATACACATTACTCATATCAGCTCATGGGTTGTCATTTCATTCTTTATCATATTACTTCAACATTTTTCTGTAACAGACAATGCATACATATAGCTGGCAAAAAAGAATTATACATTCCTGGTATTAAATATTTGTTGAAAGCTAAGAAATATGCCAGTTGTTATACCAAGGGGTTAGTTTATCTTGCCTATTGTACAGTATGCTGGGCATACTACATAGGCAAGGCAGAACGATGCCTCAGGTAACGAATATATGAACATATAAGGGATGGAAATAAGAAGAATGAATATAATGCATTATATAGGCACCAACTAGTATGCCATCAAGCGGAATTCAAGTTTTGGGTGCTGGAAGAAGTAACACCTAATGAGAGAGGGCTGATTGGCAAACGAAACTAGAATTTCGTGAGTTGATTTGGCAACTTAGGTTGGACGCGGTACACCATCCTGGCCTTAATGACCATTTATCCATCACCCCGATTCTCAAATTGAAAGCAGCAGACCCGAAAAGGGCAGAGATAATCAATTGAGTTATTATTTTATTTAATATTGTGTACGTATATTTATTTGTTATTATATATTTTTAAATGGACATATAATTATGTATTAATTTATATATCAATATGCTTCAACACAAGATTTTTATTGCAGCAAATTGTGTATATTTAAATTGATTTACTTATGTATGTAGTATTTCTAGGTGTGTATATATAGGGAACTTGAACTTTAAATATCAATGACTAATTAACTAGCTTTGTATAGCAGCCAGTGAGCTGAGTTTCCTTGGACGGAGAAGTATATTTAAATGATTTTAAGCTTTTTGTATTGATTCTGATGAAGTATCTGGTCATGAAATGAAAGCGCTTAATCCTTGAATTGTATTATATTTTGTGAATAAACATATGAAGCAAATTGCTGCAAAGTGGAAATTCTATATTAGCTCTTGATTTATACGTAACTACTGCACTATTGTTTTTCCTTTTGTTTAATAAGCTAGTGAGAATCTATTTGTTGTACCTAAATGCCAGCTACAGTGAATGCTTTGTCATCTTACTTTCAGTTTAGACAACTAGACTACTTAAATTTGTTCTTAGCCTTTACAGTGGATATCATTTAACGTGTTTGTTTTGTTCATATCTGCTCATTTTGTAGTTGTAAGTCTCTATTACATTGCATTCTGTGAATGTAGTTGTTTGCTTGCTACAACCCCATTGGTTTTGCTTAATTAAGCCTGTATTTCATTTTTAATGTTAATTTAGTGTTATTCTAGCCTTTTATATGCTGTTGCCCACTCTTTTCCATTCACATTCTCACCCTCTCTCTTACTCTCTATCTTTTCAGTTCTAGGCTAGCCCGGTTTTGTTGTTTGGAAAGTGAGTCCTGCTTTCTCCCTTGTCCAGCTGCCTGCATTTAAGTTCCCTGTGATTCCCCTTTGGAGATTTCATACATTTCAGCTGCACACGGGCTACCAGAGGTCTCATTTAAATTCCATTCTGCAATTTTGTATAGACGTATTATAAGCTGAATGTTATATGTACTGCCCTTAAGTATTTTAAAGCTTATGTTTACATACTTTATTCAATAATTTGCCACTCTGAATCAAGCGTGCTGCTAGCCTGTCATAAGAACTGCTCTGTAAGAGCTCCCTTCTGCCTCTAACATTCTTTTGCCTTTTTAACTTGCCCCATTTTGCTTTTATTCTCTTTCTCCTGCTCAGACCACTTCCAGACTTTAGCCCACTCAGCTATCTGTACTTATCCAGTCCTATTTCTCCCTTCAACTGATTGTTCTCTAACTCACCTCATCTCTCCAAGGCCAGTGAAGCCCCACTCCATTCACCCTTGCTGCACTCGGGCGCACTCCGCACCCCTACCCTACCCCTATTCCCACCTACCCCCACATCAATTACATTTATTCTCATCTTAATTCTACCCCTCACCTTTAACTCCACCCTCAGTCACCATCAGCCAATCACTATACATTCATCAATAACCATGCCTCTCATAACCAAATTAAAACCACTCACTCTGCTATTACCACTAATCCTCCTACTACAGCTTATCCCTTACAAATTAACAATATCTACCACAAACCCACAGCCACAACCTCCAATTACACCATACCTCTCACCTCCTTCTCATAACATCAACATAAAGCACACCACTTACCTCCACCAAAACATAAGAAAGAAAAAAGAACCCACTACAGTCCTACTTAAATACTCTAAACTATCACTAAGCAGAGATATACATCCCGACCCAGGCCCTACCTCCTCATCTCAAAAGGTACCTAGCCCGTACAAATCTCTAAACCTTACTACAATTAACCTACAAAGTATTCAAAGCAAAATCCCCAACTTCCATGCGTAGATAACACATAACAAGCCCAACCTCACTGCAGCCACATAAACATGGCTAAAACCATACATAAAAAGCTCAAAATTCTTTCCCCCTGGCTTTACTTGCCTCTGCTCAGATAGGCCACACAAAAAAGGTCAAGGGGTTGCACTGATCTACCCCAACTCCTTCAACATAGTCCCATATGACTCAACCATACCCAGCTTCTCCACTGCAGAAATCTTAATAACCTTCCTAAAACTTAATAACAACAAAAACCTCTGCATCATTGCCCTCTACATTCCCCCTGGCAACAATATTCCCATATTAGAGGAAATCTTAGCTTGGACATCAAGCAATATAACAACTGAAACAATATTGGAGACGTTAATATTAATTGGTTAGATGTCTCCCAACAACACTCCCCAACAAATATCAACCTACATAACTACAGACAGTTTATCACTGATATTACCAGACCTAACAGAAACAACAACAGTGGGACAATCCTAGATTGCCTAGATTGGATAATGGTCTCCAACCCCAATAAAATATCCAGTACAGGAACCCTCCCAAATAGCATCAGTGACCACTCACCTGCCTATATAATTCGTAAAACCACATCCCCCTTAAACAGAGATTAACTTATAAACACTAGAAAATTATCACATTTTTGCCCCATAACCTTTAACAACACTTTAAAAACCATTAACTGGGATCCCTTAAAACTACTCCCCTTTGAAGAAGCAGTTGAATTTTTCAATTATACTTTCCTTAACATCTTAAACAACCTCACTCCCCCCTGGCTAAAATGCATAAAAGCCAGGCATGCTCCTTGGCTGACAATTGCAATCAAAGCATGGCTTCCAGAGACAAAGCCTGGAAGCTGTGGCACAAGCACAAACATTTCTCTGATCTTCTAACCTATAGAAACCTTTGCAACTAAGTAAAGTGCTTAGTCTTTAAGGATAAAAAAGACTACTACTATAATCTACAACACCAAAACAAAAGCAACTCAAAACAATTCTGGAGCTTGATAAACAACCTACTTTCTCCTGGATCAAACAATAACCCCTGTCCAAACCCCTCCAAAAATCCCATCAAAATAGTCACACTCTTCAACACATATTTCATTGACGCCATAACTAATCTTACCACCAGGTTCCCTCTTAACCAGCCTAATCCATCTGAGCCCCCATCTACTAATACCTCATTTTCCCACTCATATAATGTTGCTCTAGCACCTGTCCCTACTGCCACTGTAAAGAAACTACTTCTCAAACTAAAACCTTGTACTACTGCCCCTGACAGCCTGCTCCCAGAATTCCTTCAAATAGCTGCAAACTCATTGCCTATCCTGTCAGCTTACTTCTTAATAGGTCCATTAAAGAGTCTTATGCTCCCTCTATTAGTAAAAAGGCATTCATCCTCCCACTGCACAAAGGTGGTAATAACACAGACATCACCAACTTTAGACCCATCGCCATTCTTTCTCCCATCTCAAAAATCCTGGAAAAATGATTCAACAACCAGCTCAAAAACTTCATACTCAGCAATAACCTACTATCGCCAACCCAGCATGGTTTTAGGCCTGCGCATACTATCACTACAGCTCTCATATCTTTCTGTGACTCTGTCAATCAGACCAGGGACACCGGGGAACTTTTCTCCTCAAAACTTCTTGATCTTTCCAAAGTCTTTGATACTATTTCTCATTTTCTTCTTCTAAAAAAACTTTCCAACTTTGGAATCTCTCCTTCCACCCTTCTCTGGTTTACTAACTACCTCACAGACAGGCAACAAGCTACAAAATGGTTGCACTCTTTCTCTCCTTTCCTCAACACTACCACTGGAGTTCCCCAAGGCTCCATCTTAGGGCCTCTGCTGTTCAACATTTTTATCAGTGGCTTTCACTCTACTCTAACACAGTAAAGACATACAATATGCAGATGATTCCACTATCATCTGCACTGCTAGTTCTTCAAATGAACTCCTGAAGCTTACCCAGTCAGCTCTTAGCTCCACCGAAATATGAATGGCTAGCAACCACCTTGCCTTAAACCCTAAGAAAACCAAATTAATACTATTTACCCCTAAGAAGTCTACTACCATTACTAAAGACTCTTTTACTGTTCTCTCCCAAGATAACACTGCCATCAAAGTAGTCAAATATACTAACCTCCTAGGGGTCACTATAGATGAACACTTAACCCTCGACTAGCACATACAAAGCAATATTAAAAAAACACACCAGAAACTACTAGGTATGTTATACCACCACAAAACTTTCCTAAATTACTCCTCAAAACTATCCATTGCCTCTTCCTTCTTGCTCCCATCACTTTTTTATAGGGCTTCTCTCTTCACCAACATACAGGCCAGTCTTAAATCCAAACTAGACTCATGCTACAATAAAACTGCCAAGTTTGTCACAGACCGCACTCCTCTCACCACTGCTCCTCTCTGTGACTACTAAACTGGCTGGAACTACCTCATCATCTTGCATACATACAACTAACAACTGCCCACAAACTAATTTTCAAGTCATCTACCAGTCCTTTCCTTTCTTCCCTATTTACCTTATACCACCCTAACAGACCACTCCGCTCTGAAAATCAAATGCTTTTACAAGTACAAAAACCTAACCTTTCGGCTAGTCAACTGCTCCACTCCATTTCAACTGCTAGACTATGGAACTGTCTCCCTCCCCAGCTCAGATCCACTAGTAGCACCTCCCTCTTCAAAAAATCTTTGAGACATTATCTCTCCTCCAAATGGCTTTGCTCTTGTGCTAGCCCCTCACAACCCATAACCTGAACTCATATCTCTCCTGCTACTCCACTCCTCAGTAGAAAGGTAGCATTTGACTGTGCTAAAATAAAATACTGTGATACTTGTTGCTGTAGTACCCTACTCTGTTACTGCTTACTATTCAAATGTGTGCATTATTATTTTTTTAAATTATTGTTCTTAATGTTTTTCTATTCCATGTATGTATTATTCATTGTGGAGCTTTTCTCCCTGGGCCTTCACTGAAAAAGGGTACCTTTGACCCAGTGGCCCTTCCCGGTAAATAAATGCAAATAAATAAATACATACATACATATTTAATATTGGCATGACTTGGGTTTAATTTTCATAATAAATTATACCTCAATTTTAGGTCATTATTTCATTTTTCTTTTTTCATTTTTACATTTAATATCAATAAATTTAGCAATGTGGTATTACCTTGCCTGTTAATTATTAGTACTAAGCAACAGGCTAATTGTTTTAGAGTGAGTTAATATTTTTCAATTGCTTGCTGTTCCTCACACTCTGTTGAAGTCTTTAAGATGAAAACACTCAGGTGTAAGATGTGTTGTTTGTGAAAATCTTCTTCTTTCGGCATTTCCCGGTTAGGGGTCACCACTGTGGATCACCTGCCCGCTCATAATTGGCAGTGGAGTTTTACGGTGTCGAGTTGCCAGCCCAGCGCCCAACCTTCCACAGAAGGTACACACTCACACCTAGGGCCAATTCAGAGTGTCCAATCCACCTACACCCAGAGGAAACCCACGCGACCACAGGGAGGACATGCAGACTCCACACAGAAAGCACCCCAGCCGAGGATTGAACCAGAGATCCACTTGCTGTGAGGGTTGTTTGTGAAAATAAAGGCTACTTTTCCAAGTTCACTGGTGGATTTTTATTTTTTACTTCATTAGTTATACAATTAATGCCCTTCTAGTAAGAGAGAGAGATGGAGAGAGAGCAGGCGACTCCCTAGGTATTGTGGAATGAGGAAACCTATGAGATAGACATCGTACGATAATATCACTACTGACACAACTAATAAATAGAGAATATATGTTGTTTATATGAGTGAACAAAAGACAATGCACTTTGAGAAATTTACAGTGAGTCTGAGTTCTAAATCTATAATAGCTCCTTTTTAACTAAAATATTAGACTGTTTTAGTAATTGATGCTTACCACTCTCAGACTCTCTATTAACATTATTGAATGAATCCATAGCTACCTAAGTAAAAGAATGCAATGTTCCAAAAGGCAAACAGCATACTCTTCTGTCACCCCTGTTAATATAGGTGTCTCTCAAGGTTCTATTCTGGGTCCCTGCTTAATATATTTATCAATGATCTACATACTGCTTCTGGCCCCTTGTCACTTATTCAGTATGCAGATGACTCCACCCATTTTTGCTACTCTCATCCATTAATGAACTGCTGGCCAAAACCCAAGAATCATACTCCTTTGGACTACAACAGCATGACCTAATACTCTATGGTAAAATAGACTGAAATTATATGCTTTCTACCTTGTTCATGTGCTGTCACACATACCTCTTCCAACAATATTATCTTGAATATTTCCCAAATACCAAACCTTGGACAGTAAATTAGAATTTGACTACAATATATTGAATGTCATAAGAAAACTAATCAAAAAGTAGGTGTCTTCTTCAGAATAAAAAAAAATAAATATCTCGGCACAAGTCCCTAGGTTACAGACAATGCTTACCTACTACCCAATAAATAATTAATGACAGTAATTAGAGCTATAGACTTCTGTGACTTTTAAAAAATGTATACTAATTCATTTTTTTTCTTATTCTGTTAATATCTTAAGATCTTAAGTTCGTAATGCTAATATTTTTACAGGGTCCCTGGTTCCCCTTATTATTTATGGATGTGTCCTTGATTTGTTGAGAGGCATGGATGGTGACTGTCTTGATTACTTTTCGAGAAAAGGTGGTTTATTATTATTAATAAATAACAATTAGAGTTACAGACTTCTTTGACTTCAGAAAATGTATATTCACTTTTTTTAATTCTGTCAATATCTAAAGTAAATAGTACTTATATTTTAAAACTGCCCCTGATTGTCCCTAATTATTCCTGGGTTTGCCCCTGATTTGTTCTATGGATGGTGACCAATGGATACGGAAAGCAATGCTGAAAGTTAAAATAGGTGCCGCAGTGTACTGGTTCTCTCTCTTTCTATCTCTTTGTTTCACACACACACACACACACACACACACACACACACACACACACACACACACACACACACACACACACACACACACACACACACACACACACACACATGCACAGATGTATATGTATATGTATGTAGAAATATAATATAGATACAGACTGACACAGTCATACACAAACACACAGATGCACATGCACACACACACACACACACACACACACACACACACACACACACACACACACACACACACACACACACACACACACACACACAGCTAGTAAAAAAAACAACATTTTAAAGGGAATTTGTTGTCACAGTTTGTGGGCTATTAGATTGACTTTGCTGAGGCAGGATAAAAGCACATTTTTATTTATGTGGTTTGTTGAGAGGGAGGACAGCAGCTATCAAAGAGCAATTTGGCCATGATATTTATGTGATTACTTCATATTCAAAAGTAGCATACCACATAAAAAGGGATACTTTCCTCTGAGACAATAAGTTTGTGCCTTATACCAAAGTGCCTTATTAGAAGTTCCTGGACTTTTTTGTGACCTGCCTTTGGGGAGCTGATATATGCCCTGTACATAGCTAGTACAGCTAGCATTTCAGTGGTCTTATGTTGTTGCAGTCTGGTACTATGCTTGGATTCCACCTGAAGATATGATCTCTGCAAAGAAGCCTGAGGTAGGTGTATACTTCTCAATTGTTCACATTTTCACCAAATGTCCATGTCTGAGGCAAATACTTAGATAGAAAAATGTGACCGGGAAACACAGACAAGCACTATGTGGTGTGCAATACTACCTGGACACTTTGCATGTCTTATGCCTTACATGTTCTGTCTGAAATTAATCCCTCCACCCTTAACATGGCCTCTCATTAGAGTTTCACCATACACTACTTGACTGTGAATCCCAGTGTATGCCTCTCTTCTTTCAGTGGCTTTCCAGATCCACATTTAAGTGTGGGTCTTAAATAAAGTGAGGCTTACTGTTGTTTATGCTAAATCTGTTTGCAGTGTCATTTTTTGGCAACTATGGCAACTAGCTTTCAATGAATTTTGCTGTGAAACTTGAAATAAAAAAGTTACAAATCTGAAACTTTGTAGTCCTTGTAAAAGTAAATACAGATTTGAACAATTGGCAATTGGAGAGAGAGACAGCCAAATAGAATGAAGGTGGGGCCCTTGTCCATTGTCCTGATTAGGGATCCACTAGACAATGATTTGTCTTCAGTGTACAGTATCTCATAAGTCCATAGGTGTTTACTAGGTTAACAACCACAAGGGCCTTTTTATGCATAGCCATGCATCCCAAATCTCTGACAAGTTCTGATACCCTTGATAAGTGTAAGCATGGACCTGGGAGAAGACCATTTACAGGTTACCTGTTTGTATCAGAGGCATAGGTGCCAAACCAGAGATAAATTTCTGGTTTTCCATCCAATTGTTCAAGTTGCACTTGAATTGGATTAGGGAGGAACTTTGCTTCATATGGATGGGGAGCCTGTTCCATAAACTGGGTAGTCCCTGTGATGCATACCTATCTCTACAACAGGTCCTATTTATACCACAGGCAAGGTTTAAGTCTTTAGAAAAGGTAGTTATGGTACTGTTTCTTTTGTGAATATGCAGAAGGTCCATCAGAGTAGGGTCTGACAATGCCCTGTATGCCAGGCATAGAGCTCCCCTCAAAAGCCTGTAGGAGACAGAATATAGGGCCTTGAGGCAGTCTGCATAGGACATATTACTTACACCCTGTATTATTTTAGTAAGGAATCTCTGTGGATGTTCCAATAGTTGGATATGCCTTGTTAAGTACATACCAAAGGAGGCATTGTACTCAATGATAGGTCTGATGAATGCCAAATACAATGGAACAATGAATTCCTGGGACATAGATTCCATAACTTTGTTTATATGTTGTGCAGCATAGAATGATTTCCTCACCATTGTAGACATGTGATGATCAAAGGCTAGATTACTATCTGTGTGTGTCCCCAAGTCCCTGACTACTGGGTCAACTCTAAGGGGTGTGTTGTCGATATGACAGTTACCAGGAATGAATGACTTCCTAAAGGATACTATTATGCATTTCTTGGCATTTAGTTTTAGTCCATGATTCTGACACCCGTTGCTTGTGTCAGCCCCTCCTGTAGAACATTTGTGCCAGTGTGAGATTCAATGACAGCTCCTAATTTGCAATCATCTGCATATTTAGTCAGCCAGACACCACTGACATTGGCCTTGACTTCTGAGAAGTAAATGCCAAAAAGGAGCAGTCCAAGGATTGATCCCTGAGGGACTCCACATGTGACTGG
This sequence comes from Protopterus annectens, assembly GCF_019279795.1. Lineage (NCBI taxonomy): Eukaryota > Metazoa > Chordata > Ceratodontiformes > Protopteridae > Protopterus > Protopterus annectens. The sequence continues at coordinate 125,615,494 of NC_056735.1, forward strand.
CCTCTTTGTCTAACTTCCTGGGTCCTGTCAGTTAGCCAGTTGGCTATCCACCGGGTGACATATGGGTTTGTACCTAACCTCTTGAGTTTGCCAACAATGTCCAAGTAGGGTATTGTGTCAAATGCCTTGGCCAGGTGAAGGTAGGCAGTGAGAACAATTTTGCCCTCATCCATTGCTTTGATGACCTTTTGAAATAAGTCCACCAGGTTGAGTAGGCATGATCTGCCCTTGACAAAACCAAACTGGGTTGGGTCCAGTGTCTGGAGGTTTACCATATCTCTACGGATCATCTCCATGATAATTCCTTCTATGGCTTTACATATATGACTAATGAGACTTATGGGTCTGTAGTTTCCAGGTTCTATAGATGGCCCACCTTTGTGCAGAGTGATGACTGTTGCCCTCCTCCATTCATGAGACACGAAGCCTGTTTGGAGGCTACAGTTGAATAGTAATTCCAGAGGCCCTGATAGGTCATGTTTCATGCTATTTAGAAGGCATCCTGGGACATTGTCTGGGCCCATTGATACAGTGTTCTTGGTCTTAGAGAGAGCATTATAGACCTGTTCCCTAGTGATACTAAGGGGAGATATATTTGATGACATTTCTTGAGGGAAAGTTGAGGGGTAAAGCTGGAGCTGAATTTATCAGCCAGGAGGTTTGCTATATCTTCTGGATCAGTATAGGTGGCTCCATTTACAATGAGCTCTGCACACAATTGTGTATTGCCTTTGAGGTTGTGGACATAGCTAAAGAATGCTTTGTGGTTGTCCTTGGCCTGGGAGGCCAAACTTACCTCAGATTTGGCTTTGGTAGACTTTATTTGTCCTCTGAGTTGTCTGTTTAGTTTGATGAGAGTGTTTTTATCCTTCTGTGTGCTGCGCCTCCTTATTTTTGACATGATTTTCTTCCTCCTGTTATACATCTGACTGATGTTGTGATTCCACCGAGGTGGCTTGTTTTCTGAGTTAGTTCTGTACTTCTTCCTGGTGGGTACATCTGCCTCTATGCAGCTATTAACATGCTTGTACAGTGTTTCTGTGAACAGTTCTGCATAGGCAGAAGTGTTCTCAGGGTTTATAGGGGCTTCAAATTTTGCCAGGTTCTCACTTAATAGCAGGAGGTTAGCATTAGAATAGTTCCTAAATATTCCTGGTTTAGCTGTGGGGTCCATGTTTTGTTTTTACTTTAAAGGAGACTGTTTTGTGGTCTGACCTTACCAGGGAAGGCATTACAGTAGGGAGTGTGCAGAACTCTCCCATATTAGTGAGGACCAGATCCAGTATGATTGCACCCTTGGTTGGTGTATTGACTATCTGGTCCAGGGAGTTTGTGTTTACAAAATCCAGGAATCTCTGTGCATGTATGCTTGATGTTGTATAAGATTCCCAGTTAATAGTATGGTAATTAAAGTCACCCATGAATATGGTACTGGGTTAGATGGTTAGTGTTTCTAATAAGGTTAAATACTTGGTATGGGTTTCCTGGGTCATAGACGGGGACTTATAACTTGTAAGGAAGTGGTATTGGATTTTACCTGTGGTGATTTGAACATGGAGCAGCTCAAGTGCATTGTTCTGTTTGACCAGCCTTGAAGTATATTTATTTTTGATATAAATAGGGACACCTCCACCTTTAGTCCCTGCCTGTGAAATAGCTGGAAATGTGTGGAAGGCATTATAACCCTGCACTGTTGGTGTGCGGTCCGCAGCTTTAAACCACGTCTCAGAGACCACACAGACATAAGCATTCTCTAGGGTAAATATAGGTTTCAGGGAGTGGAGTTTTTTGTTTGGGCTCCTAGCATTGAGCAGTAATATCATTAGAGTTTCTTGGTTTTGATTTGCTATGTGTCTCCAATCTAGCCTATGGGCATGCATTAGGACAAACCAAAATTCTAACACAGGATTGTCAAAACTCCTAGTACCCTTCAACTAAATAATTGCATTTCTAAAAACACAATTAATCAAGTTCCAAATCCTCCTTGAAAAAAGAGACTGAGGTTTTATTGGGATAAGCACTTTTATCCTTGTTGACTTCTTCAGATCTAGTTCTTAGATATAAAGGTTCTATGACCATGTGATAGGATGTTAGACTTGTATTCATTTTCATGGGGAATGCCCAAAGTAGCCATTTTAAGCCCGTGAGTCCATCCCTTAGAAATTGTATATGTTGTTGAACTTTATTATTGACCAGTTCTCTTAAAGACCTTTTTTATGTATAAACTCATAATCAATCAATTTTACATGTGAGACTATCAAACTGAATTTTTCAAAAGTTTTTACAGACATCCTTACTGAAATTTCTATACACCCTTGCCAGGATAATGTATGTTTTCTGGATCTCAGTGTCAGCAAGATCATTGAAAATGGGCCCTCCAGTAATCTGTACCGGAAACCAACATTGGTGAATCTGTTGCTACATGCTTCCATTTTGTATCCCCAGATGACCAAACAATGAACTAGAAAAAGTTTTTTTTAGCAAGGAGCTTAAAAGCAGGATGATTAGCAACATACTAGAACCGATAAAAGAACTTGAAAATAGCAGAAGACCCCTTCCTGCTGAGCTCAGTCAAAAGATGGTACGACAACTTCAGAACACCCCACATCAACCCTAAAATGACTCCAAAAAAAGAAGCATGTCCACAACATTTGCAATAGGCCATAAAGAAGTCTACAGTGCCATCACTGAGAACTGGATCACGAGAGAGACTAGAAGACCATAGCTAAGATCCTTGGACTAGGCCCGAGTTTTATCTTTAAGAAAGGAATAACTATTGGAACCTTTGTTGAATTGAAAGACTGAGGTGAAAGGACAGATACGTATGGCACATGCAGGTGTGGAGCTCAGAAATGCAGGTTTTGCAGCCTGATAAGAAGAGTGGATCATTGCATCTGCCCTAATACAGGACAGAATTACCATAGCAAAATCAGGGGTGACTGTAACACTGAAAGAGTAGTTTACAGGGCATAATATCTGAAATGTCATTTTTATGTGGATAAGACAATTAAATTATAAAAAAATAAAATGAATAAAAAAAAAATCCCCATTTGACACTATTTGTCAAACATCAGACTGAAAATCTACACAAACGCACTTGTACAACCCAGTATGGAAAAGCAGGGCACTCCATCTTCAGTTTCCATACCTTGCACTGTGCTGAATTTGAGCCCTTGGTTGGCAACAACGTGTAATCCTAGAAAAATAATTATTATGTACAGCTCAAATCAAAACATACAACACCTTTGGACTGAACAGCAGCTGTTCCATTAAAATGCCCTATAATTATGGACCCTAAACCACAAACTGTTCAACTAAAAAAAAATGCATGGGTTCTGCTAGAGATCCACACTGCAGTGGAAATTTCCACCAGAGAAAAAACATTCAAAGTTAAGTTCACAATATGTGGATTTATATGGGTTCATTTTCCCTACAACTGCTTGGGACACTTCTCTCAAATTCTGCTTAGTCACATTTTATATTGTTTTATCGTCTGTACAGCTGCTTGAGACACACCTTCCAGAACTGTGAGATACATACTCCAGGTCAAACTTCTACTAGAAAATCTGATTAGAACTCAAATTTATTATGACCTCTTAGTGTATTCTCATAATTTTTACCTCTTCAGTTTTGTTTTATCTTCCCTGCTACAGACTGAAGTAATATTACTAATAACTCTGTTCAGTGGAGTTTTGTAAGTTTTTTTCAGTTCCTTTAATATTTCTGCATGATTTAAACACTATGTGATTCATATGTTAACTCTGGATCCGAAGAAGTTTGCAACAAGCAAGCCAAAGTGCCACTTGTTTAACAGAACAAATAGACTCTCTTAAATGATAGGGGAGATTGTTATTTTGTTTTTCTGGTAGTTTCAAAATATTTTATATAATGAACAGGTATTAATACAAGCAAACAGAAAAACTGAGAATGACAATGATAGTCAAGATGCATTTACCTGAAACTAATATCTTATTATAGGCCAAACTGCAAGTGATTTGTTAGAGCAATATAATGATTTTTGTTAACCGTGAAAAATGCCTGTAAGCCATTTTGTAAAATTCAGACTGGTAGTCATGCATGTAAAATTAATTATGAATCTATACATAAAAAAGACAACTTTAAGGTAATAGAGGATCTGGCAATAGCAAAGTTTAGCAACACATACAATTTCTAAGGGTTGGTCTTACCAAGAACAACATTTGCGCATCCGCATGCGAATGAAGATAGGTTTAACATTGTATCAGATGTCTAAATTCTGAGCAGGGGAATCCCCCACATGCAAATGAGGACTGGATTAATATCCCGTCAAATATCTTCATTCTGAACTCGTGAAAGGCCAATCAGTTGGAAACTGGTTGGCCCACTGTGCACTACACCCTCTCTGTAGCAGTATTTATAGTGAAATCATGATCATAGAAAGTTTAGGTGTAGTAACTGGATTTGAAAAAGTGTAGTTGGATGAAAGTGCTTATCCCAATAAAACTAATAAGAGGAATGATCTGGAGTCAGTCTCTTTTTTGAAGAAAGAGGATTTGGAATTGGATTTATTTTATTTTTAGAAATAAAATTGTTTAGTTGAATGGATTGCTGTAAATACTTGAGACAGTCTTGTGTTAGAATTTATAGTGGTGAAAGGAATCCTGTTAGTTCATCAACAACTTGACTTGATATTACATTAATAATTCATGTAAAATGTGGACATCTGTGCAAGATATAAAGGTCAGATGACTGAATAGCTTTCTGACAGAGGTTTAGGTAGATTACCAGGATGTCTATGAAACCCGCGGTAGTGGTGCTGCGGTAGCGTTGTCGCCTCACAGCAAGACGTTGTCACATTTGATTCTCAGCTAGAGCGTCTTCTGTGTGGAGGCATGCGTGAATGGGCGTGCCTTCGTTGAAGGTTGTGCATCAGGGCTAGTAACTCGGCATGTAAAAATCCACTACCAAACATTAGCGGACCGGAGTTCCGCTGTGGTGACCCCTAACCGGGATAAGCCGAAAGAAACAACAACCAGGATGTCTATGAAATCAAAACATAGTCTTGCTCTTTCAAGGACAAAAGCAAGAAGTTTTTTTTGCTGTTATCTTACTTTTTATTAAAATAGGTGGATGTTCTTTGTGTAGAGCGTCTATGAAAGGGACCATACCTCTCAAATGTATAGATTTTCACAGAATGTCCAGATTTTTGCCTCATATGTTTGATCTATTTTATAAAAAAATTTGTTTTTTTTTTCTGGCAAATGAGTTGCAAATCATTAAAGACTGAAGTCAGAAAATAATGATAGACATTTGAATTTTAGATCTTCTATGTTTGTAACAGCAGCATTTAATAATTGTTCCTATTTTGGGGCCTTTGTCCCCCCATTATTTACAGCTTTGTCCAGATTTTTTGTGCTAAAAATTTGAGAGGTATGAAGGAGACAACAAGTAAACCTGAAGAATGGCTTCTATTGTCATAGGTGCAAGTATAGGTTCTTCATAGTATCTTGTCACTGTAGCTGGTTTCTCAGCTTCATTTCCCTCAAATATATCAGATATAGAGGATGTCGTAGGTAGTAAACATATCGGCATCTTAGTGCTACTTTAAAAAAGATGTGCCATTTTTTTCCCAGCTTTACTAATTGCATACTTTTCTGTGGGTGCTGTTCTGGTTTGATTAACAAACCTGCTCACCTATGAATTATGATGACAGACACGGTATAAGGCAGAGAACACAAATCTAGAAAATCTACACTTATTGCAGAAATACATTTAGGACTATAACTGTAATATCTTGCATAAAGTTTGTCTTCATGTGCAAAACTTTTCTCATTTGCATGTTTATTAGAACCCCATTCTGAACCTACAATTTTCTCTGGAGTTTTATTTTCTAATCTGGTAAAACAAACAAGAACAAGAATTGAATTTTAAGCCATAGTGACAGATGTTGAACATTGTTACAGATGTAGAACAAATTCATCATTAAGCAACTGAAATAAGTTGTTTGCGAGGTACATAACAGACAATTAAATAGTTGCAATAAAAAGTTTGTATTGTATAATAAGTAGATTAGATTAAAGAGACAATGAGGTTGCTATTATCAAGGTAGTTAGTGGGGTGCAGAGAGATGTAGTGGGTGGGTGGAGTGGGTGCTATTTGAGGGGGAGTAGTAAGGGTATATTTGGCAAGTATGTAGGTGTGCTTTTAGTAAAGATTTGAAGTGGGTGCAAGATGTTACAGAGGTAATTGAGGGTGGGAGGGAGTCCCATAACTTGGCTATAGCGCAGGAGAATAATGCTTCTCCAGCAGAGTTATTGGCTCTTGTGACCAGTAGGAGGTTTTTATTGCTGGATCTTAGTGGTCTGGTGGTAAGAAAGGGTTGGAGTAGATTGTGAAGGGATGGAACGTTTAGTGGATGGTTTACTAGTTTGTGGGTGAGTGCTAGTTGGTACCATTGAATTCTGTAGCTTGCTGAAGAAAACATTCTTCAGACTTTTTTTTTCTGTCTTGATGTTTGACACAGTGGTACATTATCATCTCTTTTCCAAAAAGTGCTTTGTAGGGTGCCTGCACTGGTTCTAGTAGTGGTATATTCAGTTGGCAGAATTTCTCATGTTGTGGGATGAGGGTGGAGAACAATCTGGTTAAGTGACTTACTTAGAGTTAAATAGTACCAAAGGGAGAATGTCAGAATCAAGCCACGGACTACTAGCTGAAGCTTGCTAACAGCTTTTAACACCTCATAGTCAAGACTGCAGACCCCACCAAAAGGAATACAGTTATGATATCATACCTTCAAGGGTAACAGGAACTAAACAAATTTGGGGGCGTAGTAATTTCAACTCCCAGCCAACCTCTCATTTAATTGTTTTGCTTTAGTTTGCACATTGTACAGCTGCAATGCTATGCAATTTCAAATTAAAATCTTGAGGTTTACAACTGAGTACCTTAATCAATATACAGTGCTGAAAAATTTCTACCTTTTAAATGAAAAAAAAAATATTACAGAAAATACACATACTTCAGTCTAAGTTTTATTTAGATGCAAGTAATTTAAAATAAATACTTCATCCATTTTGGTGACTGTTTATTTGCTAAAAGAATGATTGTAACTAGACTGATTAATTTTGTCTGCCTTTCAAACATTGTACGCAGCATTAAGAAGTGTAATAAGGAAATCATGAATGCAGTGCATTGCTTCTCAGTAAATGACCCTCAATTACTGTACAAATCACAAAGTCATGGTTACTTGGTAAACCTGGGACTCTGCACTTACAAAGGACAATGTAACATTGTAGCACTTAGTTTCAGTATCTGTTCTCTTAATCATTTTTTATGCATGACTTTGTTTATCAGATCTCTAGAAATGATGGATTCCAGTTTACATCATCATGTATGTAACTATTCTTTGATAATTGTTTATGTTTTATTTATGGCATAGATATTAAATTCAAGAAACTTACTTTCAAGAAAATCATACTGCACATACAAATAACATAAACTGTGAACCTTCAGTTTCTGTTTTTGAAAGTGTGGACCAAAACAACATACGTGCAAGATAAGACAATCATAAAAATGTTGTCAGTTTACTGTGGATAAGCAAGATAGGGAAACAGAGCCTATAACTGCATTGCTGTACGCAATCTCCAGTCTCAACCATCAGGAGTATTTATGGATTAAGAAACAGAATGGTTATAGGAACATTTTTTGGAGAAAAATAACACGTGAGGAAAGCGATTGATGGTTAATGATAAGAAACATGACATCACAAAATATTTGATTGTTGCAAAATAGTTAGTCATACAAATATGTTGCTTTTTCTTTCATATTAATCAGCAGATAAGGAACATACAGTTTAGTCTCTTTTTGTTAACAGATAACTTCATTTATAGAATGAGCTACAGTAGCGGTGTCAAACAGATGGCTGTAAGATCACAATCCAGCCCACTGAGACATTTTATCTGGTCCTTGATATGTCCTATAACAAAATGTTTTGATTGGACAAATACATGTTGGACAAGGTAATGTGCCCCCCCCCTCCCCAACCTTGCCAAGTGTGGTAAGTAGCTACTAAACTGTAAGGTAAGTGCCCTCTAAGCTAGAGAGTGTAAAGCTACACTATATATATGGGAGAGTAAATCATAATGTCTGTAAGCTGAAAATTTCTCAACTGCAGGGAAAGCAATCTTGACATTAGAAAGCAAGGAGCCTAAACCACAGTGATATCAGCTTCGCTGAACTCAATCTTTACTTTTTTTCATTTGTTTCTGAGTATAATAGATCTTACAGTAACTGGAGGGGTTAGCATACATTTACTTTTTTAACAATGAAAATATCTGAAAATCATACTCTGTATACCTGTTACACACAGGGTGCCGGAAACACAGCATTTTTCCAGATTTGAAAATCTAGAAAGTTATTGAAGTAAAGAAGACAAATGCTACTGATGTGATATGATTTATAAGTATTTTAATAATCTTTAAATGAGATGTGCCTAAGCATAACAGGCGAGAGAAAAAAAAACTTCTAGTAAACTATGAGCTGTTAAGTTGGACTCTGTAGTCCACGGCTGATTTCCTCAGCTTCCATTTGCCTGATGTGGGATTCTGGGTACGTTACTTAACCAGACAGTGCCCTAGGGAATTTGGTCTAGGCTCTTCAAAGGTGTCCAGGATGGCATGTCTTGAAAGTAAATATGACCAACCTATTTTATGTAACATTGTCAGTGTTGGTAATGGCAGTCTTCTCAAACATATACACCAGGTACTGAATATGCACCCCCATGTTTTCTCCTGTGTATCAGAACCTAATCTTGAAATATCTTGCACAAAGATCTGCTTTTTGATACAATCAATGTTATTATTTCAGTGGTACATAGTGTTTTTGTTGCCACATGAAAGTGGAGTAGAATTTGGTTATGACCTGTCATCAGTGCATCAGTGGCAGAAATGTGGTTACTCTATTTGTTTCTGGCAATGTTTTCTAATAGTATACTGGCCTACTGGGACATAACTGCAGTTCTTATACCCATTTAATAATTACTACTGTATTCTTGTTATTTTGCACAACAAAAATGCACAGCTCAAAGCAGATCTGCTGTATTGTTTCTTCAGTAGCTCAGTGCATTTCATAATGTTAAAACTCATCATCATGACCCCCCCCTTTCCTGTTTTCTACATGTGGTCTGGGTGTCTTGTCAGTTGTGGTCATCTCTCTCTCTCTGTTCAGTGCCACTCCTACCTTCTCCCACAGTCATGCCTAAATGTTGCCGGTTTTCTTTCATTCTATCTCATTGCTGGACCATCTTGTTTGCTATTGTCTTCTTCCGATCTGTCTTCTGCACAAGATTGCCTTCTACTTTCCTACAGATTTGCCTAAACCACCATCGTCTGTTCTATTTAACTGTTTTTGCAATTGGAGCTACTTTGGCTTCTGCTTTGATGCTATAATTTATTTGCTGCCCCACAGCGTGCATTTTATCACCCATGTCAGGCACCTCATCTCCATCACCTGTAGTTTCCTCAACTCCCTTAACTTTATTGCCCAGGATTCTTTACCATACAGTAGTACTGGTCACACCATTGGATTGGACACCTTACTTTTCAGCTTCTTTGGCATTCTCCTGTCACACTACCCCTGACACTCTGTGTCAGTTTGCTACAGACCCTCTGATTTTAACGTTAACCTCCTCATTCAAACTTCCCTTCCACTTAACCACCCCTACTAGGTTCATAGGTTCATACTAGGCTATCTGCCCTGGGGCATTTACAAGCCTAGCCTGAGTGTGTTTGGCTTTCGCCACCCTTACTTAGAATTGAGTTTGCTATGCCCTATTTAAGGTTAGTTTACTGAGCCTCTGTCTAGCAGAGACACAGAAGTAATCCCCGGGGTGAATCTACAATCTCCCATCCACTCATCAAGATTCCTCTTGAAGAGAGTCAGTGAGGTGCTCTGCCTAACATGGATCGGTATTCTATTCCAAAGTGAAGGGAGCCTCTGTGTTATGAATCCGTCCCTCCAGCACATTCTATTTAGCTCTGTGCTGAGGTTCAAATCCCTCGAGCGCGTGGTTCTAAGGGATTTGGATTTTCTGAGGTGGAGCATGTCCATTATAGCTTTGTATGTCAGGCATAGATCGCCTCGAAGTAGGTGGTATGCGACTGAGTAAAGTTGGAGTTTCTTTAACCTGGCAGCATATGGCATCTGCTTGAGTCCCTTGATCCTCTTTGTGAGGTACTTTTGGGGTCTTTCCAGCTGCTGCAGGTGGCGGTTTAGGTACATCCCAAAAGGGGCATTGTATTCTATGATGGGTCTGATGAGGGATGAATAGAGGGGCACTATTACCCCCCCTGATCTGGATGTGAATCCTTTAGTGATAAGGTGGGCTATGTAGAAGGCCTAACCACTTTGGCAATGTGGTTGTCAAAGGAGAGATTGCTATCAACTTGGGTCCCCAGATCCCTAATTACATCTTCTGTATTTAATGGGTTTCCACCTATATGGTAGTTTGTGGGCACTTTATTTTTGCCAAAGGGTATGACTATACACTTCTTGGCATTCAGCTTTAGGCCATGGCTCTGGCACCGGTTATCCATCTCTGTGAGACCTTTTTGAAGGATGTTCGTGTCAGCTGTAGAGTCAGTAATGGCTCCCAGCTTGCAGTCATCCACGAACTTAGTCAGCCATAGTCCTCCCGTGCTGGCCTGTACCTCGGAAAAGTAAATGCCGAACAAGAGAGGTCCCAGGACCGAGCCTTGTGGGACACCACTTGTGACCGGTTTCGACTCAGACATGACTCCGGCAATTCTGACTCTGTGGGTTCTGTCTTTGAGCCAGTTAGCCACACATCTTGTGACATAGGGGTTTATGTTTAAGCTGGATAGCTTATCTATGATGCCTGAGTGGGGTATTGTGTCAAATGCCTTTGCGAGGTCCAGATAGGCTGTGTGGACTAACTTCCCTTCATCTATGGCCTTGGTGACTGTTTCGAAGAAGTCAACCAGGTTCAAGAGGCAGGATCTGCCCTTGACAAAGCTGAACTGAGTAGGATCCAATGTCTGTAGGTCCCCAATGTCTTTGTTTATGAGTTCCATGATGATCCTCTCCATGGCTTTGCAGATAAGGCTAGTCAGGCTTATGGGGCGATAGTTACCAGGGTCTGTTGAGGCACCACCTTTGTGGAGCGGGACCACTGTTGCTGTACACCATTCTTTGGGTACATATCCCGTAGTGAGGCTGAGATTGTACAGCATTTTTACATGTGGGTTTAGTTCTTCTTGGAGTTCATGTAGGACACAACCCGGGACACCGTCTGGTCCCATTGAGGCAGTGTTTTTTGCCTTGGAAAGGGCGACCTTCACCTGGACATCTGAGTTGTTTGGGAGGCTGCACTCTACTGGGATAGATATTTGTTCTTTAGGGGGGGAAGGGGGGGGAGTTTGCACTGAACCTGTCTGCCAGGATGGTGGCAATGTCTGTGGGTTCAGTGTATTTTTTGTCATTTAGAATCAACTCTGAACATACCTGGGAGTTGCATTCCAGGTTCCTAACATAGCTAAAGAAGGCCTTGTGATTGTCTTTTGTGTCCTGTGCAATTTTTCTTTCAAAACTGGCCTTCGAGGATTTTATGAGGGATCGTAATGTTTTGCTAGTACTGATCAGAGATGTGTTCCCTTTTAGGGATTTTGCTCTATCATGTAGTAGCTTCCTCCTTCTGTTGTACAACTTATTTATGGCTGGGGTCCACCAGACTGGATGCCTGCCTTTGGACGCTTGGGTCTTGGTTTTGTTTGGGATAGCATGGTCCATGCACTTCTGGAGGTGTCCATAGAATGCGTTTATATAGGATTCCGTGGTTTGGGCCGTAATTTCCACCAATCCTAGGGCCTTGCAGGTTTCCACTTTGGATTTGAAAAGTGTGAAGTTCGCTTTTGAGAAATTCTTCACTGTGGTTTTCTGGGCTGGGGGTGGGGTTGGGTTTTGGATATCCAGTGAAATTAATTTATGGTCTGATCTTACCAATGAGGGGAGTACCCAAAAACAACAAGCTCCAAAAAGCAAAACTGGAATACTGGAGCACAACACAAGCAGCACACACTGTTTGAATGTCTTTTAATTCGTCTTTTAATTCTTTTTGGTACCTCGGCCTTCGCCTTCTCATGGAATACATTTTTTTAATTCAAACAACACCCCTTTTATAACACATCTATATCATTTGCATAAATAATTAATTCAATAAAACTGTTAAACAATTAACCAAAATGCTTCAATGCCATTTTCACTATGAAGTTTCTGACTTCACCTTTATAATCTCATACTTCTTATCTAGTATAAGATGTGGTGCATTAAACATACACAAATTTTAAATTTCAAATTTTCTTCCATGAACAAGAAATTTTTTCATTACAAAACATTAAATATGATAAATGCACTCCATCTCATATGTATTTCAAACATGCCCTTACTTTACATGCATATAATAATTAATTACAAATATAAAACTTGTATATAAAAATTTTACTGTGAAAATGTATTTTATATTTCCATATTCATACCATTTGGGAAAAGAGTTTTGTAATTTAGAATGAACCTAGATTCCATTTCCAATAACCTATTGTAAAAGAGTGCGTCATCACCAAAACTCCTAGGTTTCCCCAGAACACAAAAAATGAATCCTTCAGGAACCCCCTTGTGCTGTTCGCAAAAGTGCTTGGCCACCGGACTGTCCAATCTTTTGTGCCTAATGTCACCCAAATGTTCAAGAATTCTGAGTTTGACTTTTCTACTAGTTTGACCAATGTACCATTTTGGTTTGGCACAACCACACCCTATAACATAAACTACCACAGTAGAATTGCAGTCAAAATATTCCTGAGCCCTATAAAATACATTGTTAATTTTTGTTCCATATAGACTTCTAACTCTGGAACATACTTTACAATTCCCACATCTAAAGGTCCCTTTCTTAATACTATCTTTATGTGTTTTTCTGATATTCAATATTTCTTTTAAATTAGAATATCTGCCATAAGAAAAGGTTACTTTAGTTGGAAATAATTTTCCCACCTTGTCATCTCCAGTGACAATAGGCCATAATTTTGAGACTATCTCTCTCATAATACAAGAAAAATGTGAATATTTGGTGACAAAGAATATCTTTTCTTTTAACTCTTCCCCCTCGAATCTTTCCATCTGTGCCTTTGGACATCCATTTCTATGCCATCGGCCCTTCCTAACAGTCTTCCTTAAACCCAATTCCTGTTCTACTTTGATTCTAGCTGCTTTGATTTTTTTCTTTAGAATAACTTCTTTCACTAAGTTTTCTCTCAATATTATCAAATTCCTTATCAATCTTTCCAAGTTCAGATGTATTAGAACCAATGCGTTTGAATTCCCCTAATGGTAAGGAATCTATAAGATAATCACTATGCAAAATTTTAGCCAATTATTAAAATCGATCATTTTGTCTTTATATTGTGGCATCATTATAGGTGAGGGTAAGATGCTGCTCAAGGTCAGAGTCATACCGGCCTGGGCTACATGATCGGAGAGCTCCTTTATGTCTCTTTTCATGTAGTCAAGGGAGGTACATCTCAGGTCATTCACACCAGCGTGTACTATGACCGAGTCATACTTGTACTTGCTTTGGAGCAACCTGAGTGTTTGTGTAATGTGGCGGATCCTAGCGCCCAGCAGGCAGCTCACTGTGACCTTCTCTTTGTTCAGCCTGGTGAGTGGAACGTCAGTGTGCCTGACTATAGAATCACCTATTACAAGTGTGTCGTGTGTGTTGTTCTGCCTTAAGGGCTGTGACTGTTTGGCAATCTGACTTTGCGGGCTATGTGTTGATCGTGTTTTGTTGTGGGGTAGCATTTGCTTGGATGTTTGCTTTGGAGGTCTCTGCTGTTTAGTTAGATTTTTGATTAGAGCCTCCGAATATGTTTTTGTGTGCTTGTGTGGTTGATTGCTGTTGTGGTAGGGCTATGTGAGACTGGATTAGTGCTGTGTGATGTTACCTTCTCCTCCAGTCTGGTTACACCAGTTTTGAGGTGAGAGAGTTTGGCCTCCAGTTTGGCTATATGGTTGCATCTCTCACATATGTTTGATCCTGTTTGGAGGAGGAGAGAGTTGTCAGTGTACATGAGACAGTTGTAACATTGCCTCAAGATTCCCAGATTCACCAGTTGGACTGGAGAGGAGACCATTAACTGACCTTTAGACATGCTAGAGTAGTATAGGGGACGCTTTTATCACACAGTGAAAAGTACCAATAGGGGACAAGGTAGTCTTAGAGGGTATATGAGGATGTAGTGCCTTTAGTATATTAGTGCTAAAATGCAAGATTGCTTATTTGGGCAAGTGCAGGGTCTTAGATTGAGAATAGGATGCTTACTTTGAGAATTAGAGCAGTTCCAAGGGAAAAAGTGAACAGCAGACTCAGTGGAGCTGGAAAAAGTTTAAACCCGATTAGGCGGCACTGCCCGATGCTGCGCTATGCACACAATCGTGCCAAACCGCGCAAAAGCAGATTTTTATGCAGGGAAATTCAAAGAGCTAGAAATGGTCCAAAATGATCAATTACTACTAGATTCTTGTGCTGAGGTCACTCCTTTAGGGACAGATAGGTTGCTCAAGGCTCCCCACTCCCACTGGTGAGCAAAGAAACTTCCTTCTATCCAAGTAAGGTAATGGGCAACACAGGAACTATCCCAAAGTCCAGAATACAGCAAAGCCTGTATAGGGGACAATTCTAGCCAAGGAAAGGCGGGAAACAAGGATATTTTTTGGGGTTTTTTTTTTGTTTTTTTTCAAGAAAATAACAGTATATTAAATACACAGGCTAGTGCACTTGAGTGGGCAGCCTCAATAGTTAATTTATCAAACAAACTTTAACTTAAGTGCAGGTAATAAAAAAATGCTAAATACAGTTAAATTAGCAGTTTAACTTCGTTTTCAGCATGAAAGGAAGGTCGCACAGGTAGAAACAGCAAAAATATACTTATATCTTGAAAGTAGTCGCTTTTTTTCGATCCTCTGCTGCTAGCACCACTCTGCAGGACCACGAAGAGCTGTTGCTGAGTAGTATAAGCAAAAAAAAAATGCTCACAGGCGGATTTTTATGCAGGGAACTTCAAAGAGCTAGAAATGGTCCAAAACAACCAATTACTATTAGATTCTTGTGCTGAGGTCACTCCTTTAGGGACAGATAGGTTGCTCAAGGCTCCCCACTCCCACTGGTGAGCAAAGAAACTTCCTTCTATCCAAGTAAGGTAATGGGCAACACAGGAACTATCCCAAAGTCCAGAATACAGCAAAGCCTGTATAGGGGACTATTCTAGCCAAGGAAAGGTTGGAAACAAGGATATTTTTGGGTTTTTTTTTTGTTTTTTTCAAGAAAACAACAGGAAAATGCAGGAAAACAATAATATATTAAATGCACAAGCTAGCGCACTTGAGTGGGCAGCCTCAACAGTTAATTTAAACAAACAAACTTTAACTTAAGTGCAGGTAATAAAAAAATGCTAAATACAGTTAAATTAGCAGTTTAACTTCATTTTCAGCAAGAAAGGAAGGTCGCACAGGTAGAAACAGCAAAAATATACTTATATCTTGAAAGTAGTCACTTTTTTCGATTCTCTGCTGCTAGCACCACTCTGCAGGACCACGAGGAGCTGTTGCTGAGTAGTATAAGATACTTGTAGCTGTTAACCTGTTCTTCTATTTAACCTTTTACATCAATTCTCACCTTCTGAGTTCCTTCATTTGCTGCCATTACACCTGTCTTATCTGTACTCAGTTTCATCCCATATGCCTTCAGTTCTGCATTCCATTTCCTTATCTTTTGCTGAAGTTTTTGCTCAGTCTGCCTGTAATGCCACAATGAATGCATACAACAACTTTATTGATCTGTCCTCTCTGACCTGTTTGCTAATGTAGTCGACCACCAGTACGAACATCAGTGGACTCAGAGCAGAACCCTGATGCATACCTATTCCCACTGGGAACCCCTCTGTGAGACAGAACACTATTCATTCTCGAGTAGTCATTGGGTCCTTGTACATAGCCTGCAATAATTCTCTTGATGTTTCTGAGATTTCAGACCACCTCAGGACTGCCCAAATCAGCTTTCTTTAGACCTTGTCATATGCTTTCTGCTATAAATGTCCAGTTTGACTCTTTTATCATCTCTAGCTTCTTCTCAACTATTTGTTTCAGTACAAACATCGGTTCAGTTGTGCTGCATCCTGATCTGAGTCCAACTTGCTCATCTGCCACCTTACTTTGTATTGTTCTGTGCATTCATTTATCACTCACGCTCCCCAGAACTATCATACAATCTGATGGGAGTTTAATTTCTCTATACTGCCTACAGTTGTTAATGTCCCCTTTGTTCTTGTACACACTGGCACTATTATGTGTCTTCTCCCATCAACCGGGATATGCCTTTCTCTCCACACTGCTATGTGTAACCTCAGGAGCCACTTCTCTCCTATCTCACCCAACATCTCGATCACATTTGCTGTGACCTCATCAGAGCCTGCTGCTTTCTCTGACTTCATTTTCATCAGTGCTGTTCTTACCTCTTCTAGAGTAGGCTCCACTTCTCTTATCATAGGCAGTGCCTGGGGCAGTACAGCTTCTGTGGGGTTTTATTCATTCAAAAGGTGCTTGAGGTACTCCTTCCATCTGCCTTTCATGTCCTGTGGACAGGTGAGCAGGTTGATACTGGCATCCCCTTGCAAAGGGTGTCAGAAAAATGCCTTTATCATTCGGTGTTTGCCTTGCAACCTGATATAGTTTCTTCGTGCCATATGCTAAGTCACTTTACAGAAGTTGGTAGAGTGCTTCTGATACCATGTTCTTTGCTATTGCAACTCAACATGCAACAGGATTTTGCTGAATTCATATTGTAAAATCTCACCATACTGCGACTAGTCAAAACTTCACATGGATAAGCCAAACTGATCAAAGCTTCATAGGCTCATAGTCATCATCATCATCATCATCATCAGCCCCCTTTTTCCCATTTTTCTACATGGGGTCAGGGTATTGTGTTAACTGTCGCCAACTCTCTTGATTCAGTGTCACACTCCTGCCTTCTTCAACACTCATGCCTGACTGTCACAGATCTTCTTTCACACAATCCATCCACCTCTTTGCTGGACATCCTCGCTTCCTCTTACCTTCTTCCTGTCTGTCCTAAATCTTCCTCACCAGATTGTCTTCTGCTTTTCTACACATATGCCAAAACCATTGTAATCTGTTCTCTTTGATCTTTTCTGCAATTGGAGCTACTTTGGCTTCTGTTCTTATGTCCTCATTTCTTCATCTGTCCCACATTATGCATCCTACCACCTTTCTCAGGCACTTCATTTCCATCACCTCTAGCTTCTTCAACTGATCTGCCTTTACTGCCCAGGTTTCTGTACCATACAGTAGTACTGGTCACACCACTGTCTTGTACACCTTACTTTTCAGATTCTTTGGTATTCTTCTGTCATAGACTACACCTGAGACTCTATGCCAGTTGGTTGCAGCCCCTCTAATTTTAGCTTTGACCTCTTCATTCAGACTACCCTTCTCCTCAAGTACTCCTCACAGATACTTGAAGCAGTTTACTTATTCCACTATCTTCCCTTCTATCTCTATTCCCAGCTTCTTCTGATTTCCCCAATTTGCTGCCATTACCGCCATCTTATCTGTGGTTAGTTTCATCCCATGTGCCTTCAGATTTGCATTCTATTTTCCTATCCTTTGCTGAAGTTCTAGCTCAGAGTCTGCCTGAACTGCCACATGATTTGCATACAGCAGCTTTGTTGATCCGTCCCCTCCAACCTGTTTGCTAATGTAGTCCATCACCAGTGTGAACAGCAGTGGGCTCAGAGATGAACCCTGATGTACACCCACACCCACTGGGAACCCCTCTGTAAGGCCGAACACTGTTCATACTTGAGTCTTTGGGTCCTTGTACATAGCCTGCGCTAATTCTACCAGTGTTTCTGGGACTTCAAACCACCGCAGTACTGCCCAGATCAGCTTTCTTGGGACCTTGTCATAAGCTTTCTCCAAGTCTAGGAATGCCCAGTTGGACCCTTTCCTCATCTATATCTTCTTCTCAACTATCTGTCTCACTGCAAACATCAGGTCAACTGTGCTGCATCCTGATCTGAATCCAAACTGCTCATCTCCCATCTTACATTCTACTATTCTGCGTATCCGTTTATCAATCAACCTCTTCAGAACTTTCATGCAATGTGATAGGAGTTTGATGCCTCTGTACTGCCCACAGTTGTGGATATTCCCTTTGTTCTTGTACACACTGGCACAAGTATGCTTATCCTCCAGTCATCTGGGACACACATTTCTCTCTACACTGCTATTAGTACCCTCAGGAGCCATTTCTCCCCTATCTCACCCAGCATCTTTATCATATCTGCTGTGACTTCATCTGAGCCTGCTGCTTTCCCTGACTTCATCTTCCTTAGTGCTGTTCTTACTTCTAGGGTGGGCTCCTCTTCTTCTCTCATTGTAGGCTGTTTCTGGGGCAGTACAGCTTCTGTGGGTTTTCTTCATTCAGAAGCTACTGGAAATAGTCCTTCCATCTGCCTTTGATGTCCTATGGGCTGGTGAGCAGGATGTTTCTGGCATCCCTAATGAAGGGTGTCTGACTATCTTCTTTATCTTTCTGTCTTTGCCTTGCAACCTGATATAGTTTCTTTGTGCCCCTTACTGAGTCACTTTCCAGAAGTTGGTACAGTGCCTCCGATGCCCTATTCTTTGCTATTGCAACTTCTTTCTTAGCTTGTTTGTTAGACATCCAGTAGTTCTTCCTAGCCTGGTCAGTCTTTTTTGTTTCCCACTTTTTCCTGCACTTATTTTTTCTTTTGATGACTTCCTGAACTTCTGCATTCCACCACCAGCTTTCCTTATGTACCTTATTCCCATACCTGGCTCGGCCACATATCTTTTCTGTAGTCCTAATATATGCTACTTGTAGGTGCTGCCATTCTTTTTCAACTCCACCTATTTCCTCCTCTTCATGGGGTGCTAAAGCCCTGAGTAATTCCTTAAACTGTTGTACTTTCTCTCCAGTCAACTTCCAGGTTTTCAGCCTGGTCTCTGTTGACCTTAGAGCCTCCTCTGACCACTGCTTGCAGCTGATTGTGGCAAATAATGGTTTATGCTGTGGGCCAACTCTTTCACTGGGATGACTTTGCAATCATGGATTCTACCCCAGTGCCTTTTCCTTACTAGGAAGAAGTCTACCTGAGTTGCATGCTGACTACTCTTGTATGTGATCTTGTGACTGTCTCTCTTTCTGAACCATATGTTGGCTACTATCAAGTCATTTTCCAGACAGAAGTCTAGAATGGCTTCTCTGTCTTTATTCCTGTAGTCCTACCCATGTGGACCCAGGCGGTCCTCATATTCTCTTCTGTCTGTCCTGATATGTGCATTCAAGGCACCCATTATCAACACCAATTCATGTTGTCCTGCCTTATCTAGTAGGTCCTCCAACTGTTGTCTGAAAGCATTGTTTTCCTCACTATCACAACCCTGCTGTGGGGCATAGGCTGAGATTATGAATACTGCCCTAGCATTACACTGGAGTCTGACTGCCATAATAGAATCATAGGCTCATAGGTTCACAGATATTTACTAGGCTAATGACCACAAGGGCCTTTTTAAGCCTAGCCATGCACCCCAAATCTCTGACAAGTTCTGATACCCTTGATAAGTATAAGAAGGGATTTGGGAGAGGTCAATTAGAGTGTGGTCTGACCATTCCCTGTATGCCAGGCATAGATCTCCCTTCAAAAGCCTGTAGGGGTCAGAATACAGGGATAGGGTCTTGAGGTGGTCTGCATAGGACATTTTACTTATGCCCTGTATTCTTTTAGTGAGGAACCTCTGTAGACATTCCAATTGTTGGACACTCCTGGTTAGGCACATAGCAAAGAAGGAATTGTACTCAATGATAGGTCTGATGAATGCAGAATACAATGCAACAATGACTTCCTTGGACTTACATGCCATACCTTTGCTTATAAGTTGTGCAACATAGAATGATTTCCTCACTACTGTAGACACATGATGGGAAAAGGCAAGATTACAATCTATGTGTGTCCCTAAGCCCCTGACTACTGGGTCAACTCTAAGGGGTGTGTTTTCAATATGATAGTTACCAGGGGTGGATGACTTCCCAAAGGATACTAACATGCATTTACTGGCATTTAGTTTTAGTCCATGACTCTGACACCAGTTGTTTGTTTGTGTCAGCCCCTCCTGAGCATTTGTCATTGTGGGATTCAATGACAGCTCCTAATTTGCAAACATCTGCAAATATAGTTAGCCAGAGACCATTAACATTGGCCTTGACATCAGGGAAGCAATGCCAAACATAGCGGTCCAATGACTGATCCTTGAGGGACTCCACTTGTGACTGGCCTCTTTGTAGAGGTGGACTCCCTAGTTCTAACTTCCTGGTTCCTGTCTGTGAGCCAGCTGGCTATCCACTGGGTGACATACAGGTTTGTACCTAACCTCTTGAGTTTGTCAGCAATGCCTGAGTGGGTTATTCTGTCAAATGCCTTGCCCAGGTCAAAGTAAGCAGTGCAAACCATTTTTCCTCATCCATTGCTTTGGTTACCTTCTCAAAGTTGTCCACCAGGTTGAGTAGTCATGATCTCCCCTTGACAAAACCAGTGTCTGGGGGTTTACTATATCTCTATTGATCATTTTCATGATAATTCTTTCCATGACTTTACATATGAGACTACTGAGACTTATGGGTATGTAGTTTCCAGGGTCTGTAGATGGGCCAACTTTGTGCAGAGGGATGTCTGTTACTGTTCTCCATTCATGAGGCATGAAGCTTGTTTAGAGGCTACAGTTAAATAGTAATTCCAGAGGTCCAGATAGGTCATGTTTTGTGCTATTTAGAAGGTATCCTAGGATATTGTCTGGGCCCACTGATGCAGTGCTCTTGGTCTTAGAGAAAGCATTAAGGACCTGTTCCCTAGTGATAGTAGGGGGAGTTATATTTGACTGTATTTCTTGAAGGAAGGTTGAGGGGGAGAGAGAGGTAAAGCTGGAGCTGAATTTATCAGCCAGTAGGTTTGCTGCATCTTCTGGCTCATTATAGGTGGCTCCATTTACAATGAGCTCTGCACACAATTGTATATTGCTCTTGAAGTTGCAGATATAGCTAAAGAATGCTTTGTGGTCGTCCTTGGCCTGGTAGGCCAAACTTACCTCAAATTTGGCTTTGCTAGACTTTATTTGTCCTCTGAGTTGTTTGTTTAGTTTAATGAAAGTGCTTCTATTCTGCTGGGTACTGCACCTCCTAATTTTTGCCATGATTTTCTTCCTTCTGTTATACAGCCTACTGATTTTTTGATTCCACCAGGGTGGCGTGTTTTATTAGTTAGTTCTGTACTTCTTCTTGGTGGGTTCAGCTACCTCTATGCAGCTATTAACATGCTTTTACAGCATTTCTGTGAACTGTTCTGCATAGGCAGCAGTGTTCTCAGGGTTTAAGGGGTTTCAGTTAATGGAATAAAGTGGTAAAATACTTCAACTTTGTGAAAACACACACACACACACACACAAAACATCTACAGTGGTACTTGCATTAAGACTGCATAGCTAGATAGGGAGGGTGTGTGTGTGTGTGTGTGTGTGTGTGTGTGTGTGTGTGTGTGTGTGTGTGTGTGTGTGTGTATGGCATTATGCAGATATTACCTGAGCTACTGTTGTCCATGATACTGCAGTGGCCTGGAGTTCCTTTTTTATGACTATTGCTGATCTCTGTCTACATTTGATTGTCTGACTATTGTTGTTCTCTAGATTTGATTTTGGATTGGTGTTATTTATTTAAGCTTTGGTTATTTCTGTTTTTTTATCTTTTTCTTATATTGCATTTTGTTTTGTTTTAAGTGTTTTGTTCTTTTTGGAGTTTTAAGTGGTCTTGATTAGGTCAGTTAGAAAATAATTATTTGCAGACAGTAAATAACATCCAGTTAATTAGTTGGAGGAGCTGAGAAATAGAATTCCTCATTTAACTAAAATTACTAGTGGCATTTTTTGTTGTTGTAGTGCTTGTTTCACTTGCTATTCTCTGCCTTGCTATTGATGATCTATGTCTGCATTTATTTTTCCCACCCACTTGCCATGCCACTGTTGTGCATTTTAACTTGGTGGCTTTTGAGTTGCCCACCCCTACTATAAATCTGTTTTTGGACACTCCTCCCAGTCTCATTTCATCAACTCTTTCTACTGAAAACTGAGAGATCAGCTGGAAATGCCCTCCCCTTAGCCTCTTAAACTTGAATTATCTTCTGTTTCCTACCTTCCCACTTACTTAAAAATGCACTTTATTCAGCTGCATTTATTGCATTTGTGTTCTTAAAGTGTACAATTGCACTTAATCTGCTGCATTTGTTACTGCATGCTAGTAGCCTGATTACTGTTATTCTAAGTCTCTTAGTTATGATTTAAGCACTTAGGCTGCAAACTATCTTACATAAGGAAGGTCTGTGGTGTACACCCTTGTGGCAGGAGAGGTAGCTTACACCATTCTGAGTTGGGAGTTGATAGTCAAAGGCTTATTGTGCCTGTTATTCTGTCTGTTCTGATTTAGTACTTGGGCTCCAAACTAGTTATTTTAAATTAAGAAGGTTTGTGGTCTGCACTCTTGTAGGAGGAGAGGGTAGCCTCCACGTTTCTGAGCTAGTTATTGGTGGTGAAGGCTTATTTTGCAGGTCATTTTAAGTGTCTTTGTTCTGGTTTAAGTACTTGGACTCCAAACATGTTACATTAGGAAGGTTTGCGTTTTACATTTGTGTGGTGGGAAAGGATAGACTATGCCCTTTGAGCTAGGAATTGCTGATTGAAGGCTTATTGTTCCTGTTATTCTAAAAGTATCTTAGTTATTTTAATCTATGTAGACACCAATCTCTCACAGTATAAGTTTCATTTAAAATACAATTACTGTCTAAAAAGATGTTTTTAATGATCAGACCATTTAGTTTGTGCATAGCTGAGCATTGCTCATCAAGATCCTTGTCTTGACTTATACAATATTTACATTTTCCTCACTCCTCCATAGTAGATCAGTAGCCATGGATATGCACTTCTTGACTCTCTCTGTGACCAGTCTGGTTGAGATGGATATTCTGAGGCATTGTAGCAATTGCCTCATGTACAGTGACAACCCACTTATTCTTAATAAAACAGATAAAATATGAGAGAGGTATAAATACATGTTAACACTAGAGACAAAAGTCTTTCACACAACCAAAACTAATCCTATAGATAAAGGTTGTCAGTGACACTTGCATCATACTTACTGCACAGATTAGAGACCCTACACATAAAAATACTTATGCTGAGGCACATATAAGTAACGTTTTCAAAACACTAATACCTCCTGCACAGCATAATAAAAAAATGTGTCCTAAGCCATCACATAACCACTCCATTAAAACACCACCCACAGCTGCACATAGTAACACTGTATCCATTGCCTCTACTGCTAAACCCTTAAGCAAACTAGTACACAGTCAAATTTCCTGGTCACTGGTGATTCTATAGTGAGACACATTGATGTCCCCCTCACCAGGCAGAGTAAGGAGAAAGTCACAGATAGCTGCCTTTCCATGTCTAGGATCCATCAAGTCACACAGGCACCCAGGTCTTTGAATCACAGGTACCAGTATGAATCTGTCATAGTCCATGTGGGTGTTTATGACCTGGGACATACCTCCATTGACTATATGAAGTGAGATATGATTGAGCTTCAAACGGAGAAAAAAAACGGAAAGCACCAAAGGTCACCAGTAAATAACAGAGTGCTTTGAGCTAGGATGGAGAAATAACCTTATGTCCAAAGTTTAAAAGCGTTATTTATTTACTGATACAGCATTACATTTCACCAAACACTCGCGAGTGTTTGGTGAAAAAGCACTATATGATTGAGCTTCCTGACTGTGTCTCAGGCAGGTGTGAGCCTAGCACTGACCAACATACTGCCTTCTCCAAGAATGATACCATGTTACCAACAGAAAATGATTGATGCAAGAAACTATTCCAAGGCTGACCTCTCTCTACTAAGCGACACTGTGGATAAATTACAGAACTCCAAATCCAGTAAAAACCACAGCATATGCTGAGCTATTTACAAAATCTCTGTACAGCCATATTTTGATAGATGTTTAGAATGAGCTTTGGCCACTCAAGTTAAGAATAAGATCAATTCAAAAGGCAAGCCATCCTGGTGAAATCACAGTATCAATCAGTTATACAGAAAAAGAAAAAACATTGGCCAAGTATAGGAGGAACAAAGCCATATATACTAAAATCCCCCATATCAATCTAAACAGGCAGCTTAGAGGATTAATTAAAACTTTAAAGGCTAAATTTGAAGGACAAAATAGCTTCTCAGGCAAAGGACAACCACAAAGGCTTATACGGCTATATCTATAATTTCAGGGGAAATATGCAGCAATGTGCAGAACATATTGTAAATGGCATCATCCGCATCAAACTGTTCGCCATTGCTAACTTTTTGGATGACATGTTCAGCTCAAATTTCTCCTCCCACTCCTCCCTCCTGATAGTCCAAAGGAAATACTGCATACCACAATCTCCTCAATCGTCACTAGGAAACAGGTCATCAATGCACTTTCCACAGCCAAAAACACGCCATTGATGGGCCCTGATAAAACCTCGGGATGCTTAATAAACAGCATAAGGCATGACCTCTCTGGCCCACTTGAATCACTTTTCACCTGAGATCTAATGTCAGGTTTTGTGCCTAAGGAATGGAAGATTGCTACAGTCATTACCCTGCACAAAGGAGATCCAACCATTGATCCGGGGCACTTCGGGCCAATAAGTCTGACCAGCCTCATATGTAATGCCATGGAAAGATTCATCATGGACGTGATAAATGAGGACAAAGGTAACCTGCAAACACTGGACCCATCACAGTTCAGGTTTGTTAAAGGAAGGTCACACCTCTTAAATCTGGTGAACTTTTTTGAGAGAATCACAAAATTATTGGATGAAAGCGAGACTGAGCACACAGCTTACCTTGACCTGGCCAAGGCTTTTGACTCAATGCCTCATTCAGGCATTATAGATAAGCTCACTAATTTAGGTATAAACCTTTTTTATCACCCTCTGGATAGCCAACAGGCTCATGGATAGGACCCAAGAGGTCAAAATAGATGAGGCCACCTTCACCAGAAAGCCAGTTTCTAGCGGTGTCCCCAAGGGCTTGGTACTGGGTCCACTCCTTTTTGGCATGTATTTCTCTGAAATGGGAGCAAATGTTGAAGGATTATAGCTGACTATGTTTGCAGATGATTGCAAGCTGGGAGTTATCATTGACTTCACTGCAGACACTAGCATTGCTCACGAAGACCTCTCTCATGACTAACAAACAGTGCCAAAGCCATGGTATTAAACTCAATGCTAAGAAATGCATAATTGCACCCTTTGGAAAGTCAACCATCCTGGCTAATTACCATTGTGATAATACACCCCTAAGAGTCAATCCAGTGGTCAAGGATCTGGGCACACACATAGACAGTAGCCTTAACTTCAACTACCATGTGTCCACAGTGGTGAGAAAATAATTTTATGTTGAGCAACTTAAAAGTAAGGGCATGGCATCTAGGTCTAAAGAGGTCATTGTAGTCCACCCTTATCAGACCTGTCACAGAGTACAATGCTTCCTTCGGTATGTACCTGACCAGGCATATGCAGCAACTAGAGCGACCTCAAAAGTTCCTTACAAAAAGAATACAAAGAGTAACAAACCTGCCTTATGCAGATTGTCTTAAAGCCCTTTCCCTCTACTCAGTTTCCTATATATTGATGAGGGGGTGATCTATGCCTAGCTTACAAGACATCTGCAAACCCCATATTTATGAATCTCTTGCATAATTATAAGTCAAACAGTAGCAGAAATACAAGGTCTAGGGACTTGAATTTTGTCTGTAACTTAAACAGTACATGCCAGAGATACAGATATGTGTCCAGGAAACTGTCCCTCCTATGGAACATGCTTCCCATCCATGCGAAGCTGAGTTAATCTATTAGCCAGTTTATGCGCATCCTAGATCCTTGGATGGGGATTAGGAAATTTACAACGGGTCTGGCACCCATGTCCTTTAAGGCTATAGGTAGCTTATAAATGCCTGGCACACAGTGCTCTATTTGGATACAATATGTCATTATCATTTTGCTAAAACTTGGCAATGCTTAGAAAGGCCCCCTGGGTTGTTAGCCTAATAACAATCTACGAATCTATGAAAAAAAAAAACAACATTGTTCTGCAGATAGCAAGTCCCTGCACTCCTCTTGTGGTGGTAGGTAATCTCTGACAACTCCTTAATTAAATATATACTTAATTGGTCATGAAGTAGAAAAAAAAAATCAAAAAACTTTGAATCACTATTGGTATACTAATCAAAACTGTCTCAGCAATAAATCTCAATGGGAAACAGAAATTGCCAAGTTACAGCTTGGGGAAGTATAAGTGATACATTGTAACTTCATACAAGGTACACTCAGTCGAGCACAGACAAAACCTTACAGGAATGTTGATTGCTCCCATAAGCATAACTAAGGTATTCTAACTAGTCCAAGAGATACAACATCAAAATATGGGCTGTTAACCATAATATGAGCCTAATTCATGTCTTGACACTTTGAAAACTAAATTGGAATTGAAACAGAAAAAGGAATGAATTAAAAAACTCAAATTCCAAAGCACTCACATATACAAATATTTAAACCTTGTGCACCTCTTTTCATGGGGGTGGGGGAGGGATTTGTATGCAACAGACCTCTTCCTCTTATATATGCCAACTTCAAGAGTGCTATATAGCATAGCATAAGGAAAAAGTAAAGAAACTGCAAGTTCAGACTTGGTATATATTCCTGTGCAATGCTAACAGTCACAGTCATGGTCATGTGTGAAATATAACATTACATTCTACATCCCCATTGTGTAACTCCAGTACTCACACACACACACACACACATATATATATATATATATATATATATATATATATATATATATATATATATATATATATATATGTGTGTGTGTGTGTGTGTATATATATATATATATATATATATATATTATCTTACACAGAGGATAAAATAAATAAAGCAGAAGCACCAAAGCTTGAGGGGAGTGATTGAGAATTTGGTTGTAAGTCTGAGAAAATATTCTCTAGAAAGCCATAACATCTGTGTATTTTTAATGAACACCGTTGCACACTCCATTTTTGAAAAGAGTTTAAATTTATAGTGTCTCTGTTTTGGTCTTCTCTGGACTTTCTGAAAAGTATTTAATAGTGGGATATTTATGGCCACAAAATATGAAATAAATAAATTGTTGACAGAAAAACTATTTCACAACTACAATGAGAAATCTTCACGGTCTGAAGTCTATATGCCACATTAGCAGGCATAGTACTTGTATGTTTTGTAATCAGCAACTAGCTGTTTGTTAGCAAAACTTCCAGTTATTAGCCAGCTCCAATGTCTTCCTTATAACATGCTTGGATTTACTCCATCCCATGTGAATCTCAGATGACTGAAACCCATCTCTGATTACTTTGCTTATCAATGTTTTAGAGATGTGACCTTGTATTCACATACCTTGGGCATGCAGATGATTAGTCATTTTGGTTTTAGTAATAACTGATAAAGCATAGTGTTGCATTACGTCATTTTTCATGCTTTACTCATGTTCCATATTATATAAACATGGAGATTCACATTAGAGTTGACATCTATTCCACCGTGAATACTTTACTGATTTGAAAAGGCCTGTCACCTAATAACACTGTAAAATTATACCATCTGTTTGTCACTGAAATGATGCTAAGTCATGACAGTACAGAGTAATGTATGCTGAACAGGTTTCACTTGTCAAATGGAGTTCATTCTCAGATAATCATATGAGTGTGCTCCTCATTCTGAGAAAATCTATTAGATGTGCATCATATAAAGCAAATACAAGAGGAATATAAACCGCTTCCGAATGAGATAAATGTGCTTTGAACATACACATTTTCTGGAAGGAAGTCAGTTCACAACTACTGCAAGTTTATTCCCTTGCTGGCTACATGACAAAATATTAAACAGCATTTTATGTAACACTGAAAAAAAGCTATTTTATAAATTTCTCTGAGTCTGCCCTCATTTGCTGTAATTAAATTGCTAATACTAGTTGCAATTGTGAGTGTGCAAGCATCATCTTACATATTTTGCTGATGATTTTTATATACTTCAAATAAATGAGATGATAACTTCATTATCTATCAAGGAAGATATAAATTCAGGAAATTAAATGTTCTTTATTTATTTGTTTAACTAGTCATTTCCCTTGTTACACTAAACAACGTTGGCACAGTAAATTAAGCATGATGATGGAACATATTTCCAAAGACATGACTTTCTCCAAACTTTTTCTGAACATTTGATAGTTATGAACAAGAATGCAGAAGAGTTTGAACAGATTTTGAACCATCTGTTGCTTAAATTAAGAATTATAATCCTGTCATTTATTGGCCTGGTTGATATTACTTCAGATAAATGCCAGTAAGAAATTGCATCATATACCCTTATAAATATTATAGGAAATACTCCCCAAGGATCTGAGTTACATGTCAGAGCACATGACACTTCTAAGGCATTTGATACTACTTTCCTGGGTCCTCAGATACAACACACTCTGATGCAGGTGTGCATAACAGAATTTAGAATAAGAAGAACCCATTACAGGGGCCAGCAATGTTGTGTTGCTTTATAAAGAAATAGTGTCAACTGGGAAAAGTGTACAGACTTATGTTGATAAAATTATACTTATGTTTCAAGACTCCCTAGTTATAACCTACTGATATTTTCCATTTTATCTGCATTTAGCTTGATAAATGTATTTATTTGTAAGCTCACTCACTGCAGCCCATAATTATATGCATTCTTCTTACAGATTTACCTTATAACCTGTTAGAATGGGATTTGAGTAGCAAGGCTTTTATTTTTACACTTTACTGACCAGGCTAATCTCGCTAAGCCATTGGCCTCTTTTCAGGGGGGATATCCAGTATGTTAGTCATACTGACTTTGGGATATTTGGTCAGGCCACCAACAAACTTCCCAATTATTTTCAATAAGTCCCATGGGATCTTTTACACCTGAGCTACCACCAATTCAGGCAGATAGTACCATGATTTAATGTGTCATCCAAAGTACGACACACTTAGATTAAATTAGACCCTCCCCCTTATGCTCCACTGAAGTGTCAGTACTGGAAAAGTAATCCAACTACCTGGTGTGAAATTAGAATCCATGGCCTTCTGATCTTCCAACTTCAAAGGCAAATGAGCTACTGAGATGCTTATTTAACTACACAAGTTTCTTCTGTTCTTGTAGTAATTCAGGAATGGTGATCTGACATAAATATTCAAGATCTGCTACTGACTATGACATTACTTCACTAGTAGTCTGTGACCTTATACACATTTGCATTCACACACATGTGCTCTCATGCATACACACACATATCCACACACACACACACACACACACACACACACACACACACACATGCACCTACATGCACTCATATACACACACACACACACACACACGCGCGCGTGCGCGCACACACGGACACACACATGCACCTATATGCACTCATATACACAGACACACACACACACACACACACACACACACACACACACACACACACACACACACACACACGCACACGCACACGCACACATGGACACACACATGCACCTACATGCACTCACATATAGAGACACAAATTCACACCTGTCTGCTCTCTTTTTCTATATATTTTATGCACGCTCTATCACCTATCATTGTCATGGGGTTGCACAGGACTCTTTGCACTATTTCTAGATAGCATGGTGTAAGAGAGTCCAATAACCTGATGGAGAAAGTACAGGTGTGTAAGTAAACTTACAGTAGCAATAGATGTTCAGATGATCACTGCTGTAGTTATGTTAACAGCATGAGTTATATCCTGCCAAGAATATATCAGCCTGGCAGCTTCCAAAGTTTCACAGCACATTCCAAACACACAAACTGAGCTGAGCTGACTAAAAGACAAGTTTGGGCACAAAGCACTTCAGAGATTTTCTGCCAAGAGAGAGGGGGAGGCTGAGCCCTGAAAGGAGAAAGCTAGGAAAAAAAATAAATAAATATCCACACCCTGGCAAAAAAGCATACCAAAAAACCAGCAGACTGGAGTAAGGGAGCAGCCATTGCAGCACTGATCATTCTAACATCGACTGTTATAGTAAGTTTACTTACACAACTGTACCGTGTTCATTGTATTGATCACTGCAGCAGTAGCCTTAGCTATATTGGTAGATTACCCTCGCTTACTGCATTTGGAAGGTGGAAGGAGAAGAGTCCAGAAGCTCCTGGAAAATGGTCCTAGCAAAGCTTGATCTGGACCTAGAGAATGAGTCAAGCTTATAGTGCTTTTTAAAAGTATGGAGATGTCCAACACCTTCTAGAATACTTCTAGACTCAGACCCTTTCTAAAAAGCCATAGAGGAAGCCAAAGCCCTGGAAGAGTGGGCCTTGATCCTGCCTGGAATATTTTTGTTATGATGAGTATAATCAAAGGTAATAACTCTAGACAACCATTTGGAAATTGTTATGGTGATTATAATCAAAAGTTTGGAAATTGTTATGTGATTATAACCAAAAGGTAATAACCCTAGACAACCATTTGGAAATTGTTATGGTGATTATAACCAAAAGTAATAACGCTAGACAACCATTTGGAAATTGTTATGGTGATTATAACCAAAAGTAATAACACTAGACAACCATTTGGAAATTGTTATGGTGATTATAACCAAAAGTAATAACACTAGACAACCATTTGGAAATTGTCTGCTTTCACACAGGTTGTCCCTTTTTCTCACCTTCACAAGAATTGAATGATTTAGCCAATGATCTGAATGATTTAGTTCTCTCAGGATAGAACCTGAGATGACAGTAGACATCTAAGGTATGGAACAGCCTTTCTCTCTCTCATTTTTTGGTTAAGGAAAGAAAATGGGGAGATGGATAGTTTGGTTTTAAGTAAACTCGGCTGGGTTTATATCATAACCACGAAAGCCCATTTCAGCGAATACGTAAACGTTGACACATATTGCGCGAACCGTGAATACACCGAATGTCCCCTAACCTGCAATATTCAAAACCTAGAACTGGCATAGTTGGCCAACCCCACCGCTTGCTACATACTACCCACCCAAACAAAATAAATAAACCACATACATACACTAACTGAAACCCTACTACTAACCCTACACTAAACCTTGCATACATTGCTATCTATGCACTTACCTTAACCCACACCCTAACTAAGGTCCGTAACTATCACACACTGACCTTAATGAGCTATACCCAAACAAAATAAATAATCCACACACATACACTTAACAAAACCCTACTTCTAACCCTACACTAAACCTTACATACATCACTATCTATGCACTTACCTTAAACCGCATCCTAACCCTAAGGTCCGTAACTATTGCACACTTATCCTAAGGAGCTATACCGCAGAAGAGCCAACTATAATGATTCGAGATTTTGAATTTCACAGTTTCGGGCATTCGGTGCATTCACGGTTTGCGCAATATGTGTCGACGTTTACGTATTCACTGAAACAGGCTTTCACGGTTATAATATAGACCCAACTCGGCTACCACATTAGGCATAACCGAAGGATTAGTTTTCAAAGAAACCTTATCTCTATGAAAAAATAAGGTCGGGTTGATTCACCATAAGAGCTTGCAACTCAGATATCCTTGCATTGGTCAGAACAATCAATAAAACTATTTTCCATGTTAAGAACCTAAAGTCAGTAAGGTTTTGTTAGTTTCTCTAAAAAACTTAAGATCCCAAGAAGGGGACACCAGTTTTCTTGGAGGCATCTTATGAAAAATCCCTTTCAAAAATATTTTAACATGAAACTGCATTGAAAGAGGTGGATCCATGGGCAGCCATGCTGAAATTTTTAATAAATGAACCTTGATATTGGAAAAAAGAAAGGACATAGGATAGTAACTCACACAAATATTGCAAAACCAGTGAACAACTAGCTCTGAATGGGTGCTAGTTATTTTGCTGGCACCAACTGGAAAACATGTTCCATTTGATAATATGTGATTTTCTCATAGCAGGCTTTCTTGTCTCCATTACTACCTGCTGCACATTCTCAGTAAACAGGTGCCTAAAAGGAATTATGACCCTATCATACAGGCAGTTAGTTGAGTTGATTGATGTCTGAATGTATCAAAGACCCCTGTTCTTTCATGAGTACAATTGAAGAAGCTTGGTATAATTGCCCCTGGCCACTTCGAAGAGAACCATGGTTGCCTGGGCCAGAAGAGAATCACAATGATCTTGGGAGACTCCTTCTGAAATTTTGTGGAAAAGGTATAAAAGCATACAAGAACATTCCTGTCCAAGGAAAAGAAAACAAATCTGCCTTACAGGCCTTTTTGCATAGAGTCCTGGAACAAATTCTTGCCAGCTGATTGTTCAGAGAAGAGGCAAAGAGATCTACTTGAGGAATTCCCCACTGATGGATCAAGTCTTGGAAGACCCTCTTGTCTATTTTCTATTTGTGAGGGTCTGCCTTGATCCTGCTCAGCTTGTCTGCTATACAGTTTTTCTCTGACAGAATGTAGGATGCCTGTACAGTGAGATTGTGCTGTGAAACTATATCCCAAGGTAATATGGATAGTCTATAAAGGGGGTAGATCTAGTTTCCCCCTTGCATGTTAATGTACCACATGACTGTGGTATTGCCTCTAATCACTTGGTGAGGTCCCAGGACAAAAGATGGTTCAGAGAGTGGAGTGCCTTGATTAGGGCAAGCATCTCCTTGATATTTAACTTCTCATGTCTGTCCTTGTCTAACACCTCCTTCACTTTTATCCCTCCTGTGTTTGCCCTTCCAGCAATGTCTGAGGCATCTGTGGTGAGAGAAAAGGGGAGACCAAGATTTAAGGATATCTGTTGTCTCCAGCACATGGTTTCTATTCTGACAAGCCCCAGCACTGGGATTTGAAAAGATTAAATGTATTGGTGCTGAGACCAAAGAGATTTCAGATACCTCAGTATCTTTCTCATCAGGGATACCATTTGACAAAAAATCCTGAGATATTCTCTTGCAGTGACAAAAGTCTGAGTGGAAAACCTTATAGATATATCTAGATATAATTTTATTTTTTTCTCTGGAAGAAAAGCTCCTTGAAAAATGGTGACTAGTTGACATCTCATGAACACAATCCTGTGTGAAGGAGTCTAGAAAGATTTTTGAGTGTTCTGTTGAAATCCCAGCTTGGGAAAAAGATAAGCAAGTAATCTAAATATGGAAACGTGTATATCCTGTAGCCTGCAATGAGCTATAACTGGAGGTAGAGAGCTGATAATGCAATCTAGACACACAAAACCATAAGAATCATCTGAAGTCGGACACCTGGTGTCAAAATCATGGCCTCAAGCTAAATGCCAAAAAGTGCATAGTCATCCCCTTTGGAAAAAACAAAGTACCCACAAACTACCACATAGGTGGTAGTCCCCTAAATATGGAAGACATAATAAGGGATCTGTGGACCCAAGTAGATAGTAAACTCTCCTTCGATAATCACATTGCCAAAATTGTTAGAAACTCCTTCTACGTGGCACACCTTATCACAAAAGGGTTCACATCCAGATCAAAAGAGGTCATTGTGCCCCTCTACTCATCGCTTATCAGACCCATCATAGAGAACAACGCCCCATTTGGAATGTATCTTACAAGACACCTGCAACAGCTGTAAAGACCACAGAAGTACCTCACCAAGAGGATCACTGGCCTCAAACAGATGCCCTATGCAGCTCGACTGAAGAAACCCAGCTGTACACGGTTGCATACCGCCTACTCAGAGGTGATCTCTGCCTGACATACAAGGCCATGTCCAACCCAGAACTGATCGACATGTTCCACCTAAAGAAAAGCTTATCCCCTTGAGCCACATGCTCTAGGGATCTAAACCTCACCACAACAATAAATAGGACATACTGGAGGGATAGATTTCTGTCACAGAGACATCCCATGCTTTGGAACAAGATTCCAGTCTACATTAGACAGAGCTCCTCGCTAACACTCTTCAAGAGAAACCTTGACGAGTGGATGGGAAACAGAAAGTTTACCCTGGGGATCATTTCAGTGGCTCTGCTGGACAGAGGCACAGGGAACTTATCTAAGGGGGCAGCAAAAGCCAACACATTCTGGCTAGGCTTATAAATGCCTTCGGGCAGATAGCCTAGTACCTACCTATGAACCTATGAACCTAAGATGAATAGGGATGTGATGATATGCATCTTTTAAGTCTATTAAACATGAAAGAGAAAGAAGAAATAACAGGTTGTGAAATGACATCATTTTAATTTGGCACTACCTCAAACAGGTTTAAGAAAGAAAGATCCATAACTAGTCTCCAATGATTTTCTTTCTTTGGCACTAGGAACTTCCTTGAATAAAAACCCTTCCCCACCTGGGAAGGAGAAACTGGTTCTATCCCTCCATGGAGCAGCATATGCTGAAGTACCAGATGAAACAAAAGTGTCTACTCTGGAGGATAAGGAACGACCTCCTGTAAAGGAGGAATTTCCTTCCACTGCCATCTGTAACCTTAACAAATGATGTTCAAAACCCATTTGTCTGAAAGAAAATGCTGCCAGAGAGAAACATGGAGTTTCAGACTTTCTGGAAGAAAAAAGGGCTGAGGATGGGAGGGGGACACAATGTCTCATGAATAGTAATTCAGACTTATTGGACTGTCCTACTTTTTGTGAGGTTCGACACTTCTTTTAGGAAGCTCTTGACATTTCTTCCTAAACATCTGTTTATCTGCATTTTGTTGAGACTATTTATTCTGTTTTCTACCAAAAGTGGATGAGGAGATAAAAAAATCCCTTACAAAATCTGGAAAAGGAGGACGGAAAATTCTAAGAGATTACTCAAATCAACTTGCTCCTTTCATCATACATTTTGATCACCTCTGCAGCAGAGGGGTTAACACTAAATCTCTATCCAAAGACGAATTTGAAATTTCATTTTTAAAATCATATATGAGGTTCCAAAAATGCAGCCATGCAGACCTCCTCACAACAGTACCAGTGGCCAGAGTCCTGGAATAAGTATGAACAAAGACATACACACAGATTGTTCCTCCCATGAAGAAACTGCAGATAAAACATTTCTTGTACTTTCCCAATTAGTCAGAACAAACTTTAGCATAAGAGCCTGACAATTCAAAATTCTGAAAATCAGAGCTGCACAAGTATACACTTCTTCCCATAGCTACCAATAATTTTACCATCCTTGACAGAAAAAGTAAGATTGGAATTTACTAGGTGCTAAGCAGCAGTGGGATCAACGAGTGCTATAGGTGATGGGTCAAGTTTGGGAATAATGTATAAATATTTAAAAGACTTTAGACATTCTATCTGTGTTTTTAGGGACAGCTGTCTGACTATTAGGCACATTTCAGGCAGTAATACACACATCCTCTAAAGCTGACAGAACAAGAGGAAAGGGTGCAGGATCTGAACAATTTTTCTGTAACAACTTATAGTGTTTTCTGAGTGACTGAGAAACCATTGAAAATACCAGTCTCAAAGAAAGAGACCCTCGCAACAGGGAGAATTAGAAACTGAGTTTGAATCAGAAATCTGAGGGAAAAAATGTATCTGTCCCTGCATCTTCCTGTTCAGATTCAAAATCCTGAATCTTTTCAGGAAAAGAGGTACCCCCCTTTCTTTTGCCAGAAACTACTTCAGAAGAAGGATCACAAGCCTGAATAAAACCCTGAGCCAGACCCAGTAAACTGCTCCTATTCAAAGAAATATGAAGGGGAATAGATATATGCTTGGCTTTCTGTTTCCTTTTGACAGGAAAAAAGGGGCCAACTATGTTACTAATGTCTGTAGAAGCTTCCCCAGTGATGGACACAGCATTCTGATACAACAGGGAAACCTTCCCTGTTCCCTCTCCCAAGACCAACAACAGTGGCTCACCTTTGCCCACTATGGGGACCCCAACAGCCACAGAGGATGTGGCTAACCCCCAGTCCATAGTGGCTGTAGCTGCTACACCAAACAGTTCAAAGGTAAAAGGTGAGTGGTCTGACGTATAACAAATGGCCACAACAGAGGTACACATCTGTGTCTAAGGCAAATTGCTCAACTGTTGTGGTGGCAAAGTCTGTTTGTTCCACAGTCAAGCCAAAAACGATGTCTCTTTCCTTGGGAAAGCAAGCAGCAAATGCCAGTAAACATACCAGCATACAAACGTTATTTTTTTTACAGAAAAACTCACTAAAAATCACTTTAAAACACTATGCCATTCCTACATAAAGTAAAATATAAACAACTTTACCAGAAAAAAATGTTTTCAGATACCTTACACTACTTTTTCACTGACAGGAAAAACAAGTACTCCATTTAAAAGCAGGTTATAATCTCATGACACTCCATTAAAACACAACACTTTTAGCTTTAAAATAACTATCTTGAAGAGGAACATTATAAAACAGCAACACAAATAAAAAAAGTGGAAGTTTTTTCCTCAAAGGGAATTTATCTACTCAGCAAAGGAACAATACAAGCCTACTATCCGCCTCTGAAAGATTGAGAGGAGTGTACTCTTCAGCAGCAGTAAAGCTCTGAAGGGCTTTGTGCTAAAACTTGTTTTTTAGTCAGCTCAGCTCAAGCTGCCTGACAGTTTGGGCACTCATAGGGTGGCCTAAATCCTTTGAAGCAGGCCTGCTGTTATATCCTTGGCGGGATATAACACATACAGTTATCACCACTGCAGCAGTGATCAATATGATGAACATCAGAGACAGTGACTGCACTGCAGTTGTAAATACAAGATGAAGACACACAGGGACAATATGTCTAGCATAAGGTCCTTTCTTTATATTTTCCATTCTCAAGTGTTCTCTTTTTCTATTGGAATACTGGGTGGTTTCTTGCTGCAATTCATGAAGTTGTAGAAGTGCTCTCCAGTATACTAGCTAATAAAATATGGCAACATTTGTAGCTAAATTTCTTAGAATACTTGGATGTTCCATGCTTTCCTGTAACTTAATGGAATCACACTAGTGTTCCAGTACTCCATAAGTGTGAGTGTGCATGCAAATGTGTGGTATGAAAAAGCAGCAGTAGCATGATTAGGTGCCTGGTGGTGTGAACCTTGGCTAGATGGTCATTTGTGAGGTGACACCCTGACCTCATGTGAACAAAAAAAAAAAAAAAATGGAATGGATGGATGGATGGATGGATGGATGGATGGATGGATGGATGGATGGATGGATTTGCTTTCAGACAATTCAAGGTTAAGATATAAATAATATATAATCATTTAATTTATTTATTTTTTTATTATTTTATATTATTATGCACTCTCCTGCTCTGCTCAGCTTTTTTTATTCATCAAAGGTTCATAGGATGATTTCTAGGCTAGGATGATTTATGGGCTATTATAAGCCTAGCCCCAAATTCTATCACCTTAGTCAAGTTCAAGTCTGTTTCCTACAAAGTCTGTCCAGCAGGGACACAGGTGGAATCCCCAGGATCTCTTCCCCCAGTCTCCTCTTAATCCAGTTAGTCTTCCTCTCTGCTAGTAGGTGCTCTGCACTGAATTCTTGACATTGATAATAGATAATTTCAATTGTGTTTTGTTTATTGTGTGTGTGTTGTTGTTGTATTTTTTGTGTTTTCTGAGGAAGTCTGAAGCAGTGTGATTGTGGAGTGTATTGTTCTCATATTGTTATTTTTTTATTTGTTTTTTTTATTTTTTTTTTTATTTTATTTATTTTATTTTTTTTTTTTTTTTATTTTTTTGCTTTTACTGATTTGGCTGTTGGCCCTGGCTGCTTTGTTCGGTATTCATTCTCTCCGAGGTTTCAAGTGACATCTGAACCAGGTTCTTTAAAAGGTCATCTTAAAGTGGACATAAATAAATTGAAATTGATGTTGTTAAATTGTGTTTAATAGAAATGTTTTCAGATGATGGATGGTGAGGATGTGTCTGGGGAATCATGAGATGTGAATGAAACAGATATGATAAGTGAGTGTGTGTGTGAGAGTGAAGGTGTGAAAGAAAGGGCTATATTAGAGGGAAAGGCCTATTAAATAGAAAAGCAGCTATTAATATAATAAGAATTTTTTATTAACAAAACTCAGACTTTTTGATGCCACCAACCTGATGAACTAAGTAAAGCTGTTGAAAGTTAAAAAAGCAAAGAAATGAAAATAAAAAAGTTTGCAAAAAAGTATAAAAGCAAAAAATGCAAAAAATAAATATTTTTTTTTAATTATTTTCGTTTTTTATTTTTTAAAAATTTTTAAATGTTTTTTTTTTTTTTTAACAGTTTTTAGAATTTTTCATTTTTTTTGCAGCTTTTTTGATTCAAGCATGAATGAGCGTAACAGCGACACTATGGCATGATTGAGGGATGAACAGATTGAACATTTTCTTAAAGTTTGTTTTTTGATTTGACTGAATGTGAACAACAAATTGGTGATATAAAAGAACAATGTATACTACAATGAAAGAAACAAAAACAGAGAAAATGATAAAAATTAGAACAACAAAAAAGAAATGGATATTGTGTTGTATTTTCAATTGAATGTGATGTTGTTAAAATAGAGAAATTTTTCTTCTTTAACAAGTTGTTTTCCATTGTTCAATAACAATTTGTTTTCTGTCAGTCTGCCTTTTTCAGTCTTTCAAGCCAGTCTACAATCCACAGCATGTTAATCAAAACAAGAGAAGCAAGATGGGGTGCACATTCTAACACATACCATCAAGAAGGGAATGCCTTAAGTAATGAGATTGGATCATTGAATTTGTCTCTTAAATATAATTTAAATATTTGCTTAAAAATAATAAGAATAAACTTTTTAATAAATAAGAATCAATTAAAAGTTTTAAAAAGCATTTTTAATTTTTAAGAAGAAGGTTATCTCACAAATGACATCTGATTCATCCACGGGCATGAATAAAGGTATATGCCCTCTGTGAAGACATTATTAATTTTGTCTAGTTTAATTTGAACTTTTTCATCATTAATTTGTTGAAACTGGTTTTAATTTTTTACCTAGTAGTGAAAAAACAAAACTAATGTAACTTTTTTTTTTTTTAAGTTGAAACAGTTTAGAATTAAATTTGTGTTATTTAATGAAGGACATTATAAATGTCAAACAGTCTTTAGTTAAACCTTCTAGTTTTAATCCACTGTTAAATCATACTTTGAAAGGTATTGTCTGTGTGTGTGTGAGTGAATGTGAGTTTACTTTTGGGGCAACAAACAGCATTCTTTAAATGAATGACAATTGAAGAACTGAGAAATTGAATTGAAGGAATTATGTGATGATAATAAATATGATATTATGAAGAGTGTGATAAGGGGCATGCTTGTAATCATGGACCAAAAAAATAAAATACCAAAAAAATGAAAAATATGCTTACCAATGAGTGTGAATATAGTTAAAAATTAATTCTTTTTTTTTTAAATGTTATGTATATGTATTTGTTTTTTGTATGACAGTTTGTTGGCTAGGTGATTTGAGTCAGGCTATGTATAATTTTTGTGTGAGAATCCAAAAGTCGGTGTGTTATTTGGTATTCCGAAGACACATAAAAAATGACCCATTCCCCCACCTATTATTTATAATTTCTAACGTATTTTACACTTTGTTTTTTTTTTTTTTTTTTGTTTTTTAAATGGAATCCTTTCTTAAAGATTCGTGGAATTTTTTGGAAAGTTTTAGATTGTTCAATGAGCATATGAGTTTTGACTCCAATAAATACATGATTTTCACGTTATATGTTAAATCCTTATATACATGTATTCCCCATGGGATGGGGGTCGAATATGCTAGAATATATTTAAATAAGTTCACCAGTTGTGAAAATAATGTTATTAATTTTCATTGCAATTTGTTGGACTTTATTTTGAATAATCATTATTTTTTGTTCAATAATTATTACAAACAAATTCAAAGCATAGCCATTGGGTCAGCAGTGGCCCCCTCTTATGCTAATATTGTGATGGGGTGGTGGGAACAGGAATTTTTAAAACCTTGTTTCAACCACTTTCAGATGGTATATTATAAAAGGTTCATTGACGACTTGGCCTTTGTGATTCAAGGGGACATTGATGCAGTACATGCCTTAGTAAGAACTATTAATTCCAGTTCATCCTTCCTTAAATTTGTGATGGGAGATGTTGGTACATCCATTAATTTCTTGGATGTCCATTTGGAGTGGGATTATTTCAACAACATGTTTAGTAGTAGTATTCATAGAAAAACTACTTTTATGAATGGCTATTTGCATTTTTCTAGTCAACATCCGAATCATATTAAAAAGAACATTCCTAAAGAACAGTTCATTCATGCTAGTAGAATGACTAGTGATGATGAACGTCTACATATCGAGTTTTCATATATTAAAAACTTATTTTTGGAACATGGGTATGATGAAAAGTTGTTGGATGATCAAATACAACATGTATGGAATGGGAGAGAGGATTGATATCCACCTATTATCAGAAAAGTCCTTATTCTAGCCCCTAAGAATATACTATGTGGTGACAGACATCTAAGATTTAATTTACCTATAACTAGTGATGTTCCAGCTATTAAGAAGATAATATCTGACAACTGGGAAATAGTCAAGGGCAATCATGATTTAATAGTGTGGGGGAACATCCTAATTTTGTATATAAGAAAAACTCTTAATTTAAAGAGTCTACTTGAGAACGGTAGGGACACTTTTGTTGCTGACATCATTGGTCCAAGTGGCACTAAAGGTATGCATAAACGTTTTACATGTAATGTGTGTAGATATATTTTGGAGGGGCCATTCAAATAGTTATCACATCTTCCATATACTATACCTATTTCTAGTTATTTTTCATGTAAAAGTGTAGGGGTGATATATTGTTGTCTGCAGCTCATGTCCTTCTTTTTACATCGGTATGAACACTAGACGTTTAATGACAAGGATTAGAGAGCATATGTATGATACTAAAAATAAAGATTCTAACAATGCATTACATAGACACAGCATTGTGTGCCATAATTTAAAAAAAATTCTGTTCTCCATTTTAGAACAGGGTCATCTGAATTTAAGAGGGGGTAATTTTAAGAATTATCTTGAACAGAGAGAAACCAGGTGGCAGATTAAATTAAAAGATGATCAGCCTCCTGGTTTGAATGATGCTATTAACATCAAATGTTTTTTTTAAGTATTGCCCTTTTAAGTGCTTGAATTATATGGAATTGATAGTAATTGAATTCAATTGTTTTTAGAGTGTATATATTGTGTGTTATTTAGTATGTTTTGTATTTCTGAGGAAGTCTGGTTTGACGAAAGCGGTGATTAAATATTGTTCTATGCTAAAGTGGTGTGTTTTGTTCAGCCTTGCAGTATTTTTATTTTGTTCTCTTTTTCTATTGGAATACTGGGTGGTTTCTTGCTGCAATTCATGAAGTTTTAGAAGTGCTCTCCAGTTGTTGTTGTGTCTTTTGGCTTTTCCCGGTTAGGGGTCACCACAGCGGAACTCCGGTCCGCTAATGATTGGCAGCAGATTTTTATGTGCCAAGTTGCCGGCTCTGACGCACAACCTTCAACGAAGGCATGCCCATTCACGCATGTCTCCACACAGAAGATGCTCTAGCTGAGAATCGAACAGGACAACGTCTTACTGTGAGGCGACTTTGCTCTCCAGTATACTAGCTAATAAAATATGGCAACATTTGTAGCTAAATTTCTTAGAATACTTGGATGTTCCATGCTTTCCTGTAGCTTAATGGAATCACACTAGTGTTCCAGTATTACATAAGTGTGAATGTGCATGCGAATGTGTGGTATGAAAAAGAAGCAGTAGCATGATTAGGTGCCTGGTGGTGTGAACCTTGGCTAGATGGTCATTTGTGAGGTGACACCCCAACCTCATGTGAACAAAATGGAAAAAAGGGGTTGTGGATGGATGAATGAATGGATGGATGGATGGATGGATGGATGGATGGATGGATGGATGGATGGATGGATTTGCTTTCAGACAATTGAAGGTTAGATAATAAGACATATATAGTCAATTACTAAATTGATAGCTTTATTATTTTATTGTTAAGTTTAAAAATCTCCGAGCACAGGATCCCAATAAAGGCAGTCCCACGTATAATTTGTTGTCAAGTCCGATTTATTAAAACACAACAAAACAATAGGTTTAGCGCTTTCATTTCCTATCTGGAAACTTCTTCAGAACAATAAAGTCACATGCAACTGCTCAACGTATAGTCAATTTAAATTATAATTAGTTCATCCATTAGTTGATTACACTGATTAAAATACTAGTTAAAGTCATAGTGCAGGTACAAGAATACGTATGTAATAATAGCAACCATAACTGCTCTACATAACAAGATTTTCTCAGAAACTTCCA
The DNA here is from genome assembly GCF_019279795.1 of Protopterus annectens. Classification (NCBI taxonomy): domain Eukaryota; kingdom Metazoa; phylum Chordata; order Ceratodontiformes; family Protopteridae; genus Protopterus; species Protopterus annectens. The sequence goes on from NC_056735.1 coordinate 125,658,078, forward strand.
TATAATTCATCCTATTCCTAATAACTGTAGAATAATACATAAAATAAATAAAATAATATAATATAACATAATGCAATATCATACTATGCTTTTTTATATATTTTTATATAAATAAATAAACATGATCAAATGAAGTATAAATAACTAACTAAAAACTCATATATAATATGTAGTAAATATATTTAAGTATACTTTTTTAAAAAAAATGTGTATATGTATATACTTTTGTAAAAACATTGTTTTATTTCATTATTTTATTCTATTTTATTTTATTGACCATACTTCCCTATTACCAACCTTAAAACTCAGAGCAAACAAAATAAAATAGAATAAAATGCAAACATGTTCTCATATCTTCTGTGATGTATTTATTCATCTTATTGCAGATGGATTTGCCAAATGAATTATGGCATCCTTATTTTACATTAATTCATTTTTATTGAAGTGTTTAAAAGTTAAATATTCTACAGTTCTTAAGCAAAAATAAGAAAACAATGTAAAATAAATATAAAATACAATTACTATAAAAGGTAGTATACATTAGAATAATAAGCCAGAATTTAAAAGAATACATATATAAATTAAACTTTAAAAGTTAATCCATAATGTAGGAAGTCCCTTCTAATTGCTATATGGTAAGTTCCTAGCAAGGGAGGTCTCTAACTCAATTGCCCTAATCAGGGAGCATAACTGTCTCTATCATTAGTCTGATTTCTAAATCTTGGTAGTGGGAGTTATTATTACCACCTGATCTGAAGATTAGAGTGAATGAGATAGATCATACGTTAAGAAAAGTACTTCTAAATAGCTGGGACCCAGACTGCATACATTTTGACAGGTATAACAGACAGAATTTAAAACTACACAACCACCTGCAACCAGCTCAGATTCTGCATCATATAGGTAATATAATGCAATGTGAAGGATCAAATCCATTTCTGTGTAATTTTAGACCTTGTTCAGCAGGGGAAAGGATAGTGTTCCAAAGTCTTGCTAAGGCAATAAGATTGTACACATGTTTGTTGGTGGAATACAATGTTTACATTTGGTGAATTTTTAAGATAATTACTTCTACCTGGGCCTTAAGTCTCAGAGCATGGTGTGAGAGTAAAATACTTGCATGGGTGACCACTGGTATGTGTATGAAACACTCATATTTTCACAGGGCTGAGAAAAAAGTGAGAATTGTTCTTCCATCTAAGAATAGAATACAAGCAATCATCTAAACTGACAACATCAGGTGTGTCTTGAGAATAGGAGAGATACAGCTGAATATCACATATATAGCAATGATTTCAGATGTGCCAAATTAACGTGAACTGCCTGAATAAAAATGTATACCATGAAAAGTAATAGGGCCATAATGCAGCACTGTGGAAGTCGATACTCCAAGGGAAACATCTCTGAGAAAATAACTTAGGGATGAGCCACTGGCAATGACCAGGCAGAGAAGAGGTGAATAACTGTACTAACATTGCATAATGTGCACTGTCTCCAAAAACATCTATTCAGCCATGGAGACAAGTACCACTATGACACCATGCATGTCCAAAGCAGAATATAGTCTTTATCTCTCACCATAAGATGGTCACTTCTGAACTTGGCAAGGCAATGTCAGTACCATGCCTGCATCATGCCCTGACCAAAATGCTGACTGATGTACACCAAGAAGGTTATGAGGTATCAGATATGGGTATAACTGTTTGTAGCTTGCCTTCTCTAAAATCACCCTAAAAAATTTTGGGCAGCCATTAACAAATTATTACTACCAGGCAATAGTGGTACTCCATCTCCTACCCTAGCGAATAACTCAGAAAGTACTGCTATTCAATTTAACAAATCTTTACTGAAACAATCTTAACTCTAGCCAACCAACAGAAAAACCAAAACAACCCCCCCCTCCTCTGTACCCTTCACTCCTCACATAAATAATAGTTCCTTTTAATTCCAGCCTGTCTCTATAGATAGGATAAAAAAATACCTCAAAAGTCTAAAGCCTACCACAGTGGCTGCTGACAAATTTCCAGGGGAATTCCTAAAAACTGCTGCTGATGCACTGGCCTACCCTATAGACATTCTAATTAATAGATCCCTTTCAGAAGCCATTGTCCCCAAATTTTGGAAAATATCTCATATAATCCCCCTACATAAAGGAGGTAACTCCATAGAACTTACAAACTACCGAACAATAGCTATCCTATCCCCTTTAGCAAAAATCCTTGAAAAGTGCGTATATTTCTAAATGTTAGAATACTTACATACACATAAACTCCTGTCAACCACTCAGCATGGCTTTCTCCCCATCCATAGTACCACCACTGCCCTTCTGTCCTTCACCAATATAGTAAACACTCATAGAAACAATGGTAAATTTGTTTCTGCCACCTTTCTCGACCTATCAAAGACCTTTGATATGGTTAGATATGACATTCTTATCAAAGAACTATCTGAATTAACACTTTCCCAGTCCCCAATAGCCTGGTTCCAAAACTACCTAACTGGCCGTCAGCAAGCAGGTCTGTGGAAACAAGAACTCTCACCACTTTTTCCAGTCACTCTTGGTATTCCCCAGGGGTTCCATATTAGGCCCACTACTTTTCACCCTCTACACCGGCCAGCTCTATTCCTCCACTCCCAATGCATCTGGCATACAGTATGCAGATGATTCTATGTTAATTTGTGTAGCTTTCTCTCTACAGGAGCTTCACACATTAATACAAGAATCTTTCCTCTCTATTGAAGCATGGCTATCCAATATCCAACTTATTCTAAACCTTCCAAAAACTAAACTTCTGCTCTTTAAACCTACTAGGTCCACCTCATCAACTACCACCTTTCATATAATAGCCAGCAGCAAAACTACTGTCTCCCCCACAGAACATACCAAACTCCTTGGTGTAGAGATTTACGACAATCTAAGATTTAATATTCACATCTCCAGACGATCAAGAAAGTCCACAAAAAACTAGGTACCCTCTATAGAAGTAAACAATTCCTTACCCAACAAACAAAGGCAACCATATCCCACATTCACCCTCTATGCCTCCCCTATTCTTACCAATCATAGAAAATCAGACCTAGCTAAGTTCAACTCCTGCTACAACAAAATCGTCAAATTCGCCTCAGACTCTCCTTTTAGATCACACCACTGCTCATCCCTGAAACAGCTCACCTGGCTTGAACTTCCCCAACTGTTGCACTACAATCATCTCTCTCTGGCACATAAAACTCTGTATCAACCTGAAAAAAAAGTCCTGCATTACAAAACTTACTTCTCCCCCACAGTAATAACAGGGCTCTGTGATCCAGTAAGAAATTAATGCTCACTGTTACTAATTTTAATAATACAACAGGTGACTCCCTCGTCTCGAATTATGTAACTAAAATATGGAATGAACTATCCAGTCATATACCTACTATCACTTCCTTCACACAGTTTTAAAAAATCTTTAAAAATCCATCTCATTAATAACTGGCTCTGCTCCTGTACTACACCAGGTTAGACTCTCCTCCATTATGCTCACCAGTCCTAATCTTTCCTGAGAATTATTTTACCTCACAGAGTATTGATAGGTCAATATTCTAGGATTGTATATATATATATATATATATATATATATATATATATATATATATACACACACATAATATTTTAACATTTGAGATCTTTGTTCTGGTTACACTGTAACAATCTAATGCAGCTGCATTAATGCTTATACCTCATGGTGTATTAATAGGTCAAAGCCCTAGGATTGTATATATACACATAATATAGTAACATTGAGATCTTTGTTCTGATTACACTGTAACAATCAATTGCAGCTGTTCACTCCAGCAGTTATATTAATGTTTTCTTAGACTTGAACCACTAGTAATGAAGTATTATATCTCTGTTTGGACTAATTGTGTTATGTCCATTTTATTTACTTGAGTTATGTATATCTGTTTTGAATTTTATTTCCATGCAAACTTTGTAATATGCTATATACTATTTGTATTTGACTGTAATTTTTGTCTGAAATTTTTACTTTGCTAAATGTGTCATAAGCTACATACTGTTTTGTTTTTCTTCTTGTGGAGCTTTTCTCCTCGGGCCTCCACTGAAAATGGACCTGTGTCCAGTGGACTATCTCGGTTAACAAATATAAAATAATAAATAAATAATACTAAATAAAAAGGAGACCTCCTAGAAAGGATAGGAATTCTTCATGGCTTGCTAAAACATCTTTTAAATTAGATGGAACTGTTCTACCATGTAAAAAAAAAAAATAACTCTTACCCTGAGAGTTTAGGCAAAATTTAACTACTCAGACAAGTTCTAGGTCCAATGTGCAATACACTGACTACACAGCATGATCCCCACCTCCCACACGACTTGCTTTGTGGTGAGATCAGATAATTCTCTTTTCTAGAGAACATTGGTGCAGATTTGGGAGGGGTTCGAAACCAGTAGTATGATAAACATTAGTGGCCTTTAGCATAAACTTGTGGCATACAATTGGGATTTTTGACTAATCTCATAAAAGCTTGAAAACCAAAGATGAACTAGTAACCAAGAAACCAGTGGGACACAGCAAATAACTTCACCTGGAGCCAAACTTTATTGAAGGCAGTTGTTAAGCTCTTTCATCCCAGGTGAATAAGTATTGGTCTAATTTGAGTATAAATATTCAGGATGATTTTTGTAAATCATTTAGAACTACCTTTTCCATCGATGCTTTTTGACATAAGGAATGTGATTGCTGAAAATCAGTTTGTTTTTTTATCAGATGTGAATTTAAAAAAAGTTACTGAGGGATAAGCCCAAAATAGTTTTTATAAAAAAATAAATGTTTTAAGGAATTGTTGGAAAAAGGACAATATTATAATAAAAATAGGTTCAAATGGTATGTTCAAATGTGGCCATTGTGAATATTACAGTTTTATTTTACTTGGAGAGTCCATTTATATTAATGGCCAACATTTTAAGTCCTATGGATATTATAATTGTGACTTCAGCTGGGTTATTTATGCAGCATGTTGTAATTTCTGCCATGCTTTTTATATAGGAAAAACTTCTAGAAAATTAAGAGAAAGAATATATGAGCATGAGGTAGAACTTAAAAAGGACAAAGTTACTAACACATTATACAGACATATTCAAAATCATCCTACCTATGATTTTAAATACAGGGTCCTGGAACAAGTTAATAGGGACCCTAGAGGGTTTGTAACAGGTGAACATTCATTCCTAAGAGAATTAATGTGGTAGCTTAATTTGAATGCCCAGGTCACTCCAGGATTAAATGAGACTTGCTCCATAAGATTTGTATTTAACCTTAAAAGTTTACAATTATAGTACCACAGGGAGTAATAATGATTTTATTATGTAATTCTTATCATGTTATTTTTTATATTACATTGTTATGAATTTGGTTATGGGATTTAGTGAGCTTGGATTATTATATTATCACATTATGTTATACTATATTATTTTTAGAATAAAAGTTTGAATATTTATTTTATTTATACTAGTTTATTGGGTCACATGACTTAATGAGTATTATATTAAGGAATTATTTTTTTAATTAATGGCAGTTCTGAGGAAGTCCTATTTGGGATGAAAGCACTTAACAACTGTCTTCAATAAAGTTTGGCTCCAGGTGACGTTATTTGCAGTGTCCCACTGATTTCATGGTTACTAGTTAATCTTATAAAACTGCCAGTGATCATTAGCCTAGTATACAGCTATGAACCTAAGAACAACATCTTCATGGACACATGTGAAAACTTTGTTCAGGAGAAATCAGACCACTTTGCAGGATAGTTGCTTAAGTAATTAAAGGATGCCTCAAGGAAAAAGATGATACTAATGGAAAAACACAATGTTGGGACTAATTCCCATCAATCAGTAAGACATGATGGACTTTAAGGCCTATACAATATTTATAACAACATAATAGTATGATATGCTTTTTTACATGAGATCTTAAAGAGTTACATACCGGGTGTCTGACTGGGGACGGTCCATTTTCAGCGGAGGGAGCCGAGAAAAAGAAAAGCTAAAAAAAAACAACAGACAGTAGTAGTTGTTATTTACTTACATAATTAACAAACAATTTATATAGCAATTACTTACAGATGAAGAACAGATGAAGAACATAGATAGATCAGGACACTATCTATAATCTTTATTATCAGTACACACAAGTAACAAATGTTACAATAAGAAGTTGAGGCTCTGAGCTTAGGAGCACTATAATCAGTGTAGTTAGTGGAGTGGAAAGGTGTGGAGGTATGGGGTGAATGGGGTGGGTGATGGGAGTTGTGGGAGCATAGCCAGCATGTGCATATGCTTAGGCTTTTAGTAGTTTGTAGTGGTTTGATGACATGGGGGAGATGGTGGTTGTGGGTGAGAGGGAGTTTTTGGTTTTGGCTTTGAAGATGATAATAGTGCTGCACCAGCAGAGTTTGCTGAGTTAGTGATCTGCAAGTGATTTTTGTTGTGGGATTTGTGGATGGATGTGTGTGGTAGGGTGTGTGTGATGACTGGGGTGGGGACATTTAGTTTACAGGAGGGACATTTTTATTGTGGTGAGTGAGATAGGTACATTGAAGGAGGTGTGGGAAGGCAAGTGAGAGTCAGTTCAGCAAGTGAGAGAGAGTGGGTGGTATGGGGTTTTGGGCCTAGTGCTAGGCAATCTAATTTTTGTAATTAGTCTCTTGTGTTTAGAGGGATCATATATTTGTGTAGTTAGTATTGGGAGGAGAGGCATGTGAGAGGGTGTGAATAAGGTGAGAATTTTATACTGAAATCTTTATCTTTTTTGCTTTGGTGTTGTTTGTTTTTCTTTATTTTTGTGGCCCTTTTTTGTCTTTTGGTCATTTGAATGTCAAATATGTATTTATTTTCTATTTCCATTATTTATTTCCACTCTAGTTAATTGGGTTGTCTTGTGTGTTATATATTTGTGTGAGTTGTCTGTTGCTGTGATGTTGAAGTTTTTCTGAGTATGTTGAGTTGGTTGGTTGTGTGTAGTTTTTTTTTTTTGTTTTTTGGGTTTTGTTGTGCCGGATGGGCAAGTTTCAACAGAGAAAAAGCAGACTGAGTGACTTTGTGTGTTGACAAAGTGAATGAGATTATTTATTTCTTAAATTGGTTTGCCATGGTTCATATTTGTTCCACCAAATACCAAAGCCTCCACAACTCACAGAGCCAAAATAGCATTCATTTCTTACGACTGGCTTATGACATATTCTGGGGTAAGAGCACCCAGAGTCACAGTGACCGATTAAATGTAATCGCTAGGAGCTCTGTTCTGTAAATTTTATCCTTCTAAGAATATCACTGAATATAAGCACTCAAATTATTAGTGGCATTTCTTAATTTCAATTAAAAAGCCAGCACACTGTCTGGTGTTGTACACAGTGTGAGGTGCAGAGAGAAATGGACCAAGCATTGGTCTTTTCATTAAACTGGTTATACCACTCATCCAGTGGGACACGCTGTCAACTAGAATGTCAAGTCTTGAATGTGGGACACTGAGGAAGCCTTTTGTGTAAAGCATGAATTCACCTTAATCTGTATGCATACTGTTGACCCAGGCATTGATATTTTGTGTGCTTTAGCAATCTGATAATGAAGAAGATCATAAACTCTTACAGAAACATATTGACTATGTGGATGGCATATTCTGTAAAATCCCATCCTTTTTATATATTATATTATATTATATTATATTATATTATATTATATTATAGTATATTATATTAGATCAGTATTCTATCCCAGATAACTAATGAAAATAAAATAAAGTAAAACTAATAAATACAATCATGAGATTTCTCCAATATGACTATGAACCAGAGATTTATGCAAATGAGCTGGTTAGTTTTATTTTTACTCTAATCCTCCTCATAACCTGCACAATAACAACCTGTTACCCTAACACTGATAGTGATTTGCCAACTAACAATGCAATGCAGGCAGAATTATAGCCTCTAAATGAGTCTCAAATTGTTCATTCAGACAAATCTTTTTTTTATAAATACCATATAGGGGTCAGAGCATATCAGATTCCTTGCTCATTGTACTGTGTAAAATCAAAGTGCTTGCAGAGAAGCTTACTTTATTTAAATTCATTTCTCACAGTTTACATGGGCCACAGAGATGTTTACTTTGTTTGTTTGTTAACCAATACAAAGGACTAGTCCAGAAACCATTTTCAGCCACTTACCTTTGCTGACGGATTCACTTTTTTCAAGACATTGGGCTTTGATAGCATGAAAGTTTACCAGAATTTGAGATCAATAATCTGTGGAAAGGACAGTTTCAGGGTCAGTTTGCAGAAAAGGCTAAACTTACTATATTGAATTTAGTCAAGTATACCTATAGAATGGAGATCCTCCTTCATACTTACTTTATTCTATTCAAGATCATGACAGAGCTAGAGAATATCCTGACACTCATGACTAATGGCTCGGGAGGCAAAGGTGCTGGCTGACCCTGGTGCAAGGAGTTAGGGGCACGATCCGCATCGCTGATTGAGTGTAACTGCAGATGTATAACTGTCATTCATTCATTTAAATGGCCATGTCTGTGCATCAGTGCTCCCTGTCTGTAGAAAAGATTTAACTACGGCACAATGCTGCAGTTCCAGATTTTTCTTTTTCCTAATAGTCATACAACATTCAGTGAGCACAAGGCAGAGAAAGTAGTCATGGATAGCATGCCAGTATATACTGGGAGATCCTTCTGAGTTTCACTGAAAGAGATTGCAATGTATTTGCTTTCTGGTGGAAATAATAAAGCTAAACTGGTTTGCAAGGTGCAAAGATTGATAATTCTAATGTTCTGAAGCTAAGTTAGTGACAGAGAGTTGCTACATCAAACATCTGATTTTGTATTATGTTTATGTATTACTTTTCTGCATATGTGTATATATTTGTAAGTAAATTCACATCTTTATGGTTGTATGTGAATGTACTTGCATGAATTTTGTGCACCCGCTCTTGTGTGTGTGCATGCATGTGTGTGTGTGTGTGTGTGTGTGTGTGTGTGTGTGTGTGTGTGTGTGTGTGTGTGTGTGTGTGTGTGTGTGTGTGTGTGTGTGTGTGTGTGTGTGTGTGTTTATGTACAAAATAAGAATAAGCGTGAATAGGTATGCAGTATATACAAATTGTAACCAGGGCAATTGGGCTGTTGTGAAGTATGGATCAGAATAGACTGCCTTAGCAATTGCCAGGATTATTTATTTATTAATCATTTATTATTGCTTGCTAACTGGGGAAGTCTAGCAAGGCAGACTCCATTTTCACTAGGACCCCTGGGATAACATTTCCTTAGTAATGTTACAAATGAGTAACTGTATAAAATAAATTGACATAATAGCACATGGTGATTAAACTGGCAAAATAAGCCAAAGACAACTGTGTTTTGTTTCCTACAGGCTGTTAAGGGGAGATCTATGTCTGGCATACAGGACATTGTCAGACCTCACTCTGATGGACCTCCTGCATATCCACAAAACAAACAGCACCATAATTACCCATTCAAAAGACTTAAACTTTGCCTGTGACATAAATAGAACCTGCTGGAGAGACAGATATGTATCCCTGAGACTACGCCATCTCTGGAACAGGCTCCTCATCCATGTGAAGCAGAGTTCCTCCGTAACCTAATTCAAGTGTAACTTGGACAACTGGATTGGGAACAGGAAATTCATCACTGGCTTGGCACTTATGTCTGTAATGGAAATAGGCAGCCTGTAAATGGTTCATCTCCCAGGCCCCAGCTTGCAAAATTAACAACCTACCATCCCAAGCCCCTGATTATATTTATCAAGGGTACCAGAACTTGTTAGAGATTTGGGATGCATGGCTAGTCTTAAAAAGGCCCTTGTGGTCATTAGCCTAGAAAACACCCATGAACCTATGAATATACTAGAATTGAGACAAAAAATACAAAGTAATAGCCAGTTCACCAGACATGAAGGATGAGACCTGATTGCAACATAGGAGACCCATTTCACATAGCAGCTCAAATGAGTGTAGGAGGCTGGCCGAGGAGCATAGGCATAAGAAGTCACTGATGACTCACCCAACCTGGGTGGAAGGAGGCGGCTTTGAGTCACCACAAAGATGACATTTAGCTAGACCACAAGGTATTACCAAAACATTCAAGCCTGAGAAGCCCATGCTGTAATGGTGCATTAGTACTAGGTAGCAGAAGTGAGCTCAGTTCCCATGACTCTGAAACTAATGAACTGACAGGCTGCTGGTAGTAGATCCAATGTGTGTTGTGTGTCTAGAGGGTTAGTAAATAATGGAATAAAATCTACTGTATAAATACATGAGGAAACATAGAATTAGAGCATATGAGCTATGCAATTTAAAGTTCATAGGTACTTATTAGGCTTGCAGTCTGGGGCAAGCACTGAGCAGCATAACCCAAATTCCCAGCTGCACCCAAGCACTACCTGGCTAAGTGACTTGCTCAAGGTTACATCATAGACAAATGAGAGCATCAAACCCTGTACCACAGTAATTACAGGTCACATGCTTAACCATCTGTGCTAGCTTCCAGATATCTGTGTGGTAGCACTGTTTACACACTATTTGCATTGTCATTTATGAGTATTAAACTGGGATAAAAAAAGAAAAAAGACAGAGCAAAAGAGGTTGAACAAGACAAAACAGAAGGTGAAGGATAAAAAAAAGCTTAGTGAGAGGTAACAATAGAGGGTTCCTGTTACCTGACTGAATGTTTAGGTTAGCGAATGTTTAGGATTTATCTCTCTATTTGTCCAGACTCCACTTTGCTACTAGGTTTTACCCTTGTTGGGTACGTTTTGTTTCATTGTTAGTGTTCGTTGACCGGAACGGATTGTTTTTCCGCTTGTGTGACCTATTGAGCATTATTTTTTTATTGTTTTAGACGGAGGCAGCCATTAGTGAGCTTACCTCCTCTGTACAGAGATTGACAGCACTTCTAACCAAATGAGAGGTTAGAGGACACCACTTTGACATACTCCCAAGTTGAACTGTTCATGCTCCTCAAACCACCAGGGTTAAATAGAATTAAAAACACCAATTCAGAAGCAAATGCATTGCACATGGAACGGAGGGATATTAAACAGTGGCTTCAACTACCCCAATTTAATTTTTTGGACTCGAATGAGGAAAGGAATGAGGAGGGAAGGGAAACGCCGACTTTGGTGAAACAGATCGATCAGTTTGGGGATGTGTGTTGGAAATACAGAGGCCTACAGATGGACAACGCCTTCCTTATGAAGTCGGTAACGCTGAAGCAGGTACCGAAGAGCCTTAGGGTCTGGAAGTTACCGATGGTTATTGAGGGCAGATCGATGGCCTTTAAAGAACTTATTGACCTATTCAACAAAACAGGTTTGGAAATGTGTGACATTATTTTTAAAAACAACCAAAATAAATTGGCTGCTTTAGAAATAGAAATAGTGGCTTTAAATGAGAACATAATGAAAGACTTATTGTTTTTTCAGCAGGCCACTAAATATCGCACAGTGCTTAATAATGTGGAACATTTTGTTAATAAAAACATCAAAATTAAGAGTAAAAAACTCTTAAGAGATTCTAATTACTATAAGAACAGCAAGGAATACCCGCAAGGGGCCGTTTTGGTTGATTGCACTAACGGCATTAGGAGGAGTAGAGATCGTATTGGTGGGGATGTTTATGTGAATCATGCTGACAATAGCAATAGCAATATGAACTTTAATAACTGATAAGAAGATCAGCGTCTTTTACCCAAAAGTCCTCACCTGAGGAGATCAGAACAGCTAATGAACAAGAGAGGGGGCGGGCAAACCTATCAACCATATGTGGGACAATATCAACAACAGCAGAATACTTTCCAACACATGAAATGCCAATGGGTGAACAAAAGGGAACATTGAGCATGCAATTTGCTGACTGTTTTGATATGGCTGACATTTTTCAACAAGATATTACAATAGTTGTTTGCCACAAGCTGTTAATGCAGAAGCTTCCGAATTTTGTGCTGTTTACCAAAAAAAGGTGGTTTCTCAATATACAACTATAGTGCATCAGTAATAAATGATGTACATCATAACTTATGTAAAGGATTTACTTTTGTCTCTGCATTTTACTTGGATTTTGTGGATTTCTATGTTAGTTTAAAAATGTTTATGAGACAGTTAAATTTATCGAGTTCCTATCAGTTTGTCGAAACTTCAGCAGTTCGAACACCATATGTTCAAACTGTGAAGTTCGAAAATTGATTATTGCAAAGTCACGGAACACTGAATTCTTTCCCAGGGAAAGAATTCAGTGAGCCGTTTCTGTGGCTTTGTGATTTTCATCACTGTGGTGGAAAGTTACAGGTCGGGTTCAGGTAAGTGTGCGGTTGTGCGGACGTTAGGGTTAGGGCATGGATTAGGTGAGTTAGGGTTAGGGCGCAGGTGAGATGGGTGTGCGATAGTGACAGACTTTAAGATTAAGGTGGGATAGGTGAGTTAGGGTTAGGGCAAGGGTGAGGTTGGTGTGAGATAGTGACAGACTTTAGAGTTAGGGCGGGATAGGTGAGTTAGGGTTAGGGTGCAGGTCAGGTGAGTGTGCGATAGTGACGGACCTTAGGGTTAGGGTTTGGGTTAATGTAAGTGGATAGATAGTAGTGTGTGTACAATTTAGTATAGGGTTAGATGTAGGATTTTAAGTGTATGTGTGCGGATTGCTGTTTTTTTGTTGTGCTTGCATTGTGTGTGTGTTTCTTGGAACAGCGATTTTTTTTCCTGGGAAAAAAAATCGCTGTTCTAAGCCTTCGATGGTTTTGCACTTCGAGGTTAGAAGTTCGAACATATGGTGTTCGAACGTCTGCCGTTTCATCGAAATGCTATACAAGCAAATTTATCACTGTTTTTTAGTGAACAGAACAATGTTATGAATAATGTTTTATGTACACCTAAAAGGAAAAGTATTTTTATACCTCCTACACATAAGGAAGTGATGGTTTTTGAAAAGCTATGTATTAGTGAAGTTAGAAAAGGTTTACATAAGTTTGGCAAACCTAATGCCCATGACAATTTGAGTAAAGAAGAAAGAAAGATATTATATGAATTGGCCAACAATAAGGATGTGAGAATAATGAAACCAGATAAGGGGGGGGGGGTTGTCATTATATCTCTTTTTGATTATGTGGCCAAGATGCATGAGATTTTAAGTGACATCTCGACTTACCAAAGGGCCTCAATTAAAGAAATGCACATTGCCTACCACAGGATTGATTTGTTTTTGTTTGATGCACTGTTTCAGGGAGCTATCAACAAGGGTGAGTTTAGTTATTTTAATGTGAAACACCCTGTCACACCTGTATTATTTGGGATCCCCAAGGTCCACAAATGTATTGAAGATCCACTTTTTAGACCAATAGTGGCTGCTAAAGGCTCCAAAACAGAGACAATAGCATCCTTTGTGGACATTGGTATCCAGCAGGTAGTAGCAGGGGTGGACCACATTCTTAAGGACTCCTGGCATTGCCTGAATAGGTTGAGTGGCTTGAAAGAACTAGATAATGTGTCTTTTCTTACTATCGATGCAGTAAATCTTTTCTCTGTGATTCCACATATTGAGGAAATAAACTATTTCAGAGAAAGTTTGCTGAAAAGCAATAAGTTAAGTGGGGGGAAGATTAACCTCCTAGTTGCATTGATGGAGCTAGTTTTAAGTAACAACTTTTTGAGCTTTGAAGGTGAAATTTTCCACCAAATATCAGGGGTGGCTATGGAGGCGAAATGTGCCCCGGGGTTTGCCAACTTGGGCTTATTGCACTGGGAAGAATCTTTTATATTTGAGTCTACAATTAGAGATAAAATTCTTTTGTACAATTGTTTTTTAGACGATATATCAATTTTGTGGAAAGGAAGTGAATTTGAGGCTGAGGAATTTTTTAAATATTTAAATTCAACTACTAGTTTCTTTAAATTTACTAGTAATTGTAATGATGAAAAAATGGACTTCAGAGTAGTATTTTCAGAAAGAAAACATACAGCAATTCTTTTTACATTATGAGAGTTGCCACCCATATCACCAACGCAGAAGCATTGTTAAAGGCCAAATGATCAGACTGTCTCATTTGATTAGTGATACTGTAACTTTTGAGGAAGAACTATATACCCTGATAGGGATGTTCTTAGCTAGAGGATATTCCCTGAAGTTACTTTTGAGAGTACAGAATGAAGTTTCCATGAAGAGAAATACCCAGTTTCCCTCCATTTTATGGGGTAGAAAAGTGGGTATAAGAGAGGACAAAGGTCCATCTAAAGGTGACTCTATAGTACTGAGATTTAATTACCAAACACCTTTTATTGTGGAAACATTAAGAAGGGTTTGAGAGTCAAGTTTTGACACAAATACCAAAGAAAAACTAGGAGGGGCCCCAAGAGTAGTGTTTTGCAGTGGCAGGATTATTCAGAACATTCTTGAGCAGCCACCCCAGAAATACACCCAATCAAAAATGTATAAATGTGGGACATGCAGGTTCTGTAGAGACATCAATGAAGGACCTTATGAGGTAGTAGTCGGCTTCAATAGGTCGATTCCTTGCCCAAGAAGGTGTTGTTGCAATACTAGCATATTGGTATATTTGGCTACCCTCACAACCTGCCCGAGTTTTTTATGTAGGCAAGACCATAAGAAAGCTTAAAGATAGAATAGCTGAAGATCTCAGAGCCATCAAAAACAAGGATACAACTAATGCTTTATATGTGCATAGCATGGTATGTCCCAACTTTTACATTTACATTTTTGCATTTGGCTGAGTAGCTTCAAATGAAAGAGGGGGAAATGACAAGCTTAGGGTAGAGATCTTGGAGGTCACTTGGCAGATTAGACTGAATGCCACTAGTCTCCCTGGTCTTAATGACAGTGCATCTATCTTTCCCTTGCTGAAACAAAGAAGTTATTTAATCTAAAGTTGGATTGACAACTTTTGTCTATGTAACCTCTTCAAGTGCAATTATCTTATGTGCAATATTATATAACATATATTTATATATATGTATTTTTAACAGGGTGTATTAGTTATGCTTGAACAGTACGTATTTATTATACTTTGCATTATTTATAGTTTTTATAGTATTTAGAAGTTGACTGGGAACTTGCAGGTCTAGTTGTTATGTATATATATATATATATATATATATATATATATATATATATATATAGTTTGTTTAAACATTTTTTTGTATATAATGTTTTGTTGATTAATTATTTAATGGATTAATTGATGTTTTTAATTGATTGGTGGATGTGTGTTGATGTCAGAGTATAAAAGTTGTAATTTTTTATCCTCTCATTAACTCTGAAGAAGCCATTAGGTAATGGTGAAAGCGCTTAGTTCTTGGAGGCGTATTTAATGCATTAAAGCAGATTTATCTCTCTGTTTGTCAGGATTTCAATCCTGTTTTGGTAGATAAGAAGTTTTTGATTAATCGGGAGTCTTCGGGGCCTTTCTAGCTGCAAATATATCTGACTAGGTACACGCCAAAAGAGGCACTGCACTCTAGAAGTGGTCTAATAAGAAATGAACACAGAGAGATAAAAGCTTTTTACCTGGATACGATGCCTTTATCATTGAGTTGGAGTAGACAAACATTAACTCGCTACTGCTGCTGCATGGTAGCCAAGTAAGAGAGGGACTACAGTATTCCTTTGGAGTGCAGTACGTTATACTGTCATGTATAGGCATACATTTTAAGTGTTTAACTTTCACTTGCTACTTCTAACCCTACACTCCATTATCTAACCCTGTTACTAGCTCTTGCTGCTTCACTCTAGTATATATGCATGTTTCTATTAACCTAAAACTTTGTTTTCCAGTCTTCTACCAATTGCTGAAATCATTCTTACATGAACAGCATATTAGCCAAAGTTTACTTTTTCAATATTGAAAAATTACTTTTAAACATTTATCCTGTGCCAAATTTCGCAATTTCTTAACCCCCATATACATTCTGTTTGTATCATTTTACATTCATTAATAAATTGTGTATCTGTTAACACTATCATGTCTTGATCTATGTTTGTACACCAGTGTAACACACACATTCTTCTTCCATCACTGAGGATGCTATTCATATTCAGTGAAATCAGTTGTATATCAGTTGCATATCTTCCCTTTCCTTCTTTTTAAGTTTGGTTGTTATTGTTTTGGTTTCTTCTTTCTCATTTTAAAAAAATGGCCAAGTCTTTTACATGTTTGTTATTCTGCTTTGCATTTGTTGACTCTATGTCTCTTTTTGTCACGTTGGTTGCATCTCACTTTCTTACATTCCCAATCAAATGTGAAATATACATGCTCCAATCAAATGCAAAATATTCCCAAAAAGACGAAATGTTTTCAAATGGCACTAAATATCCTTCTACACAACTACGTGCCCAATCAGTCATTACGATTCAGTGGCCAAAAACACCTTACTGTTCACAAACCTATGAAATCTTCTGGGCATGGTTTGTATTTATACAATGTTACTTGGCCTGGAAATCCTTATCTGTATCCATCAGGTCAATAACCTCTCACCAGTCTTTTAAAACTAAACATAAAGACTTCCTAGCCAAAATGTGGCTCTGTCCTTGCTCAACCCCAGGATAAATTATATCCATAAATATGAAAAATTAATTATTCATACCTTACACCTCCTTACCTTTCCTTCTTCACTCACATCTATATGTCAAGATATTTCTTTCCCATGACTCTTTTTCTAAATATGCCACAGCCCTGTTTATTTTCACTTGATACCTGCTTCTATACTAACTTATCTTTAATTTCTCTATACAGTGGCTAAAATGTCTTTAAATAGTAAATCATTGTTATATAATTTGTATCTATTCTTAAGCAATATTTTCACATTATGTCTAATTTGGTATAATTATTTAAACTGTATTATTTTTGAAGACTGTAAAATTAATGTTTAATGTTTTTGCAATACTTTGGGGCTTTTTTACCTGGGATTCCACTGAAAATGTTTACCTACCCAGTCAGACATTCCCAGCAATCAAATGACAGTACAAAATTAAATGTTTGCAATTGTACAAAATAGTTAAAGGTACCCTTTTCCTCTTTTACATGTATAATAAGGGCAAATGTACAATGTAATTTGTTTTAATTTTTAAAATCATACCAATTTCCAGTACCCCATTCCACAAACTCCAACATTTTATACCTTAAAAAGTTTCAAACACATTTGTGAAACACTGCAATAAATATTTTGTTTCAATGTCATCAGTTCTAAATTATCTACTTATTTTCTTATATAATCTTATATTCTGTCATGAAAATGTATATATATATATATATATATATATATGTGTGTGTGTGTGTGTGTGTGTGTGTGTAAAATCATGAAAAATAGACAAGATTGTTGACTGTTTAAGAGCATGTCAATGGACTACTTTATTTTAAAATGCAGTGTAGTTATACTGTTCATAGGTAGGTACTAGGCTATCTGCCCGAAGGCATTTATAAGCCTAGCCAAAATGTGTTGTCTTTTGCCGCCCCCTTAAATTAGTTCCCTGTGCCTCTGTCCAGCAGAGCCACTGAAGTGATCCCCGGGGTAAATTTTCTGTTTCCCATCCACCCGTCAAGGTTTCTCTTGAAGAGTGTTAGTGAGGGGCTCTGCCTGATGTATATTGGAATCCTGTTCCAAAGCATGGGGGAGTCTCTGGGATAGGAATCTATCCCTCCAGCATGTCCTATTTATCATTGTGGTGAGGTTTATATCTGTAGAGCGTGTGGCTCTCTGGGATTTGTTTTTTTTTCTAGGTGGAGCTTGTCCATCAATTCTGGGTTGGACATGGCCTTGTATGTCAGGCAGAGATCACCTCTGAGTAAGCGGTATCCAACCGAGTACAGCTGGAGTTTCTTGAGTCGGGCTGCATAGGGCATCTGTTTGAGGCCAGTAATCCTCTTGGTGAGGTACTTTTGTGGCCTTTCCAGCTGTTGCAGGTGTCTTGTAAGGTACATCCCAATGGGGTGTTGTATTCTATGATGGGTCTAATGAGTGAAGAGTAGAGAGGCACAATAACCTCTTTTGTTCTAGATGTGAACCGTTTTATGATTAGGTGGGCCACATACAAGTATTTTCTAACCACCTTGGCAATATGATTATCAAAGGAGAAATTACTATCTACTTGGGTCCCCAGATCCCTTATTACATTTTCTGTATTTACGGGACTACCACCTATGTGGTAGTTCACGGGTACTTTGTTTTTTTCAAAGGGGATGACTATGCACTTTTTGGCATTTAGCTTGAGGCCATGATTTTGACACCAGGTATCCATCTCAATGAGACTCATCTGAAGGGTGTCTGTATCATCTGGAGAATCAGTTATGGCCCCTAGTTTGCAGTCATCTACGAACTTGATCAGCCATAGTCCTCCTATGCTTGCCTGTACCTCTGAGAAGTATATACCGAACAGAAGGGGTCCTAGGACTGAGCCCTGGGGGACGCCACTTATAACCGGTTTAGAGTCGGACGTAGAGCCTGCAACTCTCACCATGTGGGTTCTATCCATGAGCCAGCTGGCAGCCCATCTCATGACGTAGGGGGTTATGTTCAAGCTGGTGAGCTTGTCTATAATACTAGAATGGGGAATGGTGTCAAAAGCCTTTGCGAGGTCTAGGTAGGCTGTGTGGACCTCCTTTCCCTGACATCTAATGCTTTGGTAACTGTCTCAAAGAAGTCCACCAGGTTTAGGAGGCATGATCTGCCCTTAACAAAACCAAACTGGGTAGGGTCCAAGGTTTGGAGGTTCCCAATGTCTCTGTTAATGAGTTCCATGGTGATTTGTTCCATAGCCTTGCAGACCAGGCTAGTCAGGCTTATAGAGTGATAGTTCCTGGGGTCCATTGTAGCTCCACCTTTGTGGAGTGGGATAACTGTTGCTGTGTGCCACTCTGTGGGTATGTAGCCTGTAGAGTGGCTGAGTTTGAACAGTGTGTTTAGGTGAGGGGTTAGTTCATTTGGAGCTCTTGTAAGACACAGCCTGGGACCCCGTCCCGTCCCATTGAAGCTGTGTTTTTGGCTTTGGATAGGGATGTTTTAACCTGTGTGTCTGTGACTGACAGAGCCCTACATTCTTCTGGTATGGTTATGGGTCCTTTAGGGGGTGATAGGGGAGTGAAGTTTGCACTAAACCTGTCTGCCAGAATGTTTGCAATATCAGTCGGTTCAGTGTATTTTGTGCCATACTGCACTAACTCAGAGCAGATCTGAGAGTTTCCATATATATATATATATATATATATATATATATA
This sequence comes from Protopterus annectens, assembly GCF_019279795.1. Classification (NCBI taxonomy): domain Eukaryota; kingdom Metazoa; phylum Chordata; order Ceratodontiformes; family Protopteridae; genus Protopterus; species Protopterus annectens. The sequence goes on from NC_056735.1 coordinate 125,677,366, forward strand.
TATATATATACTTATACTTATATAACTTATATATGTATATATTTACACATTTATATTAATATATATATATATATATATATATATATATATATATATATATATAAACATATATACATACACATTTGTTGATTAGGCAGGCATTGGGGCACGGTGTATATAAGCAATCTTGTAATGCTGGTATTTTAATATTAATGTTGATTTCAACCAATAGTATGTTTTTTCTGGGTATATGAGGAAGTGATCTCATAAATATGTTGTGTAATGACGTTTAATACCTTATTAAACTAAAGCGCTAACCAGTTTTATTTTTGTATTCAACAAAGTGTTTTCACTTTAACTTGAGAGCTTGTTTCTACAATACAATAGGACTGTGTTTGGGGTTCAGTTCATTGCCTTTTGTGTTTTTCTTTCATTGGTTTTGTTTCTCGTCTTTTTGGGGATTTTCATGAAATATTGATTTATGAAAAAGAAAAAAATACAAAGGGAACAAAAATGTTTTTTGACTCTATCTAGCACTCTTGCTAACTGATAAGCTAGAAAACGGATTTTTTAAAGATATATTGAGGATCTCAGGCATTATGCAGTGCCTGCAGCAGTTTGTAAAGTATGAGAGAGAGAGAGAGACAAGGAACATTCCTGCTTTCAATGCAGGGACTCACTAGGATACCAGCTTTTGCTCTAGCATCTGTCTTCTGAAGGATATGAACTGAAACTCAGATGTCTGGCATTAAGGACTAGTTGTAATCATTCATGAATTACCAGGGCAGAGAAAGATGACATTGTGGACATTCTGGCAACAGGAACGGGCTACTTTGTGTAAGAGATTGACCACATGGCTGCCTGCGTTCACAGTATGTCGTTGGCACTGTTAACTACCACAAGAAAATGATGATCTTCACTTACGGTAGTTAACTATGGTTGATAGCCATTCAAATTAGTTAATAATGAGGTCTTTCCTCATTGCGCCTAATATGTCTATGAATTGGAAAGCCTTGCATTATATAAAGACGGCCTTTGACCTCAGTCCCTAACATGAGTGACATGGCCGTTAATGAGAACTTGGAAAGCAGTTTTGGATGAATATGAGAAATTAATAAAAAGATATCGAAAAAGTAGAATTAAAAATGTTAAGAAAAATATGCTTAGAATTTTTATAGCAGCAAAGTAGAAAATAATATAAAAAACAATATTTAACTAAAATACATTGGAAGGTGTAACTGAAGATGGTATTAAAGTAAGCAAAAGAATAAAATTAAGTTATAAAACAACAAAAGTATGTCTAGATTTTATTGACATTATCAATTAACAAGTTACTGGTAAAAGGAAGTACGGCATACAAAGTGATGGAAGAATGAGCGTGCTGTTCTTTTAGATAAGAAATAACGGCAGAACATATTTTGTTTGTTTGTTTTTGCAGTGTTAATGAGCTAAGAAGGTTTGTGCTGTGAATCAGTAATTAAAAAAGGATATGTTATATGATATTAAGAATATTAGAGTTTTTAATCTGGAAATGATATACTATGGTTATTATGAACATCAAAGACATAAAGAAGCAGAAATAGAGACGAGATATAATTAAGTGTAGCATGAAAACTTTAGAAAGCATGATCTAATGAAATTTTGTTAAATAAAAAGGGTATTAACAGAAATTTTAAAGAAAATCAGACTGTGGTTGTAATGGGAAGAGTATGGAGATAAAGTTTGCTTTCTATCTTATAATGAGGAATTCAAATAAAGAGAATACGGTATAAATGTTAAAATGGTGAAAACATAAATACGTAAATATGGAGTGTGTGAATATAATCAAAGAACCCTTACTTATTTTTAAATATACAATGGAGTCTTGTCAATGCACATCAAGTACCACCAGTTCAGTCAGGTGGAACCTCAGTTCGACATCTCATCTGGTCATCTGGGGGATGGCACACTCAGGAGTACAACACCCCCTTTCATTGCACTGCAACATCAGTAATGGAAAAAAAATCCAATTCATTTATGTAGGAAGAGAAACAGCCTTCTGATCTTACAGCATTAAAGATAGCTATACTATCTGTTTAACTACTGACAGTGCTTGCAAAGATAGACAGACAGATAGACAGACAGATAGTAGCTAGATCGCTACAGATAGGAATAGCTTTAGCTATATATTTAGACACAATCTCACACACACACACACACACACACACACACACACACACACACACAAAATGGATATGCAACAATGCTGTGTAGCATGACAGCACTACACAACACAGAAGTGATAAAGTAAGGTATTTGAAACCTTACTACTAACTTACACATACAGGTACAATAAGATATAATATATATTCCTGTGGTCCATGTCATTGCCTTCATATGATCTACCACATTACCCGGGAGTGATTAAAAACATTTTTTTGTTCATTCTCTAGACATAAAAGTGGATGATGATCCTTTCAATATTATGGTAATGAGGAGATCTGGTACTGTTTGAGCTCCCATTGGTGGGAGATCATCAAATTAATTAGAAGATGGCAGGACATGTTTATCTGTGATCCCATGTTATCCTGTTTCACAAGTGACCTGCATCTTTCCTAGTAGATCCTAAATTCAAAATGGAAGCTGAAGACTGAGATTTGCCCCATCTGGTCAGCAATTCTCTGAAACAGGAATATAAAGTATCATACCGTCACACGCAGTGTTGTCAAAATTTACCTTCAAGATAGTTCTAGTGAGCACAATTACTTAAGAGCCTTCATAAGTCACATAATCTGCTATACCACCTTGATTCCTTTGTCAGCAAGGCAATCTGTTGCTAAAAGTAGAATAAAGTCAGGTTTTCTGGAATAAGCAAAAAGTTTTAAAATGTTGAGGATTTTTTCCAATTCCTACAGCCATAGAACAAAGACTACTACTGGACTTATGACTCTCATCGCACATCTTGTTCTGACCTAGTAATAACTAAATTATTCAAAAGAGGATATTCCTTCATTTTAGAGTAGCTACTGCCATCTAGTATTCTCAGAGATTTTGACATCATCATTGATGCATTGTTAGAAAAACTCTTTCTTAAAGGAGCTGTGATGCCTATGCCCTGGCCCAGCAATCAAGGAGCCTCAGTCTTCACCACTAACACCAGTGAAGAGCATCTCATATAAGAGGAAAGGATAACAAATAAACACAGTAAAGTGCAATTTCCCTTAAGATCACACAGAGGTCACAGTCAGTCTGGGGCTGGTCACTCCCTTGCTCTCCAGGTCCCCAATAAGACTGCCCACTGGCACAGCTATAGGGTCCAGATCTCAACCTAGTGGGCAAGCTAAAACCTCCAGCACCCTCTCTGTCCAACCACTGCTTCATGTCCCTGCCCAAGTAGCTCACCCACACACACACACACACACACACACACACACACACACACACACACACACACACACACACACACACACACACACACACACACACACACCTTGAGAACAGTTTATACAACCACACAGGCACTCCTGGGGAAGGCTGGCACAGGCTCTCAGCTGTGCCCTTTTTTACCAGACTATATGGTAGAAATCATTGCCACCACCCAGCTAAAATTTATCAGCTACTAAAAGGCCCTTATGAAAGGGTGTCCAATTATTACTGTGCGATATTATTATCCAAACATATAAGTGCAACTGAACAGTCAAGGCTTATTTGGAGTGACTTGGATAGTAATTACTATAAATATGCAATGTACTCTAGAGTTTAAATTATCTCTACACAGAACAGCCACAGTTGAAAGGTTTTAAAAATAATTAATAACAAATAGTCAAAACACAAGACAATACTTTTTACTTCACAGTTCTAGTCAAAAGTTCAGAGATCACAGATAAATATTTAAAATAACTCAGTAGTACAGTTCTGACATCACAGAAAAACACAATCTAATCTTTCTAGTTTCTAGCTATTTCTAAGAGAAAACAGAAATGTAAGATAAACTTACATATAGAGCAAAGGCAGAGTGCTGATGAGTTGGATGGTCTAGACAAAAATGCTTAATGCTCTCTGATTCTCTTTGTTTTTAAAATCACATTCCTGGTTCACTTGACATCATTCTTCACACTTTCCTGTATACCCAGGCTAACAGAATCTATATTTACATTCTTCACCTCTAGGCAAAAACCAGAGCAATAAAGGACATTTATGCATGCAAATTCTGGTCATTAACTCTGGCCTTAAAACAATAGCAAGAATTCCTTCATCTAGACTGGCTGGAGCCTACTTTAGATCAAAGGGTCATAACATGTTATACTTGGCCAGCAGAGTGCACTGTTGTTACATTTTTGTAACAGCATTTTTTCCATTTAAGACAACAATCCTGTGGCTTACATTAATATTTACAAATGACAGCATTATCTATAAAATTCTATCTGGCTAGGCTGGCAGCCTTCACCCATTTTCACCCAATCTTCACAGGGGCAACACAAGGGACCCAAAGGACTACTTCTGTTCTCTGCTCTCCCCTACCAGATTCCACTGTGTTCTAACTTTTCTTACTTTTTATGGCTTTCAGACTGTGGTAATGGTGGCTGTCACACCTTCTGAATATTGGCCAACTTTGCTTCAGATAAATAAAGCAGTAACACACCCTTTGGATAACACTCTAAGAACTATTGATTATTACAGTAATGCCCAAGAAGTGTGCTGTATATAGTATACATGTGTGTATCTCTCTATATCTCCAGATATAGATATACGTATGCAAACTGACAGCTAGATAGGTATAGCTAGTAAATTAGTTATAAATAACAATTCAGTTGCCCCATTATGGTCAGAGGTTCTAAAAGCAAAGCTTTTCAAATGTTGCCAGAGCCTGCAAGAATACATGCAGACCTGGATTTGAATAGAATGGACCACTAGTGAGTGATGTGAAGCCATACACTACATTTTAGACACAAAAATGTCATCAAACAAGTCCTGTAGCTGCATTTTTCCTGCTCACTACTTCTCTTTCTCTCTCTCTCCAAAAATGGTTTATTCCTGAGAAAGTATAGTAAAATAGAATCTCTCAATTTCTTCCTGAAAGTTGTTTGTTCCTATGAAAGTATAATACAATAGAATACATGAATACAATGCAAAATAAAAATAAAATATGGAAATAAAAATCAGAACTCAGCAGTTACATTGCTGCATCAGTCTTCATCTATTTCATTTAGATGAAACCATTTGTCAGAGTTAACTGATTGTCTAGCATTACATTTTGAGAACTAGCTACTTTACAAGGCCTGGTAAAACAGATGAATTAACAGTATACATTTAATCTGATTTATCTGATAAAGTTAATCATATTTACCTTCTACTCCTGGACAATATAAACAAACCATTATTAATGACTGAAATTATTTTGTTGTTAATCATATTTTGCACTCAGACAATATAAACAAACATTTATATATGTACTTTTAGATAAAGTACTTTTTCAACATAATCATGTTTATCTGTTGTTTTTGTACTACATAAACAAATTAATATTAATGTACATTGTTGATTCCCTTCCCTAACAGTACTGATTTATTCCATACTCATGTCAGGCCCAAGTAAAAGATCACTGAAACTACTTCTCAAATATCAAGCTTTGAAATCTGAGCAACAAAACTATTTGGAGTCTGTTTTTCAGAAACTGTACTGGATGAAATCAGTACATCAGAACTAAGTCTGATTTTTACATTGAATTTTACATTATGCTATGCTGTTTTATTTATCTCTTTGTTAGCAAACCCACTGGACATGTTCCTTTTCAAGGCTTATGTGGTAACACTGTCTGGTTAAGTGATTTGCTCATATCCACACAGTAGACACAATCAGGCTGAGGAAATCGCTGCCTATAGTACAGAAAGCAGCCATTTCTTTTAATCCACTGCAGTCACTGCTATCACATTACAAATGCAAAATGGATATTTGTATTTTATGTGGGATCTGCTCTGTACTGGCTGGTGTCAGCTGTTATTTTATTTATTGATAAATACACACAACTCAGTATATGTGTGTCTGTTTAATACACGCACACACATATATCTAAATATCTATTTATATATATATATATATATATATATATATATATATATATATATATAGATATAGATATATATACATATATATATATATATAGAGAGAGAGAGAGAGAGATATGTATATGGGTCCCCTTCAGAAGACCGGCTCAACAAAAAGTCAAACTTCATATGGCCAAGACCATATGATCAACATTCTAAAATGTCAAACCGTTTGTATGGAGATCACAGTACAGTGGGATCAGGGAATTTACCCTTTTCCACACTGTAGTGTGATCTTGGAGTTGGTCTATATGATATGCAGGAGGTATAAGGGGCACAGCCCCTCACATGGGGGGAGCAAGGTGGGGGTGCAGCCTGCCAGCAAAAATGTAGATTTTTGTTTTGTGGTGTTTGACTTTCTGTTGAGTCGGTCTTCAGAAGTAGATATATATATATATATATATATATATATATATATATACAAATTCACACATATGTGCGTGTGTGCATATATATATATGCATTCACATATACATATTCCTGCATGCATAAATAGATAGACAGACATGTATTTCTTTTCAGCAGTCTGTCAATACCTATTTTCTCTGTCACAAGCTATGAATGCACTTCTTATCAAGTGCAAGATCTAGCAAGTCCTGAAATAGCATCTTTGTCTTTTTTAATTTAATGGTGCTTCCCTTGTGATCTTGGAGTTAGTATATAACTTGGTGGGGGGGGGGGGTGTTGAAAACTGCCACTTAAAGCATGTGTTTTGGTGACTTTATTTGTTTAGTTTTTGAAGTATTGATTACAAAATGAAGCTGCATTTATCATTTGTGATTGGTTTTCTCTTACATTGCTTTGTTTTTGTTTATTTTGTGTAGTCAACATTCCAGCATTGATCAAACTCCTGTTGATGCAATGGAGTGTCACCTATTAATTAGATGCTCATAGAATAACACACACACACACACACACACACACACACACACACACACACACACACACACACACACACACACACACACATACATATACACACACACACACACACACACACACACACACACACGCACACGCACACACGCACACATACACACACACACACGCGCACTTGCACATGGATAAATACATATATGGCTGGAATTATAAATAGATAGATAGATAGATAGATAGATAGATAGATAGATAGATAGATAGATAGATAGATTGTTACGTAATAACATATGTTGTGAACTGCATTAAAGAGACTTTACTGCACATCCTAGCTGTTATATGTGAGTCATGGGCACTTACTGTACAAGCTTGATTGTACAGTAATATATGTTCTGTGTTTAGCCAAGCATGTGATGGTAGATACACGAAATGTCGGGGTGCAGGCTGAAGGTGGCTGTCATGATGGTAATGAGGAGTTTGGGCTTCCTTTGTATCCAGGAGACAAGATGGCAGGGTGGTAAAGCAAAACTGCTTCACTTGAGAGCTAGAGTCTACTAGTCAAAGGTAGGAGAGTCTAGAAACTGTGTTGGAATTATGGTGGGGGATAGGCTGTAGAACACAATGAAGGATGTTATCAGAATTTGTAATGGTGTTGGAACTGTGGTGGGGGAGAGGCTGTAGAACACAATGAAGGATGTTATCAGAATTTGTAATGGTGTTGGAACTGTGGTGGGGGAGAGGCTTTAGAACACAATGGAGGATGTTATCAGAACTGGTGACAGACTGATAGTTATCAGACTACATTTTGAAGACAGACAGTATTCATGATCTTAGCTTATGGATCACAGTACAGTTATGACAGCGAGGAGATGAATGCATTCAGGCAGCTGTTGCAGGATCACTAGATAAAGCAGGGTAATCTGAGTTGGCATTGATAATGGTGGACCTGAATGGTCATATCAGGATAGAAAGATCAGGATGTGAGAGCTGCCTGGATCCATTTGGTTGGGACAAGAGGAATAAAGAAGTACAGGCCATTCTAGACTTCTGTCTGGCAAATGGTTTTATAGTGGTCAGCTCATGCATCAGTAAGAGAGACACTCACAAAATTGCATACAGGAATGGCTAAAATGTAGCTTAGGTAGACTTCATCATATTAAATAAAGGACACTGGAACAGAATTAGTGATTGCAAAATCATCTTCAATGAAACAGTCAACTCATACCATAAATTACTGGCGGCCAGAGTCAGCTACAGGTGGTAGTTAGAGAAAACTGAAAGGTCAACAGAGACTAAACTAAAGACATGGAAATTGGCTGTAGTTACAGCACAAGAGTTCAAAGAATTACTCAGAGCTCTAGCACCTTAGGAAGAAGAAGAAGAGATATGTAGAATTGAGGAAGAATGGCAGCATGTCAAACCAGCATGTGTAAAGGTCATAGGACATATATGATGCAGAGGCAGATATGGAAGTAAGGTACATAAGATAAACTGGCAGTGGAGTGTATGTGTCCAAGAAGTTATCAAACAAAAGAAGAAGAAGAGAAGAGAAAAGTGAGAAATAGAAAAGCCAGACCAGGCTAAGGAGAAATACTGGTTGGTTAACTAAGAGGCTAACGTAGAAGTAGAAATGCAAAAGACCAAGCATCAGGGTCAGTCTGCCAACTTCTAAAAAGCATCTCAATAGATAATACAGAGAAACTCTATCAGGTTCATAGGTTCATAGGTTCATAGGTTCATAGGTTTATACTAGGCTATCTTCCCTAAGGCATTTATAAGCCTAGCCCAAATCTTTGTGGCTTACGCCACCCCTTATATGAAAAAATACTGCGCCCATTAGTTTGTTGTGCCTCTGTCCAGCAGTGACACAGAGATGATTCCCGGGATAAACCTACGATCTCACATCCACAGGTCAAGATTTCTCTTGAACAGAGCCAGCGAGGTGCTCTGCCTCACATGGACCGGGATTTTATTCCACAGCATAGGGAGTCTCTGAGTGATAAATCTATCCCTCCAGCACATCCTATTTATATCCGTGCTAAGGTTTAAGTCGCTTGCTCTAGTGGTTTTGGTGGATTTGGATTTTTTGAGGTGGAGCATGTCCATTAATTCCGGGTTGGACATGGCCTTGTATGTCAGGCACATATCACCTCTGAGCAGACGGTATGCAACTGAATAGAGCTGGAGTTTCTTCAATCTGGCAGCATATGACAGATTTTGGAGTCCCTTTATCCTTTTGGTGAGGAACTTTTGGGGTCTCTCCAATTGCTGCAGATGTCAGGTGCGATACATCCCGAATGGGGCATTGTACTCGATCATGGGTCTGATAAGTGAAGAGTAGAGGGGAACAATGACCTCACTGGATCTGGATGTGAATCCCTTCATGATCAGGTGGGCAATGTAGAAGGTCTTTCTAACCACTTTAGCAACGTGAGTGTCAAAAGAAAGGCCACTGTCAACCTGGGTCCCCAGGTCCCTGATAACCTCTTCTGTGCTTAGTGGATTGCCACCTATATGGTAGCTTGGGGTTACCTTGTTTTTCCCGAAGGGTATGACTATACATTTTTTGGCGTTTAACTTCAGGCCATGGCTCTGGCACCAGCTATCTGTTTCCGTGAGTCCCTTCTGAAGGATATCCGTGTCCGATGCACTTTCCACTATGGCGCCCAGTTTGCAGTCGTCTGCAAACTTTGTCAGCCAAAGTCCTCCCATGTTGGCCTGTACTTCTGAGAAGTAGATGCCAAACAATAGGGGGCCAAGGACCGAGCCCTGTGGGACACCAATTGTGACCAGATTGGAGTATGACATAGCGCCAGCAACTCTAACCCTGTGGGTTCTGTCCTTAAGCCAGTTTGCAACCCATCTTGTGACATATGGGTTTACATTTAAGCTGGTAAGTTTTTCTACAATACCCGAGTGGGGTATTGTGTCTAAGGCCTTTGCAAGGTCAAGGTAGGCTGTATGGACTGCCTTTCCCTCATCAATGGCCTTGGTGACTGTTTCGAAGAAGTCGACCAAGTTCAAAAGGCATGATCTGCCCTTGACGAAGCCAAACTGGGTCGGGTCTAATGTCTGCAAGTCCCCTATATCTTTGTTTATGAGCTCCATTATGATCCTCTCCATAGCTTTGCAGACTAGACTTGTTAAGCTTATGGGGCGGTAATTACCAGGGTCCATAGAGGCACCGCCTTTGTGGAGTGGGACCACAGTTGCCGTACGCCACTCTTGGGCACGTATCCTGTGGTAAGGCTGAGATTAAACAGCTGCCTTATGTGCGGGTTTAATTCCTCATTTAGCTCGTGTAGCACACAGCCGGGGACACCATCCGGTCCCATTGATGCTGTGTTTTTAGCTTTAGAGAGAGCAGCTTTCACCTGCGCATTAGAGATGTCTGGGAGGCTACACTCTGCTGGGATGGTTATCTCTCCTTTAGGGGGGGAGAGGGGGGTGAAGTTTGCACTGAACCTGTCTGCCAGTATGTTGGCAATGTCTGTGGGTTCAGTGATTTTTGTATCATTTTGGACTAATTCTGAGCATATCTGGGAGTTTCCACCCAGGTTCCTAACATAGCTGAAAAAGGCCTTATGATTGTCCTTTGAATCCATGGCAATTTTTCTCTCAAAATTGGCCTTAGTTGATTTTATGAGTGCTCATATTTTTTTACTAATAATGATCAGGGGTGACTTCCCTTTTATGGATTTTGTTCTATCATGTAATAGCTTTCTCCTCTTATTGTAAAGTTTGTTAATGGCTGGGGTCCACCAGACTGGACGTTTGCCCTTTGTGGAAAGAGTCTTGGTTTTATTTGGGATTGCCTGATCCATGCAGTCCTGGAGGTGTTCATAGAAGGCATTTGTAAGGGCTTCCGCAGCTTGGGTTGTGGTTTCCACTGGCTCAGGGGCCTTGAAGGATAACACACCAGTCTTGAGTAGTGTGAAGTTTGCTTTAGAGAAGTTCTTCACTGTGGTCTTTTTTGTTTGGGGTGGGGCGGGATGTGGATTTCCAGTGAGATTAGTTTATGATCAGATCTCACCAATGAGGGATATACTTCCGGTGTGGAGCATTTTGTCCCTATGTTTGTGATAATGAGATCTAGTATATTTTCTCCTCTTGTGGGAACAGTGACTAGCTGTTCCATGGCATTTGAATTTATGAACTCCAGGAACCGTTGGGCTAGAAAGTTAGGGCTTGAGTAATGTTCCCAGTCTATATTCGGGTAGTTGAAGTCACCCAATATGATGGTGTTTGGAGATACATTTATACCCTCCAGTGTCTTCAGGAAGGCTGTCTGGGGTTCCTGAGTTTGAGAGGGTGGCCTGTAGCATGCTACAATTTGTAGAGCAGTTTTGCCTATGGTTAGTTGCACCTGGATGGTTTCCGAAGCTTCGTGCGTTGCCACCAACCTGGAGGTGTGGGTATCCTTTATGAATATGGATACACCCTCCTTTTGTGGTGTGGTCCGGGTTTTGGGGCCGGAACGCATGATATGAGGTAAAACCTAATAGTGCCGGGTGCTCTCAGAAGCCTTGAACCAGGTTTCAGTTACAGCACAGACATCGATGTTCTCCATACTGAGAAGGGCCTCGAGTGCGTGCATTTTGAGATTTAGACTTCTGGCATTGAGCAGCATTACCCTCAGTTTCTTCCCATTTTTGTTTTCTAGGGTGGTAGGTTTAGAATTTGAGCCTTGCCTAAAAAAGGCACTGTGGGGGTGGCAAGAGCCTTAGCCAATATCCGGAATCCCAGGGGTGACAGGTGCAAGCCGTCCCTTGCGAAGCAGCGTGGCTTGTCAAGCATGTCATCCCAGGCAGACAGACATTGGATCCCCTTTGAATGACAGCAGACATTAAGCCAATTGTTAAAGCTGCAAGACAAAGAGAGATAAAAAAGGCAGTCACTAAACATCTTCCATAAGGGATGCCAGCACCAACTTGATTGGGTCAACTACTCATGGGTAGGACAATCTAGAAATGGGCAGGGACAAGAGCCCGCACAAAACAAGTAAAAACAGCACTAAGGAAAGTAGGAGGCCGAGATTAAGTCACATCAGATATGATCAAGATGTTGGGCAAATTATGAAAGAAACAGCTCCAGAGAGTACTCCTGGAAGCATAGAGTAAAAAGCATATCCCAGATGGCTGGATAATAAGCATTCTGTTACCAGTAAACAACAGCAAAGAGGATATTCACAACTGTGGGGAGTATAGAGGTATAAAAACTCTTGTCAGACTGCATGAAAGTACTGGACAGTATTAATAACGACACTGGTTCTCCTACCACCCCTAACCCTTTCCCCTATCACTCTCCCTTTGAAACTGCAGACTTACTCAATAAACACTTCATAGACCGCATCTCTAAACTCCTACCCTCTGGTAACTCTGCTCATCCCACCACTTCTGTGTCACCCTTACCTCCCCCTAAACCTCTATGCTCCTCTATCCCTCAACCTTTTACCTTGAGACCTGTTTCTACTAAATATATCAAATCTCCATCCACTAACTCCCCCCTCAATTTATGAAAATTGCTGCTGACTCTATTGCATATCCTGTATCTATCTTAATTGGCCGTTCTGTTCAGGAATCTACTGTACCAGAAATATGGAAATCCTTCTATATCACTCCCCTGCACAAAGGTGGCAACTCTGTTGAACCCTCTAACTATAGACCAATTGCTATTCTCTCACCGCTCTCTAAGATCCTTGAAAAATGTATACATACATCCTACTGTCCTATGTCATTCATGAAAATCTCCTCACCCCCCCTCACAACATGGTTTCTGCCCTAAACACAGTACCTCGACTGCCTTACTATCCTTTACTCAAAAGGTTGCAGAAGCTAGGGACAACAGCCTCCTTATCTCCAGTATATTCCTTGATCTCCCTAAAGCCTTCAACGCTGTGTCTGATCCCATCTTTCTTTACAAACTCTCCTTCTCCTCTTGGCTGATTGCAATCCCACCTTACTGGCAGAAAACCAGCTGTTAGATGGCAGCAGGCTTTCTCATCCGTCCTTGCTGTTCAAACAGGAGTACCCCAAGGTTCCGTAGTTGGACCGCTCCTTTTCAACATTTTTACCAATAACCTACATTCATCCTGCAATCTCTCATCTGTAATACAATACACAGATGAATCTACTCTCTTATCTATCTCCAATATTATCTCTGAACTACACACACTGACACAGAATTCCTTTATCTCTGTGGAAACATGGCTCAGAAATAATCAACTAATCCTTAACCTGAAAAAAACAAAACTCCTTTTCTTCCTACCTCAAACACTCTCTCACCTTAAATCCAACTTTTCTCTTTCCTCCCTAGATGGCAACATTATCTCCCCTGCCTCACATACCAAACTCCTTGGGGTAATAATTCATGGCCAACTAAAATTTGACTTGCACATACAACAGGCCATAAAAAAACACCAAAAACTTGGACTACTTTATAGGAACAAAACATTCCTCACTACTGCCACTAAACTCTCTCATTACTCTTACCTAGTCTTCTAAATGCTTCCCCGATCCTTACCAACATCCAAACTACCGCAATGCAGAAACTGGAACAAACATACAACAACATTTCTGGATTTATGCTAAACCAACCACTCTCGTCGCATCACTGCCTCTCACTAAACAAACTTCAGTGGCTGGAATTTATACATCTTCTCCTACAATCGCAACTCCACACTACTTTTTCCATACTCAACAACCCCTCTGCCTCCTCTACTCTCACCTCCCATGTTACTCTCTACTCCCCCCGCCCCCAGCCTCTCTGGAGTACTAATCAGCATCTTCTCTCAGTTTATAAACCCAAAAAGAATATTGGCAAATTACATTGCAAACACTCTGTCTCACTAAATTGGAACAAACTCCCTCTCCATATTAGATCCAACCTTTCATTTCCCTGTTTTAAAAAGGAGCTTAAATCCCACCTACTAAACTTGGAATTATGCCGTTGTCTTGGCCACACGTAGTCTTAGTCTGTCCTACTGTATAACCTGTTGCATCTCCTAACTTTCTTTCTCTTTTGGTAACTTCTGTTTAAACTAACCTCCCAAACCCTCAGCTGTACTACTATAGCCCCCTCCTTTCTTTCCCCCTCCCATTCTCTACACTATTTATCTTCACCCCCCCCACTTCCTATCAATGTCTATACATTTTCCTTCTTTTGAACAATGATTATCTGTTTGTTTTTACTCTTATATGCAGTAAATTTAGACCACTACTATCAGTGCAACCCTTAATGTTCTTAATTATTTCTTTTGTTTTTCTCTTTATAATTAATTTCATATTTGCATTGTTATTTTTAATAGTTTTTGTCCTGTATTTTATCTTTGCTTATATTTGCTGGGGCTCTTTCCCTTTGGGTCTCCACTGAAAATGGGTTGCTTACTATCAATGCAATGCAAATAGTTAATAACATTTTCTTTTTTACAATTATTTTGTATTGTGACTGTTATTTAATATTTGTATATTGTCACTTTATCTTTACTTAGGTTTTCTGGGGCTTTTCCCTCGGACCTCCACTGAAAATGGGTTTGTTTGCAAGTTCAGTTGGACTAACCTGGTTAACAAATGTGAAATAAATAAATAAAATAATAAATGAATACGCAGAGTAGTAGAAAGTAATATGGGAAATTAGTATTTAGATTCAGATCAGGATGGAAATCAACTAAAACAATGGTTGCAGCGAGACAGATAGTTGAGAAGGAGTTAGAGATAAGGAAAGAGTCTAACTGGACATTCATAAATAATTAGGTTCCAGGAAAGTTAATTCGGGCAGTCCTGTGGTAGAAAGAAGCCCCAGAAGCATTTGTAGAATGAATGAATAAGTGCAGGCTATGTACAAGGATACAATGACACAAGTATGAACAGTTTGTGGACTCAAAGATGGGCTCCCAGGAGGGAATGGGAGTATATCAAGTTTCAGCTCTGACCCACTGCTGTTGATACTAGAGATGGAGTACATTAGCAAGCAAGGACAGGACAGTTGAACAAATCTGTCAAATATGAGCCATGTGACATTAGAAGCAGACTCTGAACAAGAACTTCTGCAAATGATAGAAGAATGGAATCCAAAATTGAAAAGGCATGCAGGATAAAACTAAGTATAGATAATACAGTTGTTATGGCAGCAACTGGGTGAAGTCAGAAGTAGTTGAAAATTGAGACAAAATGCAAAATAATGGAACAGGTCAACAGCTTGAAGTATCTGGGAGGGGTGGTTGAGGAGAAGGGAAATTTGAATATGGAGGTCAAAGCTAGAATCAGAGAGACTGCAGCCAACTGGCACAGAGTATCAGAGCTAGTAAATGTCAGAAAATTACCAAAGATGTTGAAAAGTGTGATGTAGAAAACAGTGGTGAAACCAGAACTACTACAGGGTACAAAAGCCTTGGCAGTAAAGGCAGAACCGTTGAGGAAGATAGAGGGGAAGGAGCTGAACTGTCTGAGATTGGTGATATGATGCACACTGTGGGACAGATGAAAAAATGAGGACCTGGGAATAGAATCCCTAGTAGTTCTAGTTGCAGAGCAGGTCAAAGAGAATAGAGTATGGTAGTTTGGGCAAATGTGCAAGAAAACAGAAGGCAAATTGTGGAAGATGATTTTAGATACAGAGGGATAAGGCAGGAATATGTTGCAGCTTCCAGACTTTCACTACTGAGTTATATCTATTCCAAAACTTCATTGTCTCAGGTGAAGAGGACATGTTTAATTTTCCAGCAAATCCAAGTATTTTGCTTTCTACAGAGTTGTGCAACTTCAAAGTTGGCATATTTCAGGAGTGAAGGTATAGGTGACTTTCCCACTGATGTAAGGGTTGTGTGGGCTTACTCACCCAAAATATTAGACATAAATGTCAGGTATAAATGCTTTTGCAGTTGTTTTACTTCGTAATAAGTGTTAACATCTTACCACACAGCTTCAACTTTTGTATCAAGATAATCTTTTAATACAGAGAGCTTAATTTGATTTTTACAGGATTACGATGTTCCTACCACGCGTTTTTTTTTATTGTCTGCCAATCTAGCGGTATCTCCATCTGCATGTCTATCAAATCTTGGATCTAGTTTTTCTAGCTATCTTTGTCATTTGCTTGTTTACATTTTTAGCCAAGTGATTTACTTTTTCACAGTTTTTCAGTTGCAACCCAGGGAGCAAGCTTGATAGCAATGTTAATAGCTATAAAAATACTATTGCTATATTTGTGGGTTTGTTAGGATACTATGTTAAAGCACAAGCACACTGTGAATGGTGACTAACATTCATGAGTTCTTTAATCATACTGAATGTTCCAAGTGTATTACCGACATACTGCATCCCTTATGTAACTCTTTTCCATTTAAAACTATATAGCCACTGTAGAGCATTCCCGTCTTATATATGTATATATGTATATATATATATATATATATATATATATATATATATATATATATATACACACACACACACACACACACACACACACACACACACACACACACACACACACACACATAGACTATATCTAACATATTAAATAACCTATTAGGCATCAACATGTTAAACGATCATTTAAAATCTCAGTGATAGGTGTTGTATACTCATGGCTGAGTTTCTACACTAAAAGGTATAATAGTTTGTCAAGACTGTTGCAATGGGGACTGCGCAAGCAATACAATATAAAAGTAGCTGAGAAGCATTTGAAATATGAACCACAAAGCATCCTAGAGAATGAGATTTAGTCACATGGGATTATCTAGTTCCAATAGTTCAAAAATAGATGCAAGAAAACCAAATGTAGTAATTCAAGAAAAGAAATGCATTGACCATTGAAAATGATACACCCAGGGATCACAGCGTCTTATGCACAGAGAGACACAAAGTTATAAAATATCAGGATTTGCAAGCAGAAATGAAAACAATATGGAAGAAAGATACCCAAACAGTTACAGTAGTAGTAGGACTGACTGAAGTAATAAAACACAATTTGCCATCATACGCAAATATGCTACCAATGCATGTAACACCATATGAACTGCAGGAGGAAGCACTTTTTGGGTACGCTGCAGGTGCTGAAACTAAAACAATATTAACTTCCTGTACTTTAATTAGGCCCTGACCATCAAAGTATGTTAAAATCTAAGCATTTGGTAAAATGTAACCCTTAGTGCTTTTCTTAGTTAACAAATTCAGGGGTTGACCTTTGCATCTCTTAACTATTCCTGTTCTCACATATTTCATTTCTTTTGAAAGGACTGGTTGTGAGACCTCTATTTCTGTTTCTTCCTTAGATTTATGTGCACTTGCCTTATATACATATCTGCTTCATTTCTTTCATTGTTGTTAGCTAATGATGATTGCATGTAACTAAGGAAGTCCGCCTCTTCAGCAGTTTGTACAAAGATACAGCAGTAAAATGAAATGACAGTTTGGCTTCACTTTCGAGTCATCTGTTTTGTATATACAGGAATTTGATAACTGCGGTGGTGGTGCTGCGGTAGCGCTGTCACCTGACAGTAAGACGTTGTCCCGTTTGATTCTCAGCTAGAGCGTCTTCTGTCTGGAGACATGCATGAACTGGCGTACCTTTGTTGAAAGTTGTGCGTCAGGGCTGGCAACTCAGCACATAAAAATCTACTCCCAATCATTAGCGGACCGGAGTTCCGCTGCGGCGACCCCTAACCGGGAAAAGCCGAAAGACACAACAACATCTCCATCTCAGTAAAAGACGTCTAAAGTGAAAAAAATGAAGATATGAAAAAAGAATTAATGAAGATAAATAATTGTATCACTGTTTTGCTTTATTTTTATATTATTTTACTGTCTTGTCAAATCTTGACAGCGCAATCACTGAGACAATAAAATAACTTATGAATGTTTTTAGAAAACAGTTTTGAAGAATCTGAAAATATATTTCTGCGACTGCATCCATGAAATGATGACAAAGAACTGTATTTTCAGGAAAAAATATATTCAACACATTAACCATCTACATTCTAACAATGCATAACTAAGATTAGTTTTATTTAACTGAACCAATCACACTTTTGTTTACTAACTAGCAACTTACTGATAATAATAAAGCACAAACATTAAATCCTGGCACCAAAGCTTAATTTTTCTTCATGTTATCATAACTGTTACTTCTAAATGTATTATTCTCTATAACAATACTGAGTACATCTTTTATACAGTCTCTTTAACTCCTTCTTTGTGTGAATAATGCTGTATTACCATGCCTCCATTTCTTCCACAATTTTCTCCCCTTTTCCTCCATTTGCTGACTATTTCATCCAAATTTCCCATGTCTACCCCCTTGAAAATTTGAGGATGCTATTTTAATGCTGGATTAATTGAAAACCACTGTTAAAGATCTCAATATTAATATGCTGCCTTAAAATTGCACATATTAGACCATTACACTATCTTTCTTTTAGTCTTACTCTAGTGTTTCATTACAACCCTATATTTTAGACCATTGTACATTTTTTGGCAATCTTTTGAAATGTTGGAACTCAAAATGCTGAGTGCTAACACTCCAAAAAAAGGTCAAATGCAAAAGATGAGTTAATCATGATGTGACATGGATATCCCACCACTGCCCACCAAATGTGACGATGCTCCACTGCCAACCAGTAATCAGGGAGCCTCAATCCTCACCACTGGCAACAGTGGAGGACATTCACTGGGAGGATAACAGGTACACACACAGTATTTCCAGATGCAGTTCTCTGCATCAAGTGCAATTTCCTTTATGAGCACACACAGACCACAGTAAGTCTGGGGCTGGTTTTTCCCTCTTTCTCCAGATCCCCAATAAGACTCCCCACTGGCACAGCTATAGAGTTGAGTCTTTAGCCAGTGTTCCAAGCTAAGTCCTCCAACACCCTCTCTCTCCAACCAGTGCTTCATGTCCCTGCCCAAATAGCTTACACACACACTCTTGGAAATTTGTTCTACACACATACACACAGACACACACATACACACAAACACACACACACACACACACCTGGAAAAGGCTGGCACATGTTTACTATCTATGCCCCCTTCTGCCCAGACTATAAGGTAGTTACCAGTGACACTAGACCCCCTTATCAGTTACGTTAAGGCCCTTAGCAAAGGGTATCCAATTTTACTGTGTAATATTAATATTAATACAAATGTTAGATTGACCATGAGCAAGGCTCTTAGGAGCGGTCCACACAGTATAACCAAATATATAAGTACTCTCAAAACTTAAATATCTCTACACAGATCAGGCACAATGAAAGGTTTAAATATATTTAATAATAATAAAAGAACAAGACAATACTGAATATATATTCACAGTGACATCAGAGTTGAAAATCACAGGACATATTTAAAACAACATTGCAGGACAGTCTCAAATAAATAAAAAAAAATATATAAACTAAGTTTCACTATATTCCTCACTGAATCTAAGAGAATTATACTATAACCTAAGAGCTTACTAATAGAGCAAGGCAGGTGTGGTGAATGGATTTTCTAGTTGTTGTCAGGTCCAAGACATAATGCAGAATGCTCTGTCTCACTAATAGACTTCTCAGATTAATATCTAAAATATTACTGATGTACTAGCTTGCAGAATGACATCATTTCTGGTCATCTGACTTCTAGTTCCCAGGCCAAAACCCCCATTGCTAGAAGATGGCAGCATTTAGAAACTACCTGTAAAAATATACAGACAAGGGCTTTTCCTCAGATCTTTGGCAGATGCTGGAAGTCATAAAAAACAATTGTATTCCTTCATGCTTCAAAAGTAGCAATTAGTTCACTCCAAGAGCAGTAAGGAAAGCTTCCTACTACCAACTCTGTGTCTCTAGCTGATTGAAAACCTGAGAGATGGCCTTTTTATTGCGTAGTCTATAAATGAATTTAAATTCAGCTATTTTTCTAAAGTTTGCTGGACTGAAGTTAATCCTTCAGTTTCCTCTGTTGACATATACATTTAAACAGTTACAATAGTGTACATTTCTGTTCTCTTCCAGTAGGGCACACTGTGGATACATTTTAAGCACAAGCACTTTACAAAATACCTTTTAAACACAAACATCTGTACAGAGCAGTTTGATATACACATGACACATAATTGTAATACATTTGTAGCACAAGTATCTTATATAAATCATTTCAATATTCACCAGTGACATATAATTATTTGCAACATTCCAGCTAGCTGTGCTGGCAGTATCTCCTTTCATCACACTTCTTCCCCCCTTTGAAGACTCAAGTTAGTTTTTCAGCTGACCCTTGAGAAACATTGCTAGAGAGGAACGAGCCTATCTGGGAATACATTATCCCATTCCCTGTCTTGACAGCCCATCGGTGATGGCATTGCTGACCCCACTACGGTGTTGCACTGTCATATTATATGCCTGCAACCCTAGGCTCCACCTTAGTGACTTGGCATTTTGATGGCTGGCTCTATGTAGCCATGTTAAGGGATTGTAGTCTATAACTACAGTGAATTTCCTTCCATACAGATAAGGCTGAAGTTTCTGCAGTGCCCATACTGTGGCTAGACATTCCTTTTCTACAGCTGAATAGCATTCCTCCCTGGGTTACAGCCTACGGCTGAGATATACCATTGGGTGCTCTTCTGCCTCTGAGGAAACCTGACTGAGTACAGTCCCCACCCCATGGTTTGAAGCATCCACCTGCACAACAAATTTTTTGCTGTAATCTGGACTGGCTAACACAGGGGGTCCCTCCAAAGCTCCTTTAAGCTTCTGGAATTCCTGCTCACATACTGGGGACCACACTTCCTTATATGGCCTATTTTTCCTTGTCAGGTCTGTGAGGGGAGCAGCTATGGTACTATAACTGGGGACAAACTTTCTGTTATACCCTGCTGTCCCTAAGAATGCCCTCACCTGCTTTTTGGTAACAGAAGCAGGCCATACCTGAATGGCTTCCACTTTAACAGGTTCTGGTCTGATCTTACCACTCCCCACTTTATGCCCCAGGTAGGAGACATCTACCATACCCACCTGACACTTACTGGGCTTAATTGTCAAACATGCCCAATGTAATCTGCCAAGCACTTCCCTCACATGCTGAATGTGCTCTTGACATGGAATGGCTGTAGATGGCAATATCATTCAGGAAAGCAAGAGCAAAATCTCCTGCTCCTGCTGGATACAATCTACCAGCATCTAGAAAGTTGCTGGGACATTTTTCATCCCAAAGGGCATCTTCGTTATCTCATACAAGCCAAAAGGAGTCATAAAGGCTGATCTCTCTCTAGTGTTGGGAGTCAAGGGCACCTGCTGGTAGCCCTTGGTAAGATCAGTAGAGGTAAGATAATTAGCCCCACTCAGCTGCTCTAGGGCTTCATCTGCCCTAGGCATGGGGTAAGCATCTGACTCTGTGTGATTATTTAATTTGCTGTAGCGAACACAGAACCTGGTGTTGCCATCCTTCTTTGGTACCAGCACCACTGGGGAGGCCCAGGGACTGCTGGTCTCCTGGATTACCCCTGGTTCCAACATTTCCTGTATCTCCTCATCAGAGTCTGTTTGACTCTCTCAGGCACCCTATAAGGGGCTTGTTTAATAGGCCTTTGGGATCCTGTATCCACAAGGTGTTGCCCCAGGTGGGTACACCCTGGTATCCCAGCGAACATGTCCCCAAACCCCTGTAACACTGCTCAGATTTCTCAAACCTGGGTAGGGGATAGCTGCCAGGACATTGCTACCCTTTCCACTGAGGTATCAGTCCAAGCCTCACTGAGGAGATCAGTCACCAGATCTCCCTCAGACTCCTCCTGCCATCCATTGCAAATACTCAGCATAAGGGCCTCTCTATCATGATAAGGTTTCATCATGTTAACATTGTACAGTCTGTGCCCCTGCCTCCTGCCTAGCAGTTATACCATGTAGTTAACATCACTGACCTTCCTTACCACTTTGAAGTGTCCCTCCCAAGCTGCCTGCAACTTATTGTGTCTGACAGGAATGGGAACCATAACCTGCTGCCCCACAACATAATCTCTACCTCAACCAGTCTTGTCATACCAGACCTTTTTCTGCTGTTAGGTTTCTGTCAGGGTCTCCTGAGCCAAGCCCATGAGTTCCCTGAGACTTGTCCTGAGGTTTAGGACATATGCCACAACAGACTCCATGTGGGATTCACTCTCCCATCCCACTCATTGCAAATCAAATCTAGAGGTCCGCTCACCCTATGCCCATATAGCAACTCAAAAGGTGAGAAACCTGTGGATTCCTGGGGCACCTCTCTGTAAGTAAACAACAGATGGGGCAAATATTTGTCACACTCCCTCTTAAATTGGTGTGCAAATACCCATAGCATGGTCTTTAGTGTAGAGTTTAACCTCTGCACAAGACCATTAGTTTGGGGATGGTAGCGGGTGGTCTTTAGGTGCTTCACCCCACAGCTCTCCCACAGACAAGCCAGCAGGTCTGACCTGAAATTGGCATCTCTGTCAGTAAGTATTTCATTTGAGAAACCTACTCTGCTGAAAATCTCTAGCAAAGCATTTGTGACATTTCCTGCTTCAACAGAGGACAGAGCCACCACCTCAGGGTATCTGGTAGCATCATTTACTAGCACTAGGATTTACTTCTTCCCTGTGGAACTTGGGGTAATCAGAGGCCATACGATATCCATAGCTACCCTCTGAAATAGCTCCTTAATCACAAGCAAAGGCATCAAAGAAGCTTTGGCCTTGTCTCCTGCCTTGCCTAACTTTTGGCACTGCAGTACCCTGTTACATCCCTGGAAATCCCAGCTCAATAAAAGTTCTGCATAACACATCTCTTTATACACTTTATGCCCTGCAAAGGGAATATCATCAGCTATGGCTAGAAATACTGGACGATATGCTCTGAGCACTACCAACTGCTGTTTTACCTCACCTTCTAGCCCTCCCTCAGGGGTCCACTCTTTACAGTAACCTTTTTCCCAGTATACAAATTCCCCTTTTCCTTGACAATCAGGTGCCTCCCTGGCTACCTCCCTCAAGCCTTATAATGTACAGTCCAAAAGCTGAGCCTTTTCTAAACTCTCTCTTTGTAAACCTTTCCAGCTCCCCTTCCACAGGAAGTCTGGTATCCTCTGACAGCGGTGCTTCACTGTCAGCCTGGGTACTACTACTCCCCTCTACCTTTACAATCACTCTGTCCAAGTCAACATCAGTACCCACCAGCAGCTGTGCCTCACCTTCAGTGTCACTACTATAGGGTAGCTCCCTCTCTGAAGTAACCACCTCACCAGTCCTGCTTTCAAGTGTGTGGTCTGTCTGCCCCCCCCCCCCCCGGTTACCAGATCCACATGCTTGTCTCCAAGCCTGACTGCATGTAACTGCAAGCACACAAGATACTGCATTATCAAAATCATTCCCTATAAGGAAATCTGCAGGGATATCCTCACACACACCTACCTCCTTGCTTCCTTTTCCACCCTCCCAGTCAAGATGAACCGTAGTCAAATGTATTTGGAACGGGGTCCCTCCTAAAGCTTTGACTGGCGTAGACTGTCCAAGCAAGTACTGCTCCTCTTTAACCACTGCAGGCTTCACAATGGTAAGGTCAGAGGCTATATCTCTCTCTTAGCACTTAGTGAACTGTTTCCCATTTACTAAGATGGAATATAACCTCTTGTGGTAGTTTGTTACCCTGGTTGACTCCAGACAACTTACCATTGGCATTCTATCATTCCCACTTGTTAGCTCTCCTACATTTTGTTCCTCACCTTGCCTCCATGGACATCTATATGCTAAATGGCCCCACTAGTTACATTTAAAATATATAACCTTTGATCCTGGCCATGTACTTGAACTAGTGGCTTCCACTGTTACTGGCAGACTCTGTTTGATTGGTTTAGGCTGCCCACCATGGGTTCCCTTATATCCATGTGCAGCACTGCATATCCATTTCCTGTGAAGTTATGGCCTGTTCCCTAGGCATAGGTCTCCTTTTTCTCCAACTCTATTGTGGTGTGGCATTCTCTGTCAACCAGATTCTCATGTCCTCAGGCAAAGTGATAATGGCTTGTTCCCTCACCAAAAGGTCTGCCAGCCCTTCAAAAGTGGTGACCTGACACCCTCTCACCCACCTATAAAAATAAGTGCTTAACTCAGCAATATAATCACACACACTTTCATCTGCCTTGCTAATATGCTATCAAAACTGTTTTTCCATAAGCTTCAGGTGTTAACTTAAAACACTCTAAAAACAATTGTTAACTGTATTATAATTTAAGCAATCAGTATCAGACAATTTAGAAACAGCAGTTACAGCTTTACCATGGAGTATGGGGGTCAGGAACCATACCCAGAGCCCTTGGTAAATATTATACTGTTTACATACCCTTTCAAACATATGAATATAACTATCACAATTATCACCCTCTGTAAATTGTGAAAGAAATGTACTGACCTTTACTGCTTCTGAAGTTCAGATACTCCCGCCTCATTACCGCCATGACCCTGGTGAAGAGTTAGTATTTCCATTTCATATTGCCTCTGCTGCTCATTTTCTTCTGCCTCCAAACATCTCAGTCTCTATCCTGATTCTAATTCCATTTGCTTCTGTTTCTCCTTTTCTTCAGCCTCCAAATACCACAGTTTTCATTTTCTTCAGCCTTTAAACACCATAGTTTCTCTGCTGATTTGATTCTATTTCCAAATGTGTGGCCTCCAGTTCATGTCTCTTTAACTCTAGATAGATTTTTAAGTCCTCTGATGCAAAGTTGAACAGTCCATTTTCTAAGAGTTCTACATCCCCAAGGCCATTCTGGATGTCTTTCTGGTTGCTGGTCTGTGATGCAGCTGTGGTTAAGGCTGCAATCATTTCTCCTTTAGTCAGGTTGGCATGCCTCAGTCCTTTGACTTGGAACATCTCAGCCATCTGGTTCCTTGTCAGCGTGGCATAATCCTCTGCTGACTTTCTTGCCTGCTCTCCCTGACTAAGTAAGCTAACCAAAAAAAATAAATAAATAGATAAATAATACTATTGTGTTATGAAACTTTGAATGTTTGCTGTTTAGCTGCTTAAAACACCTTCTTTAGAGACGACTGCTTACAGGCTACAGGAGTTCAATATCCACAGCACTGAATCTCAATATGTGATGTGGTGATCCTACCACTGCCAACCAAATGTGATGTGGATATCCCACCACTGCCCACCAAATGCGATGACTCTCCACTGCCAATCAGTAATCAAGGAGCCTCAATCATCACTACTGGTAACAATGGGGGACATACACTGGAAGGATAACAGGTACACACACACACACACACACACACACACACACACACACACACACACACACACACACACACACACACACACACACACGTGCACACACACACTATTTTCAACTACAGCTTTCTGCATCAAGTGACATTTCCCTTAAGAGCACACAGAGACCACAGTCAATCTGGGGCTAGTTTCCCCTCTTTCTCCAGATCCCTAGTAAGACTCCCCACTGTCACAGCTATAGAGTTGAGTCCTTAGCCAGGGTTCCAAGGCAAGTCCTCCCAATCCTCTTTCTGTCCAACCAGTGCTTCATGTCCCTGCCCAAATAGCTGACACACATGCACACACACACACACCTGGGAAAGGCTGACACAGGTTTAACAGCTATGCCCCCTTCTGCCCAGACTATAAGGTAGTTACCACTGCCACCAGAACCCCTTATCAGCTAATTTAAGCCCCTTAACAAAGGGTGTCCAATTTTACTGTGTAATATTAATATTAATAAAGATGGTAATTTGATCAAGAGCAAGGCTCTTAGTAGTGGCTCACACAGTGTCACAAAATAAATATGCAAGTACTCTCAAAACTTGAAAATCTCTACACAGATCAGCCACAATGAAAGGTTTAAATGTATTTAATAATAAACAATAAAAGAACAAGACAATACTGGATATATATTCAAAGTGACATCGGAGTTGAAAACCACAGGAAATATTTAAAATAAAATTGCAGAATAGTCTCAAATGAATAAATAAAAACACCTAAACTAAGATTCACTACATTCCTGACTGAGTCTAAGAGATTTTTTTTTATTTATTTACTTTATTAATTTATTTATTTTTATTTTTTATTTTTTATTTTACATTTGTTAATCGGGAAAGTCCGACTGGACACAGATCCATTTTCAGTGGAGGCCCAAGGAGAAAAGCTCCAGGAACATTACATACAAGAAATTTTACATACATAAACATATCTAGACATCAAAAGATTGACTGCAAACAAGCAATGAACTTTCTTTCAGTCCAGTGATCCATGAAACACAGTCAACAAATCCGGGAACTTTGGATTCTTAAATTAAAACATTACATGATAAAACTTTTAGCTATCGTAAGCTACAGTTGGAGAATTCATACCTTCAGGAGTGCTTAAAAAGACAGCAAATACCGAAATGGCAAAGGAATTGGAAGTTTCCCAACGGTTTGGTGACTGGCTCACTGTTACACTGAAGTTTCCTATCCATCACAGAAAATGTTACATTGGATTATGGATCAATAGCCTAGTACGTACCTATGAACCTATGAAGAGATGAGATTGTAGGAATTGGGATAAAACAAGGCTACTCTTCCTGCATTTTTTGAACATGTGATCCAGTACATCCCTGTACTAAAACGCCAGAATTCACCCTGCTGGAAGCCTCTGAAAAATAGCCCAAACTAGGAATTTACCTACTAGCTCCCTGAGAGACCATCCTTTGTAAAAAGACAGTGAAACCTGTGATCCAGTACATCCCTGTACTAAAACACCAGAATTCACCCTGCTGGATGCCTCTGAAAAATATCCCAAACTAGGAATTTACCTACCAGCTCCCTGAGAGACCATCCTTTGTTAAAAGACAGTGAAAGTATGTGCTGAAACAGCTACTAGAACATTGTACTAATATTAATGTTTAAAAACTCTCTTAGGTTAGGCAAGCTTCCCACTCAGGTTGGCCAGCGGCCAGCAGCCAACAACCCCCCCCCTCCCATTTATCATTTATCTTTTTAACTAACCCTTATATCCAGCTTGCTCATTCTCTTCTAATAACTAGCCTATCTCCCCCTCTCCCGTAGCCTGCTACCACCTGTAGGCAAATAATTTGCCGCAGTAAAGTACTGGCCACTAGGTGGCGCCTTACCATAAGCTTTCTGTATATCTATTCCCACAACTATTCTTTACCATACCTCTCTAACCCTGTTTTTCAGCTTCTACTTTTCACGGACTTACTCTTTCACCTTCTCACCCTTGTCCTAAGGTATCTTTAATCACATTCTTCTCCTCTGACATCCTAACTTTCTTCTTACTAGCCTCACAACTTACTTCTATATTCTCTCACTTTCAGACTTACCTGCAGAATTCTCCCACTTCACAGATTGTCATCCTTGATAGTCCAGTCTCTTGTCTCTACTATCCAGTTGTCTTACCTCCCTACAGCTCTCTAAACTTCTGGTATTTCTCTCTCTTACCACAGCGCTTAATATACTCTAGCTTCTCCACATATTTGATTATCTTGTAGCTGTGTTTACTATCCCCTACTTACTCTAACACCTATAACTCTGTGCTCCTCCCCTTAAGCTAATCCTTCCTACCTGATATCAGACCTTACGCTGCTTATCTTGCAGCTTCTGCCCCACATCTGTTTTTATGGTTTACTCCCCTCCCCCTCTGCCCCAACGTCCTCTCCCACCTTATAAATATACCCCATAGTAAGGGGCACCATCTTTCTTCTCTTGCCCTGTACCTGGCTGCTGTGCTCCCTGCTCGGGCGCTTGACCTACAGTAAGTGAGATAATTGTTTTTTAAGTGGTATGTGAAAGTCTACTTATCTTTAAAAAGAATATCTGCTTTCTGTCTTTTAACTGATTGCTGTGTTAATGATTTACTGAGGCCAACGCTTTCGCTGCTAACGCTCACACCTATAAAGCATTATACTCATGGGACTGTATCTGAAAGCTCTGTGAATGTTTATTTAGTTAGGATTATCTACTTTCATACTTTTATAACTGTTTGCTGTGTTAAATATTTGATTACGATCTACTCTCTCGCTGCAAACGCTTATACCTACATAGCGTTGTGCATGCGGGAACGTAACTAGAGGTTCTACTGCTGCAGATGCAACTTTACTGTGTTTATTGCCCTGGTACTTTTTAAACGCTCTTCAGACACCAATAGGGAGTTTAATTGAATAGAGTTCTGTTAATCAATGAAACATAGCTTGATAGTCATGCTCGCTCAGACATAGCACAATAACACAAATAGGGTGTTTATTTGAATAGCGTTCTGTTAACCTATAAAATATAGCCTGGATATTCATGCTCACTTAAATACAGTTAGGGTTGTGCACGTGAAACTGCTATAAGCGGCTCTACTGTGTTGCACTGTTAATACATAATTCTTATACAAAGTCTATTCTGCCACTTATTTTTACTCTAATTCCACCTGCAATGTCAATTTTAGTCAGCCTGGATTAGCCTTCTTAACGCTCTACAGATACACACAAGGAATTTTTGTGTCTACTCCTAATAACCACTGTAAAATAGCTTGGATTTCCCATTCCCACTTAAACATAGTAAGCGTTGTTTACGTGGGGGCTGCTGTAAGCAGCTCTACTTCCTTGTACTATTAATTCATTATTTTGGCACAGAAGTTACTTTTGCTACTATTTAGCCCTAATTCTTCCTGTAAAGTCATTGTACGGTACCTTGGCACAGCCTACATAACGCTCTACAAACACACACAGGGACTTTTGTACAGAATCCTAATAATCACTTTAATATAACTTGAATGTTCCATACTTGCTTAAACATAGTAAGCATTGTGCACGTGGGGCTGCTGTAAGCGCCTCCACTCCCTTGTACTGTTAATTCATTCTTATTGGGCAGAGTTAATTTTGTTAATATTTAATTCATTTTTATTGGGGCAGAGTTGATCAGAGGCCTGTTCCTGAAAAGTTTTTTCTTGATATACTATTGATTTAAAAGCCAATGTCAGTGTATTCATTTTTAAAGAAAAAAGCATATGCAGCTCTTTCTTTCCTAGCTATCTGTCTGCATTTTGTAGAGTTTTTAGAGTCATAGTTGTACCTGATTTATATTGTAATCTTAGGCGTTTATATACAAATATTTTGATGTTTGATTGAGGTAATTGCATGCAACTGTGTCTGTGATAACTCTTTACTTGCTCTCTAATTCTAGTATTGTCTGCCTCACTACCTTTTTCTCTCTTCCTACATTTACCAGCCTGTGATCCAGTACATCCCTGTACTAAAACACCAGAATTCACCCTGCTGGACGCCTCTGAAAAATAGCCCAAACTAGGAATTTACCTACCAGCTCCCTGAGAGACCATCCTTTGTTAAAAGACAGTGAAAGTATGTGCTGAAACAGCTACTAGAACGTTGTACTAATATTAATGTTTAAAAACTCTCCTAGGTTAGGCAAGCTTCCCATTCAGGTTAGCCAGCAGCCAACAACCCCCCCCCCCATTTATCATTTATCTTTTGAACTAACCCTTATATCCAGCTTGCACTCTCTTCTAATAACTACCCTATCTCCCCCTCTCCTGTAGCCTGCTACCCCCTGTAGGTGAACAATTTGCCACAATAAAGTGCTGGCCACTAGGTGGCGCCTTACCATAAACTTTCTGTATATCTATTCCCACAACTATTCTTTACCATACCTCTCTAACCCTGTTTTTCAGCTTCTACTTTTCACGGACTTACTCTTTCACCTTCTCACCCTTGTCCTAAGGTATCTTTAATCACATTCTAGTACTCCTCTGACATCCTAACTTTCTTCTTACTAGCTGCACAACTTACTTCTATATTCTCTCACTTTCAGACTTACCTGCAGAATTCTCCCACTTCACAGATTGTCATCCTTGATAGTCCACTCTCTTGCCTCTACCCGCTCCGTTTGCCCTTCGGGCTCACTCCGCTCCCCTACCCTACCCCCAATTGTGACATGCCCCCAGTGGTCCTAGATTTATTCCTCTAAAGACACACCCCATTACACCAACTCCAATCACACAAATTACATCATTACCACACCCAGCCCGAATTCTCACAACACACCCACTGATACCTTACCTTTCATCCCCCCTTGTTAATACACACCACTTACTGACACTCCTCCGAACCTGCCTATAAAACCTACCTCAACTTTAATTCCCACCTCACTAACCAATATTATGTCTAAATCAATCATGCCATACCAATTACAACTATTAATATTGGTCTCACTCTTACCTGCTCTAACCACTACCTATCTCTTAACCTCCTATGAAAAACCTCTTTACTCTACTTCTCTACCCTTCAAAGCACACTTCAACACCAACACTAGCTATCTCTCCAAACATTCTAAATTTCATTTGCAAACCCAGCTACCTACTTGCTAAATAACACAGACTAGTAAACATTAAATATAGCAACCTAAAAACTAAAAAAATCATTTGACTACTATTGTAAGCCTCTCCAACCTAAACACTTTACACTCCTCCACTCCTTAATAGATGGGGACATTCATCCTAACCCTGGCCCAAACTCTACCCTTACCACTGCAAACTGTAACCAATACAAAACTAGTACCCTATCTCCTACCAAACCTTCCAATTCAATATCTATTGCACATCTTAATATACACAGTATTCGCAATAAAATCACTCAAGTTCATGCCCTCCTAGATGTCCACCTATTTGACATCCTATGTTTATCAGAAACATGGCTAAAACCTACAATAAAAGACAATGAAATCACTCCTCCCGGTTACAAACATAATTCGACTATACCGAACAACCAAAAAAGGTGGAGGGGTAGCAATTCTCTAAAAAGCAGAACTACAAGTTAGCACTGTAAATCTTAACCAACCTTTAGATATTAATGCTGAAATAATTATCTCTAAATTCCAGCTTAACACACATAAAGCCATAAATATCATCTGCGCATATCTTCCCCCAGGAAATAACATTAGCTTACTCGAATATATCCTCAATTGACTTTCTTCTAATCTCCCACAAGAAACCATAGTCCTAGGGGACTTTAATATAGATTGGAATTCATGTAGCAGTACAAACCACACCACCCATATTAACCTTTATAGTTTCTCACAAACTATAAGCTCTCCTACCAGAACTAATAGGCTTAACAATAAAGATAGTACTTTGGATTGGATGCTCACTAATAGTCCTCATCAAACTTACACAACAGGAACTCTTCCAGACGAACTAAGTAACCATTCGCTAATATATATTATTAGACATAAAACCAACCTAACTTTCCCTAACACTTTCAAAACAGTATGTACCAAAAAGCATTTTAACCCCGAGCTGTTCCAAACAGAACTTAAACAATGTAATTGGACACCATTAAAATCCCTCCCTATAAATAAAGCAGTTGAATACTTTAATTCCACATTGTTAAAGATCCTGGACCATCATGCCCCAACACGCTCTACTAGAAATAAAGCTAAGCCAGCCCCTTGGCTCTCTAATAATACTAGGCAACTAATCCTTCGCAGAAACAAATCCTGGGCAAAATGGCGTACTACTAAGAATCCTAGAGATCACCAAACCTTTAGGCAACTTAGAAATAATACAAAAAAAGCCATCTCACTAGACAAAAAGAACTATTACCTCCAATTACAACAATCCTCCCTCAAGGAACCACAAATATTTTGGACTAGCGTTAACAAACTTCTATACCCAGGCCAAATGATCACCCCCAACCCACTAGGCCCTAACCCTGAGAATCCAACACAAACAGCCAATGCCTTTAATTCTTTCTTCACTGACACTATCCAAACTCTTGCTAGCCATCTATCTCCCAATACCTCTAATCTGCCTACTCCCACTACCAACCCACCCCCATTATTTCATTTACAACCTGTGTCCACATCCTATATCTGCTCCCTTCTCCAAAAATTAAAACCAACCACCCCTTCAGCTGACAAACTCCCAGCAGAATTCCTGCAAAAAGGAGCTAAAGCTATTGCATATCCCATCTCCATTCTGATAAATAGAACCATAAATGAAGACACTATCCCATCTATCTGGAAAATTTCTCATATCATCCCACTACATAAAGGGGGGAACTCCAATGACTTTTCTAACATTCGTCCCATAGCTCTACTATCCCCACTTGCACAAATAATGGAAAAGTGCATTCACAAACAACTTCTTAACCACCTTCTCCATCGCAACCTAATAGCCAACTGTCAACATGGATTCAAACCTTTCCACAGTACCACCACTGCCCTGCTATCCTTCACAAACTGTATCAACAAAAACCGCAACAAAAATATTCTTTCCTCTGCAGTCTTTGTTGATTTATCTAAAGCTTTTGACATGGTTAATCACCAACTCCTTCTACACATACTGAAATCCCTTTCACTCGACCCTCTATCTATGAATTGGTTCACATCTTACCTGGAAAACTGAAAGCAGGCTGTACTCTGACAAAATAAACTATCTAATCACCTTCCTATCTCCCTAGGTGTTCCACAGGGCTCCATATTAGGTCCACTCCTGTTTTCCATTTATATCAATGACCTTAATTTAGCCATTCCACTCTCCACCTGCATTCAATATGCAGATGATTCTATTATAATCTGTTCAGCCACTTCCCAAGCCGAACTTCAGTATCTTACCCGAAAAGCTTTCAATACTGTAAAACAATGGTTCTCTAACCGCTGCCTCCTCCTAAACCCCCCAAAAAACTAAACTGTTACTCTTCACACCAACTCAAAAAGTCCACTCCTTTACATTTCACTCTCACATCCAATAATGGTACTCTTATTTCTCCTGACCCACCCCCCAAACTCTTAGGAATTACAATTGACAACAACCTCAACTTTGATACTCACATAAATACCACAATAAAATTAGTTAACAGAAAACTAGGATCCCTCTACAGAATCAAACCATTTCTTACACCAGTAGCAAGGACTGCTATAGCCAGAACTCACTTAATCTCAACCCTACTCCATGCCTCTCCTATATACACCAACCTCTCTAAAAATAACCTCAACAAACTAGCTACATCCTATAACAATATTGCTAGATTTGCTACAGGCTCTCCTTTCAGAACTCATCACTGTCTGAATCTAAAACAACTAGGCTGGTTAGAATTCCTTAATTAGATTCAATTCCACCAACTTACTATAACCCATAAGACCCTTTATCACCCCGGCAACACCCGAATACTCTCTAGCCTCATTACACCTTATAATAATCTCAAGAATCTACACTCCTCAAACAAAATGCTGATGTATACTACCAAATCAAAAAACTCAGCAGGTGACTCCTTGTTCTCTAACGCTGTCGGAAAATTATGGAATCAACTACCGCCTGACCTCACAACAAAGACCTCTCTCTCACTTTTTAAAATGAATCTAAAACTATTTCTCAATAAACACTGGTTATGCTCCTGCACCAACCCTGACTAACTTTTTTTCCTTTACTCTAATTCTCATCCTACATCCTTTACAATCCTCCCGCTCTGTGTTTCAATATACTATGTTTTGCATACAAATCTATGTTTACATGTATATTGTACCTCCTTTAGTATATTACCCTTTACAGATTTTTGATTGTTATTATTTACATTGAGTAGTATAATTATGTTCATCTAAAAAAATGTTTTTATGATGTTTTTATGTAACAATTGCTGTTTTTACATTGTTTCTGTCATAACCTCTATTAATTATGTATGTTTTCCTGGAGCTTTTCTCCCAGGGCCTCTACTGAAAATGGACATGTATCCAGTTAGACTAGCCCGGTCAACAAATGTAAAATAAAATAAAATAAAATAAATAAATAAATAGACATGTAATAAACATACAGCAAGGTGCAGCTTTACATACAGTAATGTACAACTTTGCAAGTTATTAAGGAGACAATTATTAAAGGTCAATATTAGGCATCATGACAGCAAAAGAGAAAAACATTTTTTTGTAGTAATAATGTTTATCTAATGTTTAACTATGCAGGGGAGATGTTTATCAGAATTTTCTAGGGAAAATTTAAGCTGTAGACCCTAAGCTAAATTATTAGAACAGTGTAATGGTGGGAATTAACCAGGGGAGTAGCATGGGCAATGCCAGTTATTTAAGTAGTGAGTTTTCAGGAGTTTTTTTTAATTGAGTAGTAGACATAGTCGTGGTTATTTGGCTTGGAAGTGAGTTCTAAGTTCTGGAAATAGTGCAGGCAAAGAGAGCTTTACCAGCATTGTTTTTATGTTTAATGACATTTATGAGGTTCTGGCTACTGGATCTTAAAGCTCTCATCAAAGTGTGATGCTGGATTAGATGCTGGAGTGCCGGGGTATTTTTTTGGAAAGTAGTAGAGCTTGTGCACTATTGAGAGTTGATTGCATAGGAGTAGTTGAGTCAGCCCAAGCCATTTGAGCTGCTTAAAGGCAAGACAGTGGTGGGATCTGTATGAGGCTTCAGTAGCAAACATGGCAATCTTGTTGTAACAAGATTCCATTGCTTAGATCGTTTTGATGGAGATTTATAAGGACGGGAGGCACAGAGAGGATAAGAGCTCTGTCCTTGCGATGGTTGCCTTGGTTTGTTTGGTCATAAACTGTTTATTCCTGTACAGGAGCCCTAGTTTTTTTGTTTACTTTTTTGATGGTTTGTGCTATATGGATGTCAAAATTTAGGTTATTGTCTATCTCAACACCTAGCAGTTTAGTGTGAGTAGTAGGAGTGATTCGGATAGTAATATTATTGTTTAGAGGAGGGGATCAACTGAGGCTGAAAAGAATTAGTTTTGTTTTTTAGGGATTAAGAATAAGTTTAATGTTGGTGAACCATGTTTCAGCTAGAGTAAAGCTATTCTGGGTTAGGGTTTGGAGTTCTTTTAAGGTGGGGGTGGCACATATAAGGGTTGTGTTATCTGCATATTGTACAACAGAGGCAGTGGGTGAGGAAGAAGAGATTTGGTTGGTAAATAGTGAGAACAGCAGTGGGCTTAGAAAATACCCTTGAGGGACTCCTGTGGATACCGGTAGTAAGGGGAACAGCTGGTCTTGCCAAAGGATTGCTTGCTGATGGTCTGATAAGTAGCTAGTGATCCAAGATATAGAGGAGGAGCTTAAGTTTAGGTTAGAAAGAGTTTCAAGTAGAAAGCTGTGGTTTACCATGTCAAAGGATTTTGATAAGTCTAAGAATATTGAAGAATACGAATAGTCCCTTGCTTCTGGGGGTTACTTATATTGGTAAATGATAGTAGTGCTGTGGTGGTGCTAAGGAAGGGCATAAAGCCATGCTGAGATTTGGAGAGTAGGTCATTTTCTAGGATGTAATGCGGTAGTTGGGAGTGAACAACTCTTTCTAATATTTTAGATAAAGGTGATAGGCTTGCAATAGGGTGGTAGTTGGTGAGTTCTAAGGAGTTACATTCTTTGTGCAGTGGAATAATATGTGATGTTTTCCATAAGGTGGGTACCTTGTATTCTGCTAGTGATCTATTTATGAGAATGGATAGAGGATAGGGTATTGCCTCTGCTGCTATTACTTTAGAGGGCACACGGTTTAGAAAAAAGCTGGACATATTATTATTTTGTTTTGTATTTGGTTGAGTAGGGGAACCTGCTGTTGTGAGGCTACTAGTGCTGTTTTTGTTTTTTGCAAGGGTTTGAACTGTTTTAGTAAAGAATTTATTAAACTGAGTGGGAATGTTGCCATGGTTGTTTGGTAGCACTTGGGTTTGGACTAGAGGCTTTTCCTGGATGCATTATACCATTTATTATGGCCCAGAATATTTTAGGGTTGTGAGCATGTTTTTCTTGCATGATTTTATAATAGTTAATTTTAGCAAATTTAATTTGTTTTTTAGACCTATTATGGAGTTCTAGATAGCGTGAATGGGCGTACCTTCGTTGAAGGTTGTGTGTCAGGGCTGGCAACTCGGTATGTAAAAATCTACTGCCAATCATTACTGGACCGGAGTTCCGCTGTGGCGACCCCTAACCAGGAAAAGCCGAAAGATACAACAACAACAACAACAACAACAATGGAGTTCTAGATAGATTTGTCTCAGATTGGTAGCTTTGTTTTTATGAAAATGGGTCCAAGCTTTCTCCCTTTCTTTCATTGTAATTTTGGTATCTTTAGTTAGCCATGGGGCATAATTTGCTTTTATTTTTATGGTTCAGACGGGAACATGATGGTTTAGGATTTTTAGGAAGGCAGAGTTAAAGTACTTTACGGCTTCATCTAGAGGTAGTTATTTTAGGGGAGTCCAATTGCAACTTTTTAGTGCATTTATGAAGTTAGTTATAAAGGTCCTTTTATTATGAACAACTTTGAGGATGGGTTGGTTAATGTGTTAGGGTCTATTCCTAATTAGGTAGACTGGTTGATGGTCACTTAGGCTATCGGAGAGACATCCTGATTGTTGTGCCAGAGTGGGGTCGGATAACAGTATCCAGTCTAGGAAGGTTTCACTTTTGGAAGTTTTGTCTGTATTAGTTGGGGTAGATATAATTTGGGTAAATCCATGGAGGTTAATGTAGGTGGATGGAT
This sequence comes from Protopterus annectens, assembly GCF_019279795.1. Taxonomy (NCBI): domain Eukaryota; kingdom Metazoa; phylum Chordata; order Ceratodontiformes; family Protopteridae; genus Protopterus; species Protopterus annectens. The sequence goes on from NC_056735.1 coordinate 125,713,812, forward strand.
TATGGGTAGAACAGTTAAGCCAATCAATATTAAAGTCTCCTAATAGTATGGTTTCTTGTGGTAGAGAGTTAAAAATCCAGTTAACTAGGCTTTCCATTATGGCAATGCTATTGTCTCGTGGGATATAGCCACCTACAATAATTATATGTTTGTTGGAGTTAAATTCTAGTTTGGCAAGGATTAGTCTATGTCTTTAACTTCTTGGCAGTTGTAATCCAATTGTTCTAAGGTGAGGTGATTTTGGAATAATATTGCTACGCCACCTCACTTTTTCTCTAGTCTATCTGTGCATGTAATATTATAGCCTGGAGGTGTAATCTCATTATTGTGGTGTTCTGGTTTAAGCCAAGTTTCTGTTAGTACTGTTATTTCGGGTTTATATAAAGCTAGTAATGCACGCGGGTCTTGAATTTTGTTAATTATACTTCTTGCATTTATAAGTAAGAGGTGAGATGAGGTAGGTCTGTGGTAAAGGGGATTTACCTGAATTGGGTTAGTGTTGGTTGATGCAATGGGTCCTGAGCCATATCCTGAGAGTATGTCACCACAGCAAGTGAGTTTTGTGAGTAGGTAAAGGTAGAGTTTAGATAGTTTGTATATTATTTTAGTTTGTCTTGCAGAAGAGGAAGGGTTAGTTTTGACTGTCAGTTTATTGTGAAAGTAAGAGAAAGATTGGGAGGAGTTAAGATCACAGGGTGATATAGGGACGTTTTTTAGTTTTAAGGTATTGGATACAGCTTCAGTTTGCATTGGGGTGGGGCACTGATATGAAGGTGGGTGTGTTAAGAGGAAATAAAAGAAAGCAGGATAAGAGTGAAGACTGTTAACGAGTAGAACGCAGTTTTAAGTAGTAGGTTGTTGCGTGCAATTCATGTCTGGTTATAGGGAGAGTGGGGTGTGTCTAAGGGTGGTATCTATAACTGTATCGGTTGGGTGTTGTAGTAGAGGTAAAGTGGTGGCGGTCTGGTGGAGTGTGTAGCTATGTAAATGTTAAGTGCAGTGTGATTGGTAACTGGGAGATTGGGATTTGATGGTGTGTGTGGTCTGTAAGTATAAATGTAATTGATATGGGGGTGGGTGAGAATGGGTGTAGGGTATGGGAGCAGAGTGAGAAAAGCGAACGGAGCAGGCAAAGCCACAGATCCAAGACACTGGAGTGGCTGGGAGACTATCAGTGGTAAGTGAAAAACAGCCTACTGCTGCAAAGTTATAGCCTGTGCAGGTAAAATTTATGGACTAATTAGCAAAAGAAAAAAATTGATATAGTTGCAGGTTACACAACATGAAGAAAAATGGGGTAATTAGCAAAAGAAAAAAAAAATAATAAAGTTGCAGGTTTATAGGGCAGGTGGCAAAATGGCCAGATATAGAGGTTTGAATAATAGTGCTTTCAGCTCGAGGAGTTGGTGTCTGGTCAGGAAGAGAAGGAAGAGGTGGAACATACACTCAGGAGAAGAGGGATATTAAACTTTTATAAGTTAGCGAATATGGGGGGAGACGCTTGTCGCTTTTCCATACTGCAGTGTTAAAGCACTCCAAAGACCTGTTACAGTAGTTAAAAGAAAAACTGATGTCACTATATTAGATATATAAGTTCAAGAATTTTAACATACATGCACTAGCTTCAAACTTAGGTTTTTTCCTTGCAGGGTCCAGTGATTTTGCTGGCCGGCTACTTTTATCTGCTTATATTTTTGGTGAAAGGGGGATGTCTTTTTGAAAAGAGTGTTCACGAGTGGTATGCACTAGTTTCAAACTTAGTTTTTTTCCTTGCAGGGTCCAATGATTTGTAGATCCAAAAATGTAGAGGCCAGCACCACAAGGACAAAAAATAAATTTGTAGTTATTTTATTATATCACATTCCAGACTGGTTTCGGCAATTAGCCTTCATCAGACTGATGGTGTCAGTTAGGAAGGGCTTGACTTTAAATAGTGAGCCTAATTTAAAGTGGACCTTTTTGATTGTTAATGTCAGGTGTTTGTCAAACGTATGGTCACTGTCTATTGTGACACCAAGGAGCTTGGTGTGTTTAACTGGCTATATGACTGTATTGTTTGTTGAGTAGATTGTAAAGGGGGGATTGTGGCCACTTTTCTGTTACTGGTGAAGAGCATGAGCTTTGTTTTGTTGGGACTGAGAATGAGATGACAGAATGGTATTGTCTGATATTGAGGAAAGATTGTTGTGTTTTTGTATGAATTCAGAGAGATTGGGAACTGCACATATGAAGGAGGAATTATCAGCTTTTTGGATTATGGTTGCACAGAGTGGCTGTACAGAGTTTGTTTGTAAAAATAGAGAAAAGGGGTAGACCAAGTATTGAGCCTTGCGGTACACCCATGGAGACTGATAGCAGAGTTGAAAGTTCATTTTGCCACCTGACTACCTGTTTATGGTCAGATAGGCAGCTGACAAACCAGGATAGGGCAGATTAGGAGAGGTTTAACGCAGCTAGCTCATTAATGAGTTTTTGGTGGGAGACTGTATCAAAGGCTTTAGACATTTCAATAAAGATGGATGATGCAAGAAGGTTATTATTTCTATGCTGGTTGATTGTGTTAGTAAAACTAACTAAAGCTGTTATATTATGTTTTGGTCTGAAGCCATATTGAGATGTGGATAACAGGTTATTTTTGGAGGTGGCCCAGTACATGTGAATGTATGCATTTTTCAAGTAATTTTGCTATAGGTGAAAGAAGAGCGATTGGCCTATAATTTGTGAATTCGGTAGTGGTACTCCTTGTGGAAGGGGATTATGTAGTAGACTTTTCAGAGTTTAGGGATATATTTTTCTGTTATAGTCTGTTTTATTAAGATTGATATGGGGTAGGAGATGATGTCTGCAGCTAATTTAAGAAATTCACCAGGGAGTTGGTCAGCAGCAGGGCATGAAGGTTTAAGTTTAGATAGATATTTTTTATTGTTGAGGTTTGTATGGTTTATGGTGAAGGAGTTAAGTTTAGTTTCCAGGTTTGTGGCTATAGTTAGAGAGGTATTGCTGTTGTTCTTAATTATGGATTGAATAGAGTTGATAAAGTGTATATTAAATTGTGACCCTGGCCAGAAGGACCATGAGTGAAAAACAATCAGTCAGGGCTTATAACTTGTCCAAGTGAGACTTAAACAATCTACAAACTCTACAAACATTAAACGTAAAGGCAGGACTAGCTCTGTACAGTTTGCACTAAATGCTGATTAAATGTGTGTCTTCATCTATGAATGGTAGTAGGACTAATGGAAATAATGGATGCCCATAATTCAGTAGTTTGAGAGCGCAAAGTCTACAAGGAGCTTTAATGCTGGCCAATAATTTGCACTATGATTTGATGGGGGAGAGGATTGGCTTTAATGGGAGGAAAACTAAAAATTAAAGAGAGACAAGTACTGGTACTGGTAAAGGGGAAGGAGGACCCATGGACAGTGTCCCTGCTCGGTGTGCACACCACTTAACAAAGCAATATACAGATTACAATACTGGTTTAACTTAATATTGCAGGGTACTGGACGTACTTTGTAGGCAGGTAATTCATTCCGGATAGTGGATCCAAGCCTGAAGTGTTAAAATACTGCCAGTTCTAACATCAAAAAGAAGAAGATATAAAGGGCTGTTTGTTGAGAGGGAGATAAAAGGTCCAACAGATTTGTAGGCATTCAGTTCATTCCAGATAGTGGATCCAGGGCTGAAGTGTTAAAAAAAATTTCCAGGTGGAATATCAAAAGGAAGATATAAAGGGGTCATTCATTGAGAGGGAGATAAAAGGTCCAACAGATTGGTGAACACACCATCTGGGAGATGGGTTAAGGATGTACAAGACAGATCCATGAATTAAAAAAAATCTTGTCATTTGTTAACCAGGTATATCTGACTGGGCAGAGGCCCTTTCTCAGCCATGCCCCAGGGAGAAAAGGTCCATAAAGGTATACTTTAAATACAGAAAAACTCTAAATGCATAAACCATTTTTGAATACAGAATATAGACTATAATACATATATAAGTTGAAGTACTTTGAAATCACACTGCCCAACTTGCACAGCTCATTTTACTATCATGCAGTGTGTTGCTGCCAGTTATACTACTGTGTTTGAGTAAGCACAAAGGATCTCAAAAGTAAATATTTTTTGGGGGGGGCTATGACGCCCTATATCACCAGTGTGAGGGCTCATCCTCTATGCCCCAGTATCTAAATATACTAATTTCTAAGTTCATACCAGTTTAAAGAAAAGATAATAATTTTTTTCCATTTTTTTCCAATTCATGTTGCATTATAGAAATTCTGTTTAGAGATCTCTGGTGTTGAGGTGCACCTCCCCCCCCCCAACATTTTAAAATTGGTTTATTTTATTAATTTCCATGGCTGTTAGATGGGGTGGCAGGATAATGAGGGCCAAAAAATAGTCTGTGGGACATTCATTTTCATGATAATGCCACATGTGATCCTATTTTTTTTTTCACGTGGAATAATGGTGTTTAGTAATTTCCATTCTCGATGTCAAATTTCTTTGCAGGAATACATTAAAGCTGGTAATGACTTTTTGTGTAAGTCAAAGCGAAGGGTATACAAAGTGTTTCCTTTCCTGCTTTCCTTTTGAACTGAAAACAGCGATGAAACAAAAGTGTTAGTGTTCTAATAATAGTGAAATTAATTTCTAATTCCCTGAAGACAAAACCTGAAGCAATAAAAGAATTTGCGCAGTAGTGCTAAGAAAGAAAAAAATAATGTATTTTGTTCAAATACTCCACAGAGTTTAAAATACTGTTCCCTCTCTATTCTCACACAAGCTCCTGGCAAGCAGCATTTGAGTTTTGGACTATGTATATAAAACAAACATCCACAGAGAAAGTCAGGCATTTGTAAACATTCTTATGACGTAAACCTCCACTGCAAGTTTAACAACAATTGCCAGTGTGACACTTTTTTTGTTATCACTAGAATAATGTAGCTGAGCTTCTCAAAATCCCTACAGCCATATGCTCAGTAATATCCTATGAATCTATGAGCACATCTTAGGAAGGAAAAGTGGTACATAAAACTCAGATTTCTGCTTTTGACTTGTATATCTTTTCACATATCACCTTTTCCACCATATGTGTACTAGAAAAACAAAAAAGCACAAACCAAATTGTGATATGTGAGAGACAACTGGCGTTGCTGAAAAAGTGTATATTTTTACTTAAATGCTGGTAATTGTAGATTATTTTTTGCCGACAAATATTTTAACAACACAGACTGTTTATTTTCACAGTTTTTAGCACGGCCAGACAGACAATAAATTACTATACAGTAATATAGCAGCTGAACTATGGGCTTATTTTTAACAGTGCTTAATAAAGAAAAAAAAATAATTGTACAACAGAATTCTTAATAGATAGCTTATGCTGTATATTTCTCCATTGCATTTTGTAATAAAATATTGTAATTTAAAAGTAAATATTAGGGTCACTGTTTTAATTTCACCATAGTTAATTAAAGTGAAAATGTTATGGCTAGAAATTATCTTTATAGTAAACAAATGTAAATCACGAATTATTTCTGTGTCCTATTTGTTAAAAGCTTTTCATTACTTGTATAGGATGTGATATAGCAGACAAAGATAACTGTATAGTAGGAAAATATCATAAATGAACACTACTGTGTTAAGATAAAAATGGATATTCCTGAAATTCTGTAATCTTTAGTAATAAGTACTCTTTCAGGTTACATATAGACAACTTCTCCATCAGTCAATATTAAGTAAAAATGTGTTTATTTTGGGAGAAATACTGTATGCCAGGCAGTGGTTAATAATATCACATTTGTATGTAATAGTCCAAGGCTGATTGGGAAAGATACAGCATCTTTAAATAAGCAACAACTCTGAACATTTTTCAACATTAATAAGGTTGTTCCATTTACCATTTGGTCTATCTATTCCAATTTTACAGAGCTCATTCTGAAATTATACCCATAAGTATTAAAAATGCTATTTAGTGGCATAGATATATGTAATAGCCCAGGATTTGTAGGACATGATAAAATAGTTTTCAGTTGGCAATCAGTCTGGGTATTTTTCAGTTTTAATAAGGTTGTTTCCTTTTTTATTAAGTTTCCCACTTCCAGCTCTCTGGAAGTCATCTTTAAATTCTACCTATGTGCATTAAGTTAGACCCAATATGCAACATACAAATTGTGATTTCAGTATTATCAGGATACAAGAAGTAATAAAACATAAACACTAAAAGAAAGTACAGATTTACGAGGGTATTCATGGGCATTGTTGCTATAACATATGGGTTAATTCAGAGATGCATTTATTTTCATGATATTTGAAGATAGCTGTCTTGAGGATTCATAAACAGCCCCACCACTCATGCTAAGGGCTGATAAGGTTCCATTAGAAATCGCGAACTTTCAAAAGTTCGAGCCTCATATGGTCGACACCATATGAGCGAAATTTTGAAAGCTTGCAAGTTTCAACAGAGATCGCCATAGGGAATATTTCCCTTTCTTTCAATGTAGTGCAATCTCAGAGATAGTATATTTGAGTAGCGGGGGGTGTGGGGGGAGCAGGGGGGCTTTCTCCCCTGCCCGGAGCATTCAGGTAATATTTTTTTTTTTCGTTTTTTATTGTTTGTTCAAAGTTTTAAAACTTCACTCATATGGTGTTGATCATATGAAAGTCGAAGTTTTAAATCTTCGAGCATATAATATAGACCCGGGCTGATACACATTATTTGCAGTGATGAAGGACTGCATTAACAGATAATTTGCATATCTCTGAACTGCTGGTAAGTACCACAAATGCAGAACAGCTCTTCCTACAGTTGTTCATTGTGACAGTGACCAGTTTGTGTTAGCAAAGGCAAAACCCATTCACTCTATAACATGCAGTCATGCAATGCACACACACACACACACACACACACACACACACACACACACACACACACACACACACACACACACACACACAAGCACACACACACACACACACACACACACACACACACACACACACACACACACATAAGAACATCCCCAATGTCTCCTTTTTCCTGCCCTTGTATATCACGGATGTATTCAGTCACTCATTAATGCCAGACATTAAAGTTTCACACCTCATATCCTTCAGATAATTCATGGCAGTACAACAACTGTTAGACTAGCAATTCAACTAAGTTTATGTGAGGCAAATGTAACATTTGTTCCTGATCTTGTCCTGTATTATGCAGCAAGGCTGAGTGGTATATCTACTGTTCACTGTCACTCCTCCTATATCTATTGTCCCCTGTCATTCCCCCTCATAGGTCAAGTGCTGTTGCAGGCATGGAATAATGTCTGGAATCCCCAGTATATACTTATACAACCCTCAATGTACTAGCTTCTCAGTGATAACAGGGGGATAGTGCCAAGGATTTACTATGGCAAGGATCATGTTTGATTCTATTTTAGTGCTTTTAAGACATGCTGCTTAATAGTATCTGTGGTATCTAGCGACTCCGTAAATCACATTTTATTTTTTTTTAATTAAGTGTTTTTAAGGGATGCTGTGTATGGTATCCCTGGTATCTAGTGTTTACCTCATACAGCCTTTATGTGTAACAGCTGTTATGGCATGAGGAGTTACTTCTGGCATTTAATGTTCCCTCCTGACCCATATAGTAAAAATATTCCTTGATGTCCTGTGTTCCCACTAACCAATATAGTGAACGTATTCCCTGATGGCTAGTATTCTTCTGAAACATGTACCGAAAAGACTCCATGTTGACTTCTGTTATCCTTACTCATGTGGAGAAAATATTCCCTGGTGACTAGTGTTCCCCCATCTCACTTGGGGAACATATTCCCTGGTGACAAGTGTTCCCCCGCCTCAATTGGGGAGCATACTCCTGGTGACTAGTGCTCCCCACCTCACTTGGAGAACATATTCCCTGGTGACTAGTGTTCCCCAGCCTCACATGGGGAACATATTCCCTGGTGACTAGTGTTTCCCCGCCTCACTTGGGGAACATATTCCCTGGCAGCTAGTGGTCCCCGCTTCACTTGGGGAACATATTCCATGGTGGCTAGTGTTCCCCTGCCTCACTTGGGGAACATATTCCATGGTGGCTAGTGTTCCCCCGCCTCACTTGGGGAACATATTCCATGGTGGCTAGTGGTCCTCCCTCCCGAACCAATACTGCAGACTTTGTTTATTCATCTATGGGTGTGCGCGAGTATAGTGACCACTCCAACTCACACCCCCCCCCACAAACACACACACATATTCACACAGTCATTACACACAAAGGCAGACAGACAAATACATGCAAGTATGCATGCACACACACACACACACACACACACACACACACACACACACACACACACACACACACACACACACACACACACACAGCCTTCCTTCACAACCTTATCACACTCTTACCCACACACATCCATTTACCTACACACACAATATTCACACAGTCATTGCACACAAATGCAAACAGACAGACACACACACACACACACACACACACACACACACACACACATATACACACACACACACTGATTTAAATCACTCAGCTGTGTGAATGCCTTACTCAAGAAGTTCTGTGGGGAGAGCAAATGGCTAATGTATATGCCTGCCTCCCACACTGCCTCATTAGCATGCAACACAGGCACAAAGACAGCCCAATGTTGTATGCCTTCATGTTGCAGAACCATGGTAGGGTTCTGAATAAGAAATGATTCACACACACACGTTTAGAATTACCTTTAAAAAACACACATGATTACACTCAGTTAATAGTGTCAGCTATTAGAAGTTTCATGCTTGCATACCTGTCAAGTCAAGATTTTCACAGAATGCCAAGATATTTGGCCTAATTTGTTTGGTATGTTCCTCATAAAATGTGTGGCTTGATGGGAAATAATTGCGGGGTTAAGTTACTTAATAAGTGACATTCGAGTTTCAGACTTGCATATGCTTCAGAAAATGCATGTTAACATAATTTCTGTTATAATAGCAAATTTCTAATTTTCTATGAGCAATATTTAAAATCTGTCTCTATTTTTGAGCATTTGCCCTGCACTATTTAAGGTTTTGTCTGGATTTCTTGAGCTAAGAGGTTGACAGGTATACTTAACTGTTAAATGTAAATGACTTGCATTCACTACATGATCAGTCTCTCTCTCTAACACACACACACATACAAATAAACACACACACACACACACACACACACACACACACACACACACACACACACACACACACACACACTTTGGCTTTCATGCACCCAAGGAACTATAAACTCATACACGTAGACAGAAATACAAACACACTCACATAGACACACTTTTGTATTTTTTTATTTAGCAATTTATTTTAATTTTGTACTGATTAAATAGCAAAAGCGCCACTTAGTGAGTGTAAAATAATGTCTCAATTGATAACGCTCTCTTTCATGCACGCATATACTCACGTACACAGAAATAAACACACACAGTTTTCTATTTCGTTTTTTAATTTTTGTCTTTTTTTGTTTGTTTTAATCTTACACTTGCTAAAGAGCAAAAATGCTGCTTACTGAGTGTAAAATAATGGTGGCCATTAGCTGTGTCAGTCCGAGGTGAACAGTAGAGTGACATGTTGCCGTGAAGTGGCGGACTCCTTTTTCGGCTGGTATTACCTGTACATTGACACGCACAGGTTGCCCATTCTCTAATGCATGATGTCATATAACAAGAGGAACGGCGAAGTTACAATAAGCCTTTACACCAACACTCATGAGCACACAACTTTAATTTTACATTTCCAGTTTCACGAAAATATGACAGCTTAGTAGTGAAGCTCCCTATGCATCCCATATTAGAGAATCAGTTTCAGGAACGCAAACAGTGATCTTTGTGCACGAGTACAACACACATGGATCACTGTACATCACAGCCAAGTGAACAGCATCGGAACAATAACACTACAGAAACTGCATTTTCTTAAGCAAGTGTACAAGATGCAATTATATATCAGTGCTTTAGTGAAATAATTCTACATGGTTTATTAATGTGTAAAAATTATTTCTAGGAAACTGCTTTTAAAACAGAGGACTGTGTTGTACCTTCAAACTGCAGTATTTAAACACAATAAGCTAAGCTAATGGAGCACATTTTGCATTTATTGCCATGCATTTTAAAATCAACTAAAGCCGCTTTTCATAACATCAAAAAAAATGAGGATTTTATAACAGTAGGAATAAGCTACTGTTATCCTATTTGCTTTTTTTCTACTATCTTCATTATTAGGTATTTTTGGTTTTCAAATGAAACTTTAGCCATGGAAAGTTGTTTGTATCCTTTACAGGCAGATAAATGTGGGAGCGGAGGCATAAAGCATTCAAAATAACATAATTTCTATGGGACACGATGCAGCTGTCATTCCTGCTGACTTTACGTCCATGATCACAACTCCCTTCCTGTTTCCATGATGAACTGATACGGGTTACAGCTGTGGTCAACTGATAATTTTCATGAGTGACACTATGCATGTTAGTGTGCATTGCTGACGGGGTGGCTCATCTTTGCATTGGATATCAGTATATAATAATGCTTTTTTTTTAGTGTGTGCATGCTTGTTGGTATCTAAATTTACATGTTCACGCTTTGAGTGGTTCTGTTACAGGTTAATATTTTTGTACTCCTTAGAATGCAGTTGTAGCTGTGTTTTTTTTTTTTAAGAATACAGAATATTATGGCAGAAATTGTACTGTATGATTTTAACCACACTGCAGAATGTGGGACTTATTATATTGTATTTATCTTTGATCCATATATTATGATGTCTTTATTATGCCCATGGCTTTTCTGATGACAAGCTAATCAGTTCAATTTGTGATGACTAAAAAGGACATTATGGAGCCCTGGAGAGGGGGGGAACAGAAGTAGTGATGTGGTACAATGAAAGGCAGGAATAATTACAGCCTTCTGCACAAATCTCTGCCCAGAGTACATACCCATGCACTGGAAAATGTGTGCGGTCTGTGTACACATCGGTAATTATGGGATATATCGTAACTGCAACAAAGGCAATTTGATCTAGTCATTAAAGCACAGCTGCAAAGTGGGACATGGCTTTTCTACAATATTAAATTCTTGAAACAGTTTGCACATTGCATTTTTACTGTCTTTTTACACTCTTCCGTTGTTAACTTTCTCTTCTAATTAAGAAGTGATGCAAAAATTACCTGACAGATATAACTGTTATTTTGATTTTTTAACTTGACATGGTAGCAATACATATTTGTTTTTAAATATGGAATATTGGTAATTCTGCATTTAATGCATTCATGTTGATTGTGTCTACAATTCTGCTGGAGGTGAGACATTTGAAAAGGAATATTTCAGCTTGAGTTATTACTTTACAAGGAGATGGGCATTTGGTTTAGGAATATTAGTGGGGCTTTTAATGAAGGGAAATTTCAATAAATCCTGACTTAAAGAATAGTAAGTAAGCTCACAGAGGAATTTTGCAACATAAGCTATGACTTTGGAAAATATTATTCATTTTTTAAATAGGAAAACAATCTGCTTGCTGTTGTAGGTTACCATATGTCTCTTCATTTCAAAGTTAGACAACTTTGAAACAGAGTAGCGCCTGTAAAACTTTGTTTGCAGATGTAATATTTAAGAGAACCAAATAGGTATCAGCATGTTGATATGCAAAGAGTCCGATGAGGTTCATATTGTCTAATTACATGATAAGAAAAATGATATGCATGATTGCCGCTCTGATCACAAGGAAGTACGTGTTTATTTGTGAATATGCTGTACTTTGTAGCCAGATAATTATTCCATGAAACTCATTTTTAGTCCAATAACTCAATCCATTAATTAATTTTGTTTCTGTTGATAATAATGTTTAGAGTAAGGTAGGACAGGAAACATGACTTATCAACAAGAAGGATGATAACTTAAAAAAATATACTTGAAAGAACAAAAACCAAATGTGGATCAGGAAACAAAAATGGACCCGAAAGAGGTGATTAATTGTTCTTACATACCTTCTTACAATAAATGGGTAGAGGATATGAACCTTCAGGATTCTTTACTTGTACATCTACCTTTGCTGTTTATGTGGCAGAGAGGTAGGACGTTCTGGGACTGCATTAGTAATGTGACTATTTTATTTGGGCAAAAAGTGTCAACAATGCCTTATACAGGTAAACTCAGAGGTGTTCTTTTTACAATGGATTATCAGGCAGTGGATATGAGAGTGAGTGACCATGAGAATTATTTATATGTTAAAAAAATTAAGTGGATGATTTTATTCAATGCTTGCATTTTCCCAGGTTTGAATGATTATAATAGTAATAAATGCATGTTAAACAAGAAGCATTAAAACATAAATTATTGTCTTTTTTTTCAAGATTCTGGTCATGTGATATAGTCTGTTGATTAGTTACTGTATATAAACTTGGGTATTAATATCTTCAATAACAGTCTTAAGATGTCAATTTGTATAGAGCAAAGGCACTTAACTATAGTTTATTAAACTTTTTTTTAACAAAATATGGTCTACTTTTGCTTTACTTTTGTTAAGATTTTTTTTTAATATAATTGCAATGTTAGAAATATATTCCTAGTAATATTATCAACTATAACAACACATAACTTGGACTTTCTAAGAAACTCCTTGTTATGGTACATTTGTACTTGTTTCTCAAAATCGGCATCAGAACAATGACAGTTTTCTAATATGATGTGATCAAAAGAAAAGGAATATTTTCTCAGTTCAAATTCCTAAAATGAATTCAACTGAAGGTTCCTGCAGGGATATGCAATTATCAAGTGTAACTTGACAGATTCCAATAGGCCTTTTTTCAGCTATGTATTATTGTCTACATTAACCATATTGTTAAATGCATACTAATAATGTAGTTATGAGCACTTATAAAAAACAGTATAATAGGCTGAATATTATTTTTTATTTATGTTCTGCAGCATGGTTCATGCGTGCTTTATTTTACAGTGCGATCAGCTGCTTCATATTTTAAGCTGTCTGCCTATGTAGAAGAGTGCAACATTTTAAATGCCCTTTATTGCTGCATTTTGCATATTTGCAAGTATGACCCTAGCCCTGAGCAGCATCCTACCATTGCCAAGAATGATACCGCAGTACAAACAGAAAATGATTGACTTCAACAATTGGCTAAGTTTCTGGTGTCATTCTAAGGGGATCCAGTATCTCTCTGCTTGGGATGACATGACTGACAGACCTCGATGCTTTGCCAGAGATGGCCTGCATCTGTTACCCCTGGGATTCCAGATACTGGCTAAGGCTCTTGCCACCCCTATAGTGCCTTTTTAGGTGATGTTCCAAAGACCAAATTACCACCATAACAGCTATAAATGAATGATTGCAATCTGAGGGTCATGTTGTTCAGCGTTAGAAGTCTAAATCTCAAGATGCACTTGCTCGAAGCAATCCTCAAAATGGAGAACATTAACATTTGTACTGTAATGGAGACCTGTTTTAAAGCAGCAAAAGCACCCCTGCGCTGTCAGACTATAACTCATTCCACACCTTTTGGACCCAGAACATGGACCAAAGCTCCAAAGGCAGTGGTGTCCCCATATTCATAAAGGATATGCACACCTCCAGACTAGTAGCCCAGCATAATGTATCTGAGATACTTCAGGTACAACTAACATTCGGTAAGACGGCAATTCAGGTCATAGCCTGCAATAAGTCCCCAACCATGTCCCAAGACTCTCACTCCACATTCATAAGAACCCTGGAACTATTAGGGTCCAACCCAACACTCTCATACTAGGTGACTTCAACTACCCCTCCATCAACTGAGAAAACTACTCATGCACCAATACACTGGCCCAACACTTCCTGGAATTAATCAGTTACAATGACCTGGATCAGCTCATTCTTACCCCCACTAGAGGAAGCAACATCCTTGACCTGGTTATTACTAACATGGGCAACAGTTGCTCTGCACCAATAGTCAATTCCTCCCTGGTTAGATCCAATCACAAACATATCACCATGGAAATCCACATCTCACCCACACCCCCCATAAAGGTAACCACCATGAAAAACTTCTCCAAAGCTGACTTTGGCCTCCTAAAAACAGAGGTGGCTAACTTAACACCATCCATGTCAATGGAAAATAGATGCATGACTGTCAAATCATACACCAATGCACTGTACGAACACATACATAAATGCATGAAACTAGCCATACCCAACAGAACCAAGACACTGTCCTCCAAAAAAAGGAACCCAATCTGGTGGTCCCCTGCCATTAATAAACTCTACAACAGAAGGAAGAAACTGTTGTAGAAAAAGGTGAAGTCCCAAGACTGGAAAAACTCCCTTATTACCTTCATCAAAACCTCTAAAGCCAGATATGAAGGCAGAATTGCAGCAGACAATTAAAACAACCACAAAGCCTTCTATAATTATATCAAGAATCTCCATGGCAATACCTAGGTTTGCTCTGAGTTACTGCACAATGGTACCTCCTATACTGAGTCAACAGATATTCCCAACATACTGGCCGACAGATTCAGTGCTAACTTTACTCCTCTCTCCCCCCTAAAGGACCGATCGCAATACCAGAAGAATGCCAGGCACCCAGCCTTACTGCAGCACATGTTAAAGCTGCATTGTCCAAGGCCAAGAATATATGTTCCATGGGACCCAACAATATCCCTGGATGTGTTCTACATGAACTACAAAGTGAACTGGCACCACACCTGTGTGCCCTGTTCAATCACAGCCTCACCTCAGGCTTTGTCTCTACTGAATGGCGCACTGTTACAGTCATCCCTCTTCACAAATGGGGAGCGACTACAGACCCTGGGAATAATCACGCCATTAGCCTGATGAGTCTGATATGTAATGCTATGGAGCGTATCATAATGGACTTAATTAACAAGGATATAGGGAATCTCTAAACTCTAGATCCCACCCAGTTTGATTTTTTGAAAGGTAGATCATGCGTGCTCAATCTGATTGACTTCTTTGAGTCAGTCATCAGAGGTGTGGATGAGGGCAAGGCAGTTCATACAGCCTACCTCGATCTGGCTAAGGCCTTTGATACCATTCCCCACTCAGGAATTATTGATAAACTTGCCAAACTAGGCATCAACCCCTATATCACTAGGTGGGTTGTAAATTGGCTCAAAGATAGAACCCAGTGTGAAAGTAGCAGACTCCCAAGTCAGACTGCCGACCAGTCATGAGTGGAGTCCCACAGGGATCGGTCCTGGATCCTCTCTTGTTTGGCATCTACTTCTCAGAAGTCCAGGCCAACATGGAGGGACTCTGGCTGAACAAGTTCTTAGACTACTGCAAGCTGGGAGCCATTATTAACCCCCCCAAGTGATGTAGACATCCTACAGAAAGGCCTCACTGAGACCAATGACTGGTTTCGAAACCATGGCTTTAAGCTTAATGCCAAAAAATGCATTGTCATCCCCTTTGGAAAAAACTCAGTTCCCATTAATTACCACATCGATGAGAGCCCACTGAACACTGAAGGCGTTATAAGAGCTCTGGGATCACAGGTTGACAGCATTTTCCTCCTTCAACCACTACATTGCCACTGTCATCAGAAAGTCTTTCTATGTGGCACATCTCATTACCAAGGGTTTTGCATCCAGGAAGAAAGAGATCATCATCTCTCTACTCTTCTCTTACTAAGCCAGTCATTGAATATAATGCCTCATTTGGCATGTACCTCACTAGACATATGCAACAGCTGGAAAGGCCACTAAAGTACCTCACAAAGAGGATCCTAGGCCTTAAACATATGTCCTACATGGACAGACTAAAAAAACTCCAGTTATTCTCTGTCTCAGATCGTCTACTTAGAGGCAATCTCTGCTTGACTTATAAAGCCATGTCTGACTCAGCTCTGTTAGAAATACTATATCTAAAGAAATCCCAATCCCTCCACAATGCACACTCCAGAGACTTCAACCTCATTACCACAATCAACAGAACATGCTGGAGGGACAGGTTCATAACCTAGAGACTGTCCATGCTCTGGAATAAACTTCCCATGCATGTCAAGCAGAGCACCTCACTGGATGGGAAATAGAAAGTTTACCTCTGGGATCACTCCAGTGGCTCTACTTGATAGAGGCACTGGGAACTAGCATCGGGCGGCACAATGCCAGGCCACTTCTATGGGCTAGGCTTGTAAAGGCTCCAGGGCCATTAGCCTAGTATACCGCTATGAACCTATGAACCTATTTGTTGTAGCCAGACAAGAGCACCAATTCATTTTTTTTATTTTGCAAATTATTTCACTCCTGTATTGTTGTATGACACATTTTATTGACACTTTATTGCAAATGACTATTTATTTATTTTACATTTGTTTACCGGGGTGGTCCGATTGGACATAGCTGTCCATTTTAAGTTGAGGCCCGGGGAGAAAAGCTCCAGAAACAGTTGTTAAAAATACTATACAGAAAATATTTACATGTGCATTGTGGTTTGGACATACAGTTACAAAATATATCAGACAGTGACAAATGATTGTATAATTATGCATAAGATATTTACATAAGCATAGCGGGTTTCACATACAATTAAAAAGTATAGCAGGTAGTAACATATGATAGTATGTAGTTACAGATTGTTTAGTAGGATAATCTTGAAAAATGTGATGAAGATAAAAGAATAATAATAAAAGGAAGAATAATAGTCTGTTTATGAGGAGGGAGGTTATCTGACTTACTCTAGCTGACGGTTGGTATCTAAAGTATGATAAGATATATGGAATATGAGGGAGCTTTAAGGAAGAGGTTGGGTAATGGGTAAGGGAAGGCATTAGAATCTGTCAGCCAGGTGCCAGGCAGTTGCATGTCCAGGAGTTGTTTAGGTGGGAGGTAAGCTGTTTTTTGAAGATGGTTTTGTTAGACTGTAGCCTGACTTCTAGTAGAAGGGAGTTCCAAGTTTTGGTAATGTTACTCCAGTCCCACTTGGGTACCTGCTCATGATTTGCATGTATGTGATAATGGCTTTATATTTCAGTGTCTTTGATAACCTAGAATGGACTGACATTTTAACCAGTCTTTATTACTGCACTACATTTAATGAGCTGAACATAACTGGCAACATGTAAAACGTTTGGTGCATTTGTACAGACAGACAGTGATGGTCATTAGTGTAAAATCCAGTATATTTAGCGAGGTACCTCAGCAGCTTAGGAAAAATCTGTATGTTACCAAGCCCTAAGATAGCTTAAAGAAAGGGGGCCATACTACCTGTCTTATATTGATGGTGTCCTGTCATGGATGGAAGACATGTAAAAGTAAAATGAGAGTGATTTATGTTCTTTACTTTCTGTCTCATTTCTAAGTCTATGGGATCTCATAATTGCATATTTAGGGGGACTTATCCTCTGAATAAAAAGGCTTTTAATGTTTTGAAATCTTGGGATTGTCACTGTTCTGACTAGTGACTTTACGAGGTTTTAGATTATTTTGGTGTCAAATAATCAAACATCAGTTAAATAAAATGTGATTATTTTTATTAGATGCAAAGACAGTTAAATCTGTACTTACCATGTACATATTCCTAGCTACCTACATCCGTATGTTAAGTGGAAAAATACATGCGGCACGTCTGCTGTTTACAGTATTACATTATATTGTCATTGTACTGCAAAAACATTTTGCACACTGTGATTTAAAGTTAGAATTAAGTTCCCTTTGCTTTTCCAAGTTAATGTGTTCCTAATTCAGCTGTCTGATATGGTATTTTGAGTTAACTTGAGTGTAGTTTGGATTATTTAGCTTGTGAACTTTTGGATTATTTAGCTTGTAAATTTTTAACATCTTTCATCTAATTCCAGTTATAAAATATTGTTTGTTATAATACTACTTTCCTCATACATGTACCACACTACTTGAGTTTAAGGTGTCGACTTTATTTGCATTTTATAAGTGACTTGAAAGTAAGCAGACTTCATTGTTATAAAAAGATATATATTTTTTCATCTTCAATGTCTTTCATTCCTTCACCTGTATAACGATTATTTATTGCCATACTGTACCACAGCTGCTTTTAGTAAATCACCCTGTTTTTTGTGTACGAGTATTACAATCTAATGCTCAATACAGTTAGTCATAGTACACCATTTTTGGACTGACTGCATCCATCTACCCAGTTTTAATCCTGTCTGTTCTGATGATATAGTTGTTATTGCTGTGTGACATCTTGCGGAGCTGATGTGTTAGTATGCAGCGATAGTAGTAATGTAATAAAATACATTAAAATATATTAAACTGAAGGAGATAATGGATGGTACAAATGTGAGATATATTCTTGCAGTGAGGACATGGGTAGGCATTTATTAGTTGGAGAGGACAAATGACGGACTTAGAATGATGTTAATACATGGACCATGCTGACTATTCTCTGAAACTGAGACAAACAGAGCCTCATTATAACAAGTTGATAGATATGAACCTTTCACAAGGAGGCTGCCAAAGGTCAACAGATACTGATGAGCATGGGTCTGCAGTTCATCTAGAACTCGAGCATCGTCCATGACTGAAAAATTCACTTCTTTGACCAGTTGGTAATCAAAACATAAATGGTCCATATCTAACTTGCTTATCCTACTTAGCAATAACTGAACAAAATGGAAACAGCTGATAAATTAAAAACTAGCATAGTTCAGTAAGTATGAAATAGAAAAATGCCACAAAATAGAAAAATGCCACTACCTAAACACTGGCAAACTAAGGGATAGATGAACTTGTGTTGTAAAGGATCTCTACTAATCAAAAAATGCTAGAAAAGGATTCATGCAATAAAATCTGGATTGTTTGGAATATCTTTTGTCACTAACAGTACCAGGTATAATTTTATGAACTGAATACACCTGTCTTATGTGTTAGACCTTTGTGGGAGAGTATATGCACAGATAGATATTAAAATCTACTTCTAATGATGTTTGAGCTGAATGAATGTACTAAAGTAATAATGCTTACATGAATTTAGTGTAACATATGTAATAAATGTGCACATTTAATCGGTCAACAGATGAAAAACTTGTAAACACTTCTCACTTGCAAACCTATTTATAAAACTGTTAGTATATCAGGGACCCCCTCCCCCATTTGGTCTCTGGCCAATCATAACCACTTACTGTATACTCTCCAAAGGGATTCAGAAATTTTCTGGCTTGAACATTGTCTCTGAGGTGAAGTTCTTTAATCCATATCATGAGAATATAACATAGAGGATTATGACTGGGTCATCAATCATAACCTGTTTATTATGTGTTCAGGGCATAAATGCCAAGAAATTCACCTCAAGAGAGAAACCCGAGAGGTGAAAATTGGCATCCATGTCAAGAACACAAAATTTAAGTTATGATCAGAGACCTAATCATAATTCTTTATAGCACATGAAGATTTATCTGCTTCATGTACTACCAGTTAAAGTAGCCACTTAGCAAGCATTGTCACAAAGACAGTGTAACACATGGTCCCTTACATATACACTGACTTTCCATGCATCAGAACTGTACAGATTTTCCACGATGTCCAGATTTTTGCCTCATATGTTTAGTCTATCCCTCATAAATTCTGTGGTTTTCAGACAGATTACTGTGGATTGAAGACACGAAACAGTAACATACATTTAAGTTTCAAACTTTGTATCCTTCAGGTATTGCTGGCATACAGACATCCTGCTATGTTAGTAACTTTCTAAGTGCAACTGAAAGTCAGAACACATTACCAACAGACAACAGTCAGAAGAAAATCTTGTATTCTGCCACTGTATTTGCTGATCAGTACTAGCCCAAGACCTGATGGTAACAACTTAAGCAGGGGTGCTTAACATTTGTTAAGGTCAGATCTCACACCACTATAGGGCTTAACTGATTTGTCTTTTTCTGAAAACTAGAGCATTATCACCACACTCCATGCACTACAGTGTGGTTGCAAACAGAAACTCAATTATAATCTTGCATGTAATTTATTTTTATTCTTATTTTATGTTTATTTACTAAGGTAGTGCAATGACCACAAATGAATTATGCTATGAATTCAAGAAAGACAGACCCTCAATATATTACAGTGCATACAAATGAAGCCCTCCATAACAAGCTAATTTTTGCAAGGTTCACATGTGCGAACCATGTTATTAGCAAGGCTCAAGCTGTGCTGTGTCCAGAAGTCAATGCCACAGAACTACCCTGAGCAAAAGCAGGCATCCTGCTACTACACACGCACACACACACACACACACACGCACACGCACTCACACACACACACACACACACACACACTCACATACACATGCATGCACACACACACTCAGACAGGCACGCACATACACATGCACACACACATACACGTGCGCTTGCACACACACACACACACACACACACACACACACACACACATGCATGCAAACACACACATGCACGTGCACACACACACACATATACACATGCACACACACACACACACACACATGCACACACACACACACACACACACACACACACACACACACACTCACACATGCACATATACATACACATGCACATATACATGAACGCACACACACATACACACATGCATGCACACACGCACACGCACGTACACATGCATGCACACACACACACACTCACACATGCACATACATACACACACATATATATACACACGCACGTACACACACACACACACACACACACACACACACACACACACACACACACACACACACACACACAGAACAAAACGTCTCACAGCTTTTAAAGCTGTTGGTTGCTAAGAGTAGTGCTTGGCTTCTGTCTGCCATTCATGTGGCAGGCTTGCAGCTGTCCTATGCTGCTCTCTCTTATTTTCTTTAACTTATAGTGCATCGGTGCAACTAAAACCACCCATGAGTTACAAGTCACTGGTCACCAATAGAGGCCATTTGTTAATTAGTATTCAAAATGGATTCAAGAATGTCTCTTCTCAAGATTCGTACACAAGGTAAATTTCTTGAATCCATTTCTCAAACACAGTAACAACTCATTTATAATTGTGAACCTGCTCATAATCCATTATTATTATCTCTTTAGAACCCTCCCCTTGTAACTCCCCTCATTCTGATTGTAGCAAACTAATATATGAAAATAAGTCCTTGTCCTCCACTAATATATCAGTCATGCTGTCATACTAAGAAGCAGCCAAATGGGTATGATGGGTGACTACTTTAAACTTATACTGAAACAATTAATAGCTACTGACAGGAACATTTCTTTGGGCACTTAGAGTATATTGTTGTTGTATGTAGAAGTGCGGGGTGTGCCTTCTGTTTGGATTCTGCATGTCCTCCCCGCGGTTGGGTGGGCATTTGAAAGACATGCGTAAATGGGCGTGCCTTCGTTGAAGGTTAGACATCAAGCTGGTACCTCGGCTTTTGTGAAAATCTACTGCCAATCATTAACGGACCGGTGTTCCGCTGTGGCGACCCCTAACTTGGAAAAAGCCAAAAGACAAGCAACAACATGTAGCAGACAGAGGTTAGCTTACCAGTAAGTTTGTCAAAAAGCCATCTTTAAGATTAAGCTAAACTGTACCCAAACTGATAAACAAGACATAGTCATTTTATATATATATATATATATATATATATATATATATATATATATATATATATACATACAGTTGCTGATTAAGTTTATAAAATAAACATTTGTAGCACCACTATATGTAATTTTCAGCACTGAATCCCTGTACAGTCAGTCAGAGATTTTGCTTATAAACACATTAATCCATGTTTCTGAAGAACTTTGGACCTGTAACTTACACCCTCCAACAAAGACCTAGGCTGGTATTCGTAGTCAGTTGCACAAATGCGTTAAGGATTTTGGGGGCATGTGTGAATGAGTGCAGCCAAGCTGCAATTCATAGATGCCATTTACACCAAAGTGTGGTGACCTCAAAAAGCACTTATGCAAATGGGCAGATAATGAGATGGAATTGAGGTGTGATGTAAATCTTTGCATACTAATGAAGACTATTTCACACCATCTGCAATTCCTAATCATTTTTCCCTCTTTTTCTTGCTGGGCACAGATGCACTATAAAAAAAGAAACATTGCCAAATCTGTTGGAGTTGTAATAGGTGAGAATGCTATCTCTTGCAGTGAGCTTTGCTATTTCTAAGTCAAAATTGCTTGTCTTGGCCAGACCAAAATAGCTTGGGCCTAGCAGCTCTTTCCTGCCAAGAAGGCAAAAATATTAACAAAGTATTACTCATTATAACTTTGATAATCAAGAAATCTTTGATAAGTTTAGAGTAGGCAGGGACATTATAAGGGTCTAGTCGGCATGTTTGAGCCCCCATAGGGTCAGTGGAGGAATGTGTGGGCTTCCTATTCCTGTGGACACCAAAGTATATATATGCTCACTATATTTGCTAAGGGGAACTTTCTAAGACACACTGGGGAACACACTAGGGATCTCACAGGCTTCTGCCTTGAGGAAAATGAAGCACTTCCTTGGTGTGCTCTTAGTACATGTGGATCAGTGCATCTATTTCTTGGTCTCACCTCAGGACCAAGCTAGGACTATGTGCATCTTTTATGGGCTAGCACATTACCCTGAGGTACTTGGTGCGAATGATTGCACTCATGTTGCAAATAAGACCCCTTCTGGTCCACAGGAGGAGTGGAACCACAATTAGAAGGGCTACCATTCCATCAACTGCCATACAGTATGTGACACATGAGGGAAATGCATCAGCACTGTATCTGCCTATCATTCTGACAGTGTACAGGATTCTTATAAATGACACCCTACCTCACTCTGTCTCCTCTTCCTGCATGGTAGGATGCCCAGTGGTCATATATTGGTAAATACATTTTTTTTATGGTATTAAATTAGTTATTTATGTTAAATTGCGTTGTAGTATACTAATGTTTATTTTCCTGTCCCCCCATTTTTTAAGGTGATGCCAGATAGCCACTGAAGCAATGGTTCATTAATTCAGTGAGAAATCCTTCTGGAGCTGCGAAGGAGATATATAACACATCTCCATCCCAGACCTGTATTAAAATTTGAGAGTATCTTTGGTTTTCTAAAGAGCCATTTCAGGTGCATGGATGAGTCTGAGGTTGCCCTTCAGTATGACCCAAGTAATGCATGCAGAATGTGTATTGCATGTTGCATTCTGTATAAAATGATCATGTACCAGTCTGGTGGTGAAATCGCCCCTGCTGTCATTACAGCTCCCAGTTGTAGTCCCAGTTTGACTAATGATGACCAGCCGTCAGCAGTAGTAAAGGAACCCATGTGGCTGCACAGGTTAAGAGGTGGCATTTAGTCCTGAACTATGGGCCACGATATTCCGGTTAATGTTTCTTTCTTTCTTTTTTTTTTTTTGTAAAAAAACACATAAGAGTATAACTGATGTATTCAGTGATATTTATGACCTACACTGTCTGGTGCATGGTCTGCTGTCACTGTTCATCTGCCATGTTTAAAACAGTTTTGTATTGCTACCCACTTGCCTGACTGCTCACTGATTAATGTTTAGTGATGCTGAAAGGCATCAAAACAATAAATAAATCAACAACTGCATGTGGTGTACTGTGTAACTCTCTCTTTATTTATTTGCTATGCAGTACAAAGCAATACAGGCAACACTGGCATTTTCAATTATATATGCCATTTCTGTTTACTGTGTTTTGCTTTACTATATATCAGATTGCTTTTTAGTGTCATTCAAAATAAATTTTGACCTCAGAGACTGCCATCCTTTGTGCAATGAGGACAGTGTAATGGTAACA
This sequence comes from Protopterus annectens, assembly GCF_019279795.1. Classification (NCBI taxonomy): domain Eukaryota; kingdom Metazoa; phylum Chordata; order Ceratodontiformes; family Protopteridae; genus Protopterus; species Protopterus annectens. The sequence continues at coordinate 125,737,615 of NC_056735.1, forward strand.
TTTATGTTTATATGGCAGAATGCTTATTTTAATGTGTCATTTCCTTATGTTGCATTGGACATGAAAATGTTTGGTCATTACTATTGCGATTCCTTATGTGACTGCAACCAGATGGAATGGTAATCCTTGCATCACTGTTTTTTGTCTGGTGTTCATTCATGTAGTTAATAGATGAACATAAATTTCCCTTCTCCCCACAATCCAATTCTAATTAAACATGAAGTTCTGTAAATGATTCAGATACAGAGTATGATATAACTAATAACTGAAAAGGGAATAAATATATATATATATATATATATATATATATATATATATATATGTGTGTGTATACATACAGTACCCCCGCCCCCTACAAAACCTCATTACAATGAAACAGAAAGCTTTGTTAATGAATGTATTTCACGGTAGTTCAAGATCGAATGAGTCATATACATTGATGGTGGAACTGATTTGAAGGACAGGTTGCCTTGAGAACTGTAAGGTGAGTTATTCCAATGGTGTGTTCAATTGGAGGAAGGTGATCCTGTGGTCATTGACCCAACAATGCTGTGTAATCACGATCATGACCTGGAACATGAGGTTCTCCTAGGTGTAGAAGACCACTGACATGGCCTGTGTGAAATGCGATGTGATTGGTCACTGTGAGTACTGACATTACTGTCTTGAGAAGCAGCAATAGTATCATGTGATCTCCCCCACATGTCTAGGCAATACCCAGCCCCCTGCCCCTTGTATGAGTGAGTCCTGCTTGATTCTTATATGTTGTAATTAGTATATGAATGGAAGCTGCAACTGAAACTTGATGTTACACTGATGAAGGGTTGATCCTGAAAGCTTTGTGATTTTTTTTCCTATTTGGAATATATGCTGCATTTTACCCCATCGTTTCCAGGCTTTGGATTTTTTTACTGAAGTGTGATGTGCCACAATGCTACACATCAGTGATACCATGGCTTTATCCCTACTCTCTGGGAATTAAGTGTTAGAAATCATCATGCATACCCTGTAGGACTTTGGCCATTTCTCACAACATGTCAGTAACTCTACATAAAGTGACACTGCATCACAAAATCAAACACAAGCTGACATTCTGCTTTCACTTTTATATCAGTATCCTATATGTTGCTGGGGGTTGATCTGCCTGGCTTACAAGACATCAGCAAACCCCACACTTATGAATCTCCTGCATATTCGGAAGTAAAACAGTACCAGAAAGATAAGGTCTAAGGACTTGAATTTTGCCTGTGACTTAAAAAGGCCACACTGGAGACAGAAATATTTGTCCCAGAGACTGCTCCTTCTATGAAACAGGCATGTGAAGATGAATTAATCTATTACCCAATTTAAGCGCAAACTAGACTAGTGGATGGGGAATAGGAAATTTACAGCAGGCTTTGTGCCCATGTCCCTTATGGAGTGAGGTAGCTTATCAATGCCCGGCCCTCAATGCGGTATTTAGATACAGCATATCATTATTCTTCGGGGAAAACACGGCTAGGCTTAGCCCCCCTTGGTCATTAGCCTAGGAACAATCTATGAATCTAGCTCACTCTCTGTTGACGTGGTCTAAACCCTAAGAATGTCTCACAACATTTCTTGTTGGGCATCCAATGCTTTACATGTATCCTGAGATAGATATAAATTATTCCTGCTTCTGGCACATCTTTGTAATGGAGTCACAGTGAACAATGTGGCTTCATAATGTCTACCATCATCCTCAATGTATTGTTCTATATGTGAACAAACTGGTATAACCATGCAGAGTTGCTCCTGATGTACAAGTGTGAGTGGGATGTCAACTTGTGTTTGATTTTGTGATGCTGTGTCACTTTCTGTAGAGTTATTAACATGTTGTGAGGTGAGGAAGGGGAAGGCATTCTCCTTTTTTAAAACTGTTAGTATACTGGGGAACCCCTGCCTGCCACTTCTGTCAGGATTCCTTATAAATATAACTCTTATTATCAGAAGCAGCAGCAACACCCATTCTGCTGCTGACTTCATCCATATTTATTGGTACATCTTATGTGTTTGTTTATGATGCTCACTATTTAAAATAAATTGTTACTAAACATTAATAATAATGTATGCTTACAAGGTGGCGGACTGGGACACTTACCATGCACTCTGCCTTCATTTTCCTTACTTGCTGATGTACAAGTCTGACCTAATAATTACAACAGACTTTGTCACCATTCAGTTTTGATTAGAAAAGTGTACATAAACCAACCTTCAACAGCTGAGAGATATAAATGCTGCAGCAGACGTTGGTAATACCCAGCATTCACACTCCTATAATTTTTCCAGTTACACCATCTTCTGTGTCAGAGTCATCCCCATGGATGGACAGAAGGAATTTATCATCTGGTGTCAACTTTATAGGCTTCAGTGTTTGCCCATCTAGTGGTCCTGGAAATTGCATTCTGCCTGGCCTTGCTTCTAACACATGGTACCGTATCATTTGCCCTTTTCTTGCACTGCGCCAGATGTCTGTTTCTGCCTCCAAATGCATTGATTTCAACAAACAAAGGCTCCTTGCTTTGCTCTTCCCAGCTTGTCAAAGCCTCCTTTTACCAAAAAGAAGTCTCCCATATGTTCTAAGTACTGCCGTGAGTACACGATTCCCTCATGGCTAAAGTTATCATATCTGTGCCTTCATCCCTTATTTTCCATCAGTACTACACAGAAAAATGAAAGGGGGTAAAGGGCTTCAGAGAGACACTTGTCACAGTACTATTTAGATGATATCAGCTGTTACAGTATAAACCACTGTCCTGCTGTTCCTGCCACACAGAGATATAAAAATAAACAAACAGAAATGTTATCACATAGCTACAGTTTATTCAATAATGACAGTAGTTACACAAAAAACATGCTGCACTGCTATCTGCCATTGTCATATATTTTTCCCTCACTGGCAGTAGCAGAACATGAGATTTACCACGCATGTATTCCTGTGCTTAGCAAACTGAAATTCCTCAAGTACAGTAAGCATCTTTCCCATGTATGCACAATCACTATAGTATACCCACTTCTTTAATGATCTAATGATCATTTACAAAAATTACAATGTATTGCATATGTCAGGTGCCTTCAACAGATTGACCAAACTTACCAGTTATGCAATGGTATTAATACATGCACACTACACATCAAAATATATTCAAGGTGAGCTTTAAATCAATGTTATAATAACTATTAAAGTTTATCTTAATAAATAATATCTATTTACCAAAGTTTTCTTTACTTTGAGATGTCTGTGGTATCTGAAGACATGTGTCACCTTTCATGGTGCTTGCAAATCAATCTGGTAAAGCTCAACCTGTCAACATGAATTCAGGCTGATTTACATGTTTGTTATGCAAATTATTCGACTTAATATGCAAGTCTATGAATCATTCTATTACGGAAACATGTTCCGAGGTATATCGGCTTACATTGACTTTTTATTGATTGTGATTGCATGTCCCACCAGTACATAAATGTATTTCAAACAAACATAGACACAGTGCAGATGATTGCAATTCCCCACAGCACTGAGCTGCAATACCAAGTTGTCCATCAGGGTGCATGGATTCTCCTAAACTAGCCAAAATGAGAATATAACTGTAAAAATCAAAATGGAGTCATCTAACTGTCAAGTTAAAAGTAATCTGAAGGTTAGTCCCTGCCCATCCAACACTGTATGTCACACCCTAACAAGTGATACATATCATAAACTGATAAAATAATTTTTCACTCTGATGTTGACATTTATTTTCTTCACCTTAATAAAAAAGTCCCACTTCACTAAATGACTCATACTGCTGTTAGGGTAAAACAAAAAACAAAAAGATTACTTTTCTCAATAAACATTAATAATGACCATTAATATCCATATATTTAAATTAATTTATGATTCATGGAAAGGACAGGTTAACAGTTTTCCTTTAAAAAAATCAGTGTGTGAGAAAGCAGTTTTGGTTACACCAAACTTGCCAGTACCATAGATACTTTCTCTAATGAGCATGCTAGTAAAAAGGGTTTGGTCAAGGTGATGTCACACCCAACTGGGAGTGGCTCTAAAGCTGCTTAATACATCCTTCACCATATTTCCCTCATTCTTGCTCTGGATCTTCACATCGTGACACCACCTGTGAAGGTATAAGGCTGCACACTTAGCTGGTCTGAGAAAGAGACCTTAATAATGCTCTGCCTTTTGCATGACACATAGCTGGAGAAGATGAAGGCATACACATGTCACAATAAGTGAAAAAATGTGATATCTGTCAGGAGTTGTATGAAACCATAGCAGGTATTACCCACTCTGGTCAGTAGTGCCATCACAGGTATAATGATTTGTTGAAGCATAGTGCTGGCTAGCTGGCTGAGTCACTAACCAAGTTATGGCAAAAAGGCCAGAGTTCTATAGTAAGTAAAATTCTTGTCTAAATTCATATATATATATATATATATATATATATATATATATATATATATATATATATATATATATGGGTCTACTTCAGAATGTCGACAGTTCGGAATGACGACTTTCATATGGCCGACACCATATGATCGACATTCCAAAAGACTGACATCCTGAAATAGCACCATTTACCTACCTGTAAACACAGTAAAACTGTGTTATGCAGGGGGACAAGACCCCTGCACCCCCACACTCCCTGCTACTTAAATATTCTCACTCTGAGATCACATTAGAGTGCAGGAAAGGGGAATCTCCCAGTCACGCACTGTAGCGGGATCTCCGCTATCATTTGTTGGCCTTTCAAACGTTCGCTCATATGGTGTCGGCCATATGAGTTTCGAACAGTTGAAAGTTCAAACAAATGAAGGGCACTCATATATATATATGTATATATATCTATATATATATATATATATATATAAAGTAAAAAGGGGGGTTAAAAACTGCATAACTACATGTACTTCCAGACTCAGATATCTGACCTGAAAATATTGACGTGTACTAATATTACAAAATGCATAAAAATAAGTCACATATCCCTAATCAAAGATTCATCTTTTGAAGAAAAAGGAATACTAGTACTGCATTAACAGGCTGCAATAATAAATAAACGTGTCATTTAAAAGTATTAAAATAATAATCTGCATAAATAACTATGTAAATCTTTTTCTACTGTTTAAGTATCAGTAATGCTGACTGGGCATAATAAAGTTATGAAATAAATGTTGCATTTTTTTATATTTGTAATTATTTACCATTGCAGGGAAAACGTAACAAGTAAATACTACATGAAGACAGTTTAGGGACATATACATAAATATAAGTAAAAGCACCTGCTTATCTTAGCTGTTTGTTCATAAGTATTGCTAGCTGCACATACAACATGGCTGAAATAACACTCACCACACCCTAGTTAGAATGCATGTTGAGGAGGGGAGTGGGGGTAGTCTGGTAAGAGAATGAGCAGCACAAACATTTTCATAGAAATACTATTTTACTTCAGTATTACTTAGTATAAATCAGATGCAATTCTGTGGAAAAGGAAATGCACATTTCCTTGAATTGATATATTTCAACCTTTGTACTTTCAGCTATACCATAGAGTGTTACAAGCTTTTTTAAAAACAAAACTCAATGCTCACTTCATATTTATCTGCTATCCTCCAGAATTCAAAGGAATATATGTAAATTACTGCAGTAATTCACACATATTCAAAGAATAGTTAAAAACTGGAAAGAAAAAGAAAAATACATGTTTTCAGAGAATATATATATGTTTATATGTAGATGAAATTCACATACAGATAAACAATTATTCTTCTCTTGAATTCATTGTCTGGGAAGGTTTTCAGGTTAGTATAAGAAGTATCCAAAAGATATTTCTTTTTTGACAGTACATAGCATAAATTAGTACACAACTGTAATGGTAGCAGGAAATTGAAAAAAAAAAAACAATGCTTTTTAAGTACATCTCAGTACGACTCCTGCAGACAATGTTGTTGCAGCTTTGCAGCTGAAAGAAATGCAACTAAAGACTTAACTGATTAAGAGAAATGTCTTTGTTAACTTGAGTAACTGCAATAATTACAGTCTCTTTTCAGGTTTGTTTTTTTAGTACTGTATACTTTGTATTTAAAGTACATAATTTAAACATACAGCCTTTCAGAAAGACAAAAGCTCTTGCTATTTCAATTCATCACAAGTCTGCATAAGCACTACTCTTGCGTTATTTCCAAGCACAGACACACATCCCAAATCAGTACCCCCAACTGTAAGCATAAGCACTTCCCATACACGTTTTACTTCAATAAAGATTTTTATTGCAGCATTTCAACGCTCTATTGTTAAATTCCATTAAAACAGTATTGTATGAATTTATGATTCTTTTTGTGTTTTGTCTCTCCATTCCATTTGTGTCTCTTTTTTTTCTTATTTTCCTTATGCATTTCTTTCTTTTTTTTTGCTTCTCTCCCATTTTATTTTTATTTCTTTTATACAGGTTCATATAGCTCAGTAACAGACTAGGCCCATACCTCTTGGGTTAGGGAATGCTCAGCCTCTGCCTGTCTGTGGACCTTCTTGGAGGAACAGTCCTGCAGGCACTCCAGTAATGGTAGCCTTGCAAGCCTCACAAAAAGGGGGCTTCGGAATATGGTTGAGGATGTACCGGTAGAGGTAGTGGACAGGGGAATTCAGCCAGTTGAGGCCTCTCTTCAGTGTGCAGAAGACAAGCTCTCCCAGTTGGTGCTGGCCTCTGCATCAGCACATGCCTCTACTCCCTCAGCACTGGGGTCCTCCACTGCAACACTACCTGGCAATGGACGTGTTTGAAGTGCTGTGGTCTAGGAGTATAGTTGGCACTTCCTCAGCACTTCTTCTCTTACTGTTTCTACTTCCCCCTCTTCCCTATTTCTCACAGATCCTACCCCTCATATAAAAAAAAAAATGGGCGGGCCTGTTCCCTGACAGTACATAGTGCCTATCCATCCCACCTCCTCCAGCACAGGCCCTCTTGATGTTTCCATTGTATGTTGACCACTTTGTTTTCTATCCCCTTTTTTAATCCATCTTATCACCCCCTTTCTATTCTTTAATGAAACCAAGAGAGTGTCCACAGAAGGATACCTCTATATGAAAATGTTATAACACCTTTCTTTTTAGAAAAATGTCTTAGCTAATGTGTATTCTGCATTTTCTAAAATTCTTTAAGCATGATTGTACTCGGCTGTGTTTGCCCACTATATGCTATGGCAAATACAAGTTATGAATTTGCAAAGTAATTCGCAATTTCAAAAAGATGAACTTTATACCATGTACTCTTTTGTGAAAAGCGGGTGTGTTTATAGAAACTGTTTAGCTTTTCTGTATTCAGCACAAATGTGTTTTATTGACCTTATTTGCATATCCGTGTAGCGCCGCTGTTCACACATGGTGGTTACACACTTGTGAAGTCCCAAACTATGAATAATGGCGCTGTTATCTTACGCATTAGTTATACCTTTCAGACAGATTCATATAGGGTTACTAAGCATGCACTACAATGACCACTGAATAGTCTAGCTGAATTTCCCAATAGCACTGCCTAGAAACAAAGCTAAAATGTGTCAGTTTGGTGACTTAACAGATGAGTTGATAAAGGACAGGCTTGTGTGTGGTATTAATAGTGCTGCAGTGAAAAAGATTTTGCTTCGTGACAGTGATTTAATGCTGAGCAAAGCTGTTGAGATTTGTCAAAACAGAAAGGCACACAAGTATGTTTGTGAGTGATAAAAGCATGGTTGCAGCAGGCTCCAGAGCAAATGTCGACAGCATGCAACATGTGGCTAGCAGAAGCAGGCCGAAGCACATGGTACCTGCTACCCCTGCAGGCTCCCCAGGTAAAACATATAGCTTTCCAGCAAGTTCTAAGAAAAGGACATTCTCCGTGCAGCACAAGGTTGAGTCAGCAAAACCCAAATAGAGCTTTATTGTTAATTGTTGCAATTGTGGTGCCAATCATAAATCTAAAAGAGAAAATGCTTAGCATTTGGCCTGCAATGCCAGAGTGTAAAAAATGGAACCATTTTCAGAAGGTTTGCAAATAAAGTAAACTTCACACAGTTACAAAGAAGGGTCACTCAAAAAAGCAAGTTGATCACATAGAGAGCTGTAATTCTACTTTTGACATAGATGGTGTATCAGTAGTTGGTGAAAAGGTTGATGCAATAAATTTGTTGGCAAAGAGTGATGAGGTTTGTATTGTCCAGATCAATGGTAAATCCACCTAGCTTAAAGTGGACACTGGCTGAAAGTGTGATGTTATGTCAGCAGACACATTTGCTAAAGTAAAAACTGGTGAACAACTGAATGTGGCTAGTTGAGCGAAACTTGTTGCTTATGGAGGTGAAGAAATTCAAACCGAAGGCTCAGACGTGCTTTCATGTTTTTTGGCTAGAAACTGTTACAACTTGTTATTCTATGTAGTCCAAAGACTTGTGCAGTCATTACTGGGTCTCAGTGGAAGTTTGAGAATTAATTTGCTATCCGTTACCAAAGAAGTTCACCATATAAGCACATATACTAGTTCCAATTTTACTGAAGTTATTTTCTCAGAGTATGCTGATGTTTTCGAGGACAAGTTGGGCAAACTTCCAGTTGTGTAATCTATGAAGTTAGACCCAGAAGTTGGTCCAGTGGTCAGATCAGCAAGGAAAGTTCTGATAACTATGCAAGTTAAAGTTAAAGCTCAGTTGGATAAAATGATGAAGCAAGGTGTGATTTGTCCAGTCATAGAACCAACTGAATGGGTGTTGTCTATGGTAGTAGTCCACAAAAAAGGTACAGATGTCATCCGATGTGTACAGTCGAGGATGTTACCATACTTATAACAAATGCCACTGTTTTTTTCTGTCTTGGATGCAAAAAGTTAATTTTGGCAAGTAATGTTTGATCATAAATCCTCATTACTGACTACTTTCAGTACCCCGTTTGGCAGATACAGATTCCTCAGGATGCCATTGGGAATAAATTCTGCAAGTGAACTCTTTCAGTCTGCAGTGGAGCAAATTTCTTCAGGTTATCCTTGTGCCATAATAGTAGATAATTTATTGGTTGGAGTCAATGGTGAAACAGAGCATGACCTAAACCTTAAGAAAGTTTTAGACAGAGCATGTGAAGTGAACTTAAAATTCAATCCTCTGAAGTGCAAATTCAGACCACCAGAAGTTACATATGTAGGTCATTTATTTACTAGCACTGGCTTGTGACCTGACCTGTCCAAGCAAGCAGCCATTCTTGAGATGACAGGTCGAGATAATCTACAAGCTCTACAACATTTTCTTGGCATGGTCAACTATTTAGGTATGTATATACCAGACTTCAGTGAGTTGACAGCACCCTTGAGGGAGCTGACATGCAAAAATTCTATATGGTCTTGCTGGAACAGAACTAGAAATCATTTGAAGAACTTAGGGAGAAAATTGCCAACCCACCTACATTAAGATTCTATGATGTCAGTAAACCAGTAACTCTTTCCTTTGATGCTTCAACGTTTAATCTTGGCACAGTTATCATACAAGAGGGTGGACCAATAGCCTATGCAGTGAGATCTCTTATCCAAACTGAAATGCAATATGCACAAATTGAGAAAGAACTTTTGGCAATAGTATTTTCATATTCAAAGTTTCATGATTAGATCTATGGTTGAGCTATTAAGATTAAAACCGATCACCAACCTCTAGTTACAGTTTTAAAAAAGCCTATGTGTTCAGCTCTAGCATGATTATAAAGAATGATGCTCAAATTGAAAAAGTACAACTTCAAAATGGTCTATACAAAAGGCAAACTTTTTTATCTGGCTGATACCTTATCCAGTTCATCCAGAAATACAGCAGAACAGCTTTATGCATAAAATGTTCATTTTGATGTCATTGAAATGTGTAATTTTTCAACAACAAGACTTGATGAGCTGACAGATCATAGAAAGACTGATCTAATTTTGCAAAAGCTGTTGGATGGGTATCAAAGTAATCTAGTGTACCACCTGAAGAGCAAACTTATTATCTTTACAGAGATAAGATGTAGATGCATAAAATGTGACCTGTTAGTAACAGCCTGCATTTCATTTCTGGAACCTGTATTCTGAGAGACTGCCTTCCAGACTATCCGCAAACATAAAGAGCTGAGTATATTTTTTTGGTTACAGAGTTTGTTAATTGTTGCTTAGATCTCTGTTGAATCTTGTCTCCCTGTTCTGAGAGACTGATCTGCAAATATACAGAGCTGAGTATAAATTTTTGGTTTTAGAGTTTGTACTGTTAGTTGTTGCTTAGATCTCTGTTAAAACTGTTTTCCCCACCACCCCCTATTTTCTGCCATGTCTTCAGTTGGTTTAACTGTTTTTTACAGCTTGTGTTTGATCTTACTCAAGGATCACTTGCATAAAATTTGACCTGTTAGTAACAGCCTGCATTTAATTCCTGGAACCTGTGTTCTGAGTGACTGGCTTCCAGACTATATGCAAATATACAGAGTTGAGTATATATCTTTTTGGCTATATTTTGTTAATTGTTGCTTAGATCTCTGTTGAAACTGTTCATCTCCCTGATCTGAGAGACTGATCTGCAAATATACAGAGCTGAGTATATTTTTTTGGTTTTAGTGTTTGTACGGTTAGTTGTTGCTTAGATCTCTGTTGAAACTGCCCCCCCCCTATTTTCTGCCCTGTCTTCAGTTAGTAAAACTGTTTTTTACAGCTCGTGTGTTATCTAACTCAAGGATCACTTGCATAAAATTTGACCTGTTAGTAACAGCCTGAATTTAATTGCTGGAACCTGTGCTCTGAGAGAATGCCTTCCAGACTATCTGCAAATATACAGAGCAGAGCATATTTTTTTTGGTTGTAAAGTTTGTTAATTGTTGCTTAGATCTCTGTTGAAACTGTTGTCTCCCTGTTCTGAGAGACTATTCTGCAAATATACAGAGTTGAGTATATTTTTTAGGTTTTAGAGTTTGTACTGTTAGTTGTTGCTTAGATCTCTGTTGAAACTGTTTTCCCCACCCCACCCCTATTTTCTGCTGTGTCTTCAGTTGGTACAACTGTTTTTTGCTGCTTGTTTGGTATCTAACTCAAGGATCACTTGCATAAAATTTGACCACTTAGTAACAGCCTGCATTTAATTGCTGGATCCTGTTTTCTGAGAAGCTGCCTTCCAGACTATCTGCAAATATACAGAGCTGAGTATATATTTTTTGGTTATAGAGTTTATTAATTATTGCTTAGATATCTGTTGAAACTGTTGTCTCCCTGTTCTGAGAGATTATTCTGCAAATATACAGATCTCATTATATATTTTTGGTTTTAGAGTTTGTACTGTTAGTTGTTGCTTAGATCTCTGTTGAAACTTTTTCCCCACCCCCCCTATTTTCTGCTGTGTCTTCAGTTGGTATAACTGTTTTGTTACAGCTTGTGTCTTATCTAACTCAAGGATCACTTGCATAAAATTTGACCTGTTAGTAACAGCCTGCATTTATTTGCTGGAACCTGTGTTCTGAGAGACTGCCTTCCAGACTATCTGCAAATATACAGAGCTGAGTATATTCTTTTGGTTATAGAGTTTGTTAATTGTTGCTTAGATCTCTGTTGAAACTGTTGTCTCCCTGTTCTGAGAAACTATTCTGCAAACATACAGAGGTGAGTATATTTTTTTTGGTTTTAGAATGTGTACTGTTAGTTGTTGCTTACATCTCTGTTGAAACTGTTTTTCCCACCCCACTATTTTCTGCTGTGTCTTCAGTTGGTATAACTGGCTGTTACAGCTTGTGTGTTATCTAACTCAGGGATCACTTGCATAAAATTTGACCTGTTAGTAACAGCCTGCATTTAATTGCTGAAACCTGTGTTCTGAGAGACTGCCTACCAGACTATATACAAATATACAGAGCTGAGTATATATTTTTTGGTTATAGAGTTTGCTAATTGCTGCTTTGATCTCTGTTGAAACTGTTGTCTCCCTGTTCTGAAAGACTGATCTGCAAATATACAGAGCTGAGTATATTTTTTTGTTTTTAGAGTTTGTACTGTTAGTTGTTGCTTAGATCTCTGTTGAAACTGTTCCCCCTATTTTCTGCTGTGTCTTCATTTGGTATAACTGTTTTTTATAGCTTGTGTGTTATCTAACTTAAGGATCCCTTGCGTAAAATTTTTCCTGTTAGTAACAGCCTGCATTTAATTGCTGGAACCTGTGTTCTGAGAGACTGCCTTCCAGACTATCTGCAAATATACAGAGCTGAGTATATTTTTTTGGTTATAGAGTTTGTTAATTGTTGCTTAGACCTCTGTTGAAACTGTTGTCTGCCAGTTCTGAGAGACTATTCTGCAAATATACGGAGCTGAGTATATATTTTTTAGTTTTAGAATTTGTGCTGTTAGTTGTTGCTTAGAACTCTGTTGAAACTGTTTCCCCACCCCACTATTTTCTGCTGTCTTCAGTTGGTATAATTGTTTTTTTATAGCTTGCGTGTCATCTAACTCAAGGATCACTTGCATAAAATTTGACCTGTTAGTAACAGCCTGCATTTAATTGCTGGAACCTGTGTTCTGAGAGACTTCCTTTCAGACTATCTGCAAATATACAGAGCTGAGTATATATTTTTTGGGTATAGAGGTTGTTAATTTTTGATTAGATCTCTGTTGAAACTGTTGTCTCCCTGTTCTGAGTGACTATTCTGCAAATATACAGAGATGAGTATATTTGTTTTGGTTTTAGAGTTTGTACTGTTAGTTGTTGCTTAGATTTCTGTTGAACCCCCCCCCCTATTTTCTGCTTTGTCTTCAGTTGGTATAACTGTTTTTTACAGCTTGTGTGTTATCTAACTCAAGGATCACTTGCATAAAATTGGAACTGTTAGTTACAGCCTGCATTTAATTGCTGGAACCTGTGTTCTGAGAGATTGCCTTCCAGACGATCTGCAAATATACAGAGCTGAGTATATTTTGTTGGTTATAAAGTTTAATTGTTGCTTAGACCTCTGGGGAAACTGTTGTTTCCCAGTTCTGAGAGACTATTCTGCAAATATACAGAGCTGAGTATATATTTTTTGGTTTTAGAGTTTGTGCTGTTAGTTGTTGCTTAGATCTCTGTTGAAACTCTTTTCCCTACCCCACCCCTATTTTCTGCTTTGTCTTCAGTTGGTATAACTGTTTTTTTACAGCTTGTGTGTTATCTAACTCAAGGATCACTTGCATAAAATTGGAACTGTTAGTAACAGCCTGCATTTAATTGCTGTAACCTGTGTTCTGAGAGACTGCCTTCCAGACTATCTGTCTGCAAATATACAGAGCTGAGAATATATTTTTTGGTTATAGAGTTTGTTAATTATTGCTTAGATCTCTGTTGAAACTGTTGTCTCCCTGTTCTGAGAGACAATTCTGCAATATACAGAGCTGAGTATATAATTTTATGTTTTTAAAGTTTGTACTGTTGGTTGTTGCTTAGATCTCTGTTGAAACTGTTTTCCCCACCTCGCCCCTTTTCCTGCTGTGTCTTCAGTTGGTATAACTGTTTTTTACAGCTTGTGTGTTATCTTACTCAAGGATCACTTGCATAAAATTTGACCTGTGAGTAACGGCCTGCATTTATTTGCTGGAACCTGTGTTATGAGAGACTGCCGTCCAGACCATTTGCAAATATGCAAAGCTGAGTATATATATTTTTAGGTTATAGAGTTTGTTAATTGTTGCTTAGATCTCTGTTGAAACTGTTGTCTCCCTGTTCTGAAAGACTATTCTGCAATATACAGAGCTGAATATATTTTTATGGTTTTAAAGTTTGTACTGTTAGTTGTTGCTTAGATCTCTGTTGAAACTGTTTTCCCCACCTTGCCCCTATTTCCTGCCATGTCTTCATTTGGTATAACTGTTTTTTACAGCTTGTGTGGTATGTAACTCAAGGATCACTTACATAAAATGTGAGTGGTTAGTAACAGCCTGCATTTAATTGCTGGAACCTGTGTTCTGAGAGACTGCCTTCCAGTGTGTCTGCAAATATGCAGAGCTGAGTATATTTTTTTGGTTATAGACTTTTTTAATTGCTGGTTAGATCTTTGTTGAAACTGTTGTCTCCCTGTTCTGAGAGACTATTCTGCAAATATACAGAGCTGAGTACATATTTTTGCTTTTATAGTTTGTACTGTTAGTTGTTGCTTAGATCTCTGTTGAAACTGTTTTCCCCACTCCCATTTCCTGCCGTGTCTTCAGTTGGTATAACTGTTTTTTACAGCTTGTGTGTTATCTAATTCAAGGATCACTTGCATAAAATTTGACCTGTTAGTAACAGCCTGCATTTAATTGCTGGAACCTGTGTTCTGAGAGACTGCCTACCAGACTATATGCAAATATACAGAGCTGAGGATATATATTTTTTTGGTTATAGAGTTTGTTAATTGCTGCTTTGTTCTCTGTTGAAATTTTTGTCTCCCTGTTCTGAGAGACTATTCTGCAAATGTACAGAGCTGAGTATATATTTTTTGGCTTTAGAGTTTGTACTGTTAGTTGTTACTTAGATCTCAGTTGGAACTGTCCCCCCCACCCTATTTTCTGCTGTGTCTTCAGTTGGTATAATTGTTTTTTACAGCTTGTGTGTTATCTAACTCAAGGATCACTTGCATAAAATTTGACCTGTTAGTAACAGCCTGCATTTAATTGTATTTTTTGGTTATAGTTTTTTTTAATTGTTGCTTTAGATCTCTGTTGACTGTTGTCTCCCCTGTTCTGAGAGACTTCTGCAATAATATACAGATATAAGTATATTTTTTTATTTTAGTTTTTACTGTTGTTTGTTGCTTAGATCTGATCTCTGCCGTTTGCCCCCTTTTTTTTCTTTTTACAGCTTGTGTGTTATCTAACTCAAGGATCACTTGCATAAAATTTGACCTGTTAGTAACAGCCTGCATTTAATTGCTGGAACCTGTGTTCTGAGAGACTTCCTTCCAGACTATCTGCAAATATACAGAGCTGAGTATATATTTTTTGGTTATAGAGTTTTTTAATTGTTGCTTAGATCTCTGTTGAAACTGTTGTCTCCCTGTTCTGAATGACTATTCTGCAAATATACAGCGATGAGTATATTTTTTGATTCTAGAGTTTGTACTGTTAATTGTTGCTTAGATCTCTGTTGAAACTGCCCCCCCCCTATTTTCTGCTGTGTCTCTATTTATATATAACTTTTTTTTCTGTTTTTTAGTTAACTAAAGTTGGGACTTTGTGAATTTGACCTGTGAGTACATGCCTGCATTAATTGCTGGAACATGTGTTCTGGTTCCTGTGTTCTGAGAGACTGCTTCCCAGACTATCTGCAAATATACATATATTTTTATATTTTGTGGTTATTTACTTTTTAATTGCTGGTTAGATTGTTTTGTTGCGAAAGTCTCCTCTGCTGCAATATACAGAGCTGAATATATTTTTATTAAGTTTGTACTGTTAATTGTTGCTTAGATCTCTGTTGAAACAGTTTTCCCCACGTTGCCGCTATTTTCTGCCATGTCTTCAGTTGGTATAACTGTTTTTTACAGCTTGTGTGTTATCTAACTCAAGGATCACTTGCATAAAATTGACTTGTTAGTAACAGTCTGCATTTAATTGCTGGAACCTGTGTTCTGAGAGACTGCCTTCCAGACTATCTGCAAATATACAGAGCTGAGTATATATTTTTTTGGTTATACAATTTGTTAATTGTTGCTTAGACCTCTGTTGAAACTGTTGTCTCCCAGTTCTGAGAGACTTTTCTGCAAATATACAGAGCTGAGTATATTTTTTTGGTTTTATAGTTTGTACTGTTAGATGTTGCTTAGATCTCTGTTGCAACTATTCCCCCCTATTTTCTGCTGTGTCTTCATTTGATATAACTGTTTTTTCCACTTGTGTGTTATCTAACTAAAGGATCACTTGCATAAAATTTGACCTGTGAGTAACAGCCTGCATTTAATTGCTGGAACATGTGTTCTGAGAGACTGCCTTCCAGACTATCTGCAAATATACAGAGCTGAGTATATATTTTTTGGTTATAGAGTTTGTTAATTGTTGCTTAAACCTCTGTTGAAACTTTTGTTTCCCAGCTCTGAGAGACTATTCTGCAATATACAGAGCTGAGTATATTTTTTTGGTTTTAAAGTTTGTACTGTTAGTTGTTGCTTAGATCTTTCTTGAAACTGTTTCCCCACTCCCCTATTTTCTGCTGTGTCTTCAGTTGGTATAACTGATCTTTACAGCTTGTGGGTTATCTAACTCAAGGATCACTTGCATAAAATTTGACCTGTTAGTAACAGCCTGCATTTAATTGCTGGAACCTGTGTTCTGAGAGACTGCCTTCCAGACTATTTGCAAATATACAGAGCTGAGTATATATTTTTTGGTTATAGAGTTTTTTAATTGCTGCTTAGATCTCTGTTGAAACTGTTGTCTCCCTGTTCTGAGAGACTAATCTGTAAATATACATAGCTGAGTATATTTTTCTTGGTTTTAGAGTTTGTACTGTTAGTTGTTGCTTAGATCTCTGTTGAAACTGTCTTCAGTTGGTATTACTGTTTTTTCAGCTTGTGTGTTATCCAACTCATGGATTACTTGCATAGAATTTGACCTGCTAGTGACAGCCTGCATTTAATTGCTGGAACCTGTTTTCTGTTAGACTATTTTCCAGACTATCTGCAAATATACAGAGCTGAGTATATATTTTTTGGTTATAGAGTTTGTTAATTGTTGCTTAGATCTCTGTTGAAACTGTTGTCTCCCTGTTCTGAGAGACTGATCTGCAAATATACAGAGCTGAATATATTTTTGGTTTTAGAGTTTGTACTGTTAGTTGTTGCTTAGATCTCTGTTGAAATGTTCCCAACCCATTGTCTGCTGTGTCTTCATTGGGTATTACTGTTTTTTACAGCTTTTGTGTTATCTAACTCAAGGATCACTTGCATAAAATTTGACCTGTTAGTAACAGCCTGCATTTAATTGCTGGAACCTGTGATCTGAGAGACTGCCTTCCAGACAATCTGCAAATATACAGAGCTGAGTATATATTTTTTGGTTATAGAGTTTTTTAATTGTTGCTTAGATCTCTGCTGAAACTGTTGTCTCCCTGTTCTGAATGACTATTCTGCAGTTTGTACTGTTAATTGTTGCTTAGATCTCTGTTGAAACTCTTCAGTTGGTATAACTGTTTTTTACAGCTTGTGGGTTATCTAACTCAAGGATCACTTGCATAAAATTTGACCTGTTAGTAACAGCCTGCATTTATTTGCTGGAGCGTTTGTTCTGAGATACTGCCTTCCAGACTATCTGCAAATATACAGAGCTGAGTATATATTTTTTTGGTTATACAACACTTGCATAAAATGTGACCTGTTAGTAACAGCCTGCATTTAATTGCTGGAACCTGTGTTCTGAGAGACTGCCTTCCAGACTATCTGCAAATATACAGAGCTGAGTATATTTTTTTGGTTATAGACTTTTTTAATTGCTGGTTAGATCTTTGTTGAAACTGTTGTCTCCCTGTTCTGAGAGACTATTCTGCAAATATACAGAGCTGAGTACATATTTTTGCTTTTATAGTTTGTACTGTTAGTTGTTGCTTAGATCTCTGTTGAAACTGTTTTCCCCACCTTGCCCCTATTTCCTGCCGTGTCTTCAGTTGGTATAACTGTTTTTTACAGCTTGTGTGTTATCTAATTCAAGGATCACTTGCATAAAATTTGACCTGTTAGTAACAGCCTGCATTTAATTGCTGGAACCTGTGTTCTGAGAGACTGCCTACCAGACTATATGCAAATATACAGAGCTGAGTATATATTTTTTTGGTTATAGAGTTTGTTAATTGCTGCTTTGATCTCTGTTGAAATTTTTGTCTCCCTGTTCTGAGAGACTATTCTGCAAATATACAGAGCTGAGTATATATTTTTTGGTTTTAGAGTTTGTACTGTTAGTTGTTACTTAGATCTCAGTTGAAACTGCCTCCCCCCTATTTTCTGCTGTGCCTTCAGTTGGTATAATTGTTTTTTACAGCTTGTGTGTTATCTAACTCAAGGATCACTTGCATAAAATTTGACCTGATTGTAACAGCCTGCATTTAATTGCTGGAACCTGTGTTCTGAGAGACTGCCTTTTAGACTTTCTGTAAATATACAGAGCTGAGAATATATATTTTTTGGTTATAGAGTTTGTTAATTGTTGCTTAGATCTCTGTTGAAACTGTTGTCTCCCTGTTCTGAGAGACTGTTCCGCAATATACAAAGCTGAGTATATTTTTATGGTTTTAGAGTTTGTACTTTTAGTTGTTGCTTAGATCTCTGTTGAAACTGTTATCCCCACCTCACCCCTATTTTCTGCTGTGTCTTCAGTTATTATAACTGTTTTCTACAGCTTGTGTGTTATCTAACTCAAGGATCACTTGCATAACATTTGACCTGTTAGTAATAGCCTGCATTTATTTGCTGGAACCTGTGTTATGAGAGACTGCCTTCCAGACTATTTGCAAATATACAGAGCTGAGTATATATTTTTTTGGTTATAGAGTTTTTTAATTGCTGCTTAGATCTCTGTTGAAACTGTTGACTCCCTGTTCTGAGAGACTGATCTGCAAATATACAGAGCTCAGTATATATTTTTTGGTTTTAGAGTTTGTACTGTTAGTTGTTGCTTAGATCTCTGTTGAAACTGTTTTCCCCACCACCCCTATTTTTTGTTGTGTCTTTAGTTGGTATTACTGTTTTTTACAGCTTGTGTGTTATCTAACTCAAGGATCACTTGCATAAAATTTGACCTGTTAGTGACAGCCTGCATTTAATTGCTGGAAACTGTTTTCTGAGAGACTGCCTTCCAGACTATCTGCTAATATACAGAGCTGAGTTTATTATTTTTTTTTTTGGTTATAGAGTTTGTTAATTGCTGCTTAGATCTCTGTTGAAACTGTTGTCTCCCTGTTCTGAGAGACTGATCTGCAAATATACAGAGCTGAATATATTTTTTCGGTTTTAGAGTTTGTACTGTTAGTTGTTGCTTAGATCTCTGTTGAAATGTTCCCAACCCATTGTCTGCTGTGTCTTCATTGGGTATAACTGTTTTTTACAGCTTTTGTGTTATCTAACTCAAGGATCACTTGCATAAAATTTGACCTGTTAGTAACATCCTGCATTTAATTGCTGGAACCTGTGATCTGAGAGACTGCCTTCCAGACAATCTGCAAATATACAGAGCTGAGTATAATTTTTTGGTTATAGAGTTTAACTGTTGCTTAGTCCTCTGTTGAAACTCTTGACTCCCTGTTCTGAAAAACTATTTTGCAAATATACAGAGCTGATTGTATTTATTTGGTTTTAGAGTTTGTAATGTTAGATGTTGCTTAGATCTCTGTTGAAACTGTCCCCCCCCCATTTTCTGCCATGTCTTTAGTTGGTATAACTATTTTTTACAGCTTGTGTGTTATCTAACTCAAGGATCACTTGCATAAAATTTGACCTGTTAGTAACAGCCTGCATTTAATTGCTGGAAACTGTTCTGAGAGACTGCCTTCCAGACTATCTGCAAATATACAGAGCTGAGTTTATTTATTTATTTTTTTTTGCTTATAGAGTTTGTTTATTGCTGCTTAGATTCATAGGTTCATAGGTTCATAGGTTGGTACTAGGCTATCAGCCCTAGGGCCTATACAAGCCTAGCCATAACAATTCCCTGGCTATTTCTTCCCACATTATTTACTTTCCTGATCTCTGTTGAAACTGTTGTCTCCCTGTTCTGAGAAACTATTCTGCACATATACAGAGCTGAGTATTTTTTTTTGTTTTAGAGTTTGTACTGTTAGTTGTTGCTTAGATCTCTGTTGAAACTGTTTTCCCCACCCGCCTATTTTCTGCTGTGTCTTCAGTTGGTATAACTGTTTTTTACAGCTTGTGTGTTGTCTAAACTAAGGATCACTTGCATAAAATTTGACCTTTTAGTAACAGCCTACATTTAATTTCTGGAACCTGTGTTCTGAGAGGCTACATTCCAGACTATCTGCAAATATGCAGAGCTGAGTATATTTTTTGGTTATAGAGTTTGTTATTTGTTGCTTAAATCTCTGTTGAAACTGTTGTCTCCCTGTTCTTAGAGACTATTCTGCAAATATACAGAGCTGAGTATATATTTTTTGGTTATAGAGTTTTTTTAATTGCTGCTTAGATCTCTGTTGAAACTGCTGACTCCCTGTTCTGAGAGACTGATCTGAAAATATACAGAGCTGAGTATATTCTTTTGGTTTTAGAGTTTGTACTGTTAGTTGTTGCTTAGATTTCTGTTGAAACTGTTTTCCCCACCCTCCCTATTTTCTGCTGTGTCTTCAGTTGGTATTACTGTTTTTTTACCGCGTGTGTGTTATCCAACTCATGAATAACTTGCATAAAATTTGACCTGTTAGAAACAGCATGCATTTAATTTGCTGGAACCTGTGTTCTGAGCGACTGTCTTCCAGACTATCTGCATATATACAGAACTGAGTTTATTTATTATTTTTTTTTTGGTTATAGAGTTTAATTGTTGCTTAGATCTCAGTTGAAACTGTTGCCTCCCTGTTCTGAGAGACTGATCTGCAAATATACAGAGCTGAGTATCAAATATACAGAGCTGAGTATATTGTTTTGGTTTTAGAGTTTGTACTGTTAGTTGTTGCTTAGATCTCTGTTGAATCTGTCCCCCCTATTTCCTGGTGTGTCTTCAGTTGGTATAACTGTTTTTTACAGTTTTTGTGTTATCTAACTCAAGGATCACTTGTATAAAATTTGACCTGTTAGTAACAGCCTGCATTTAATTGCTGGAACCTGTGTTCTGAGAGACTGCCTTCCAGACTATCTGCAAATATACAGAACTGAGTATAATTTGTTGGTTATAGTTTTTAATTGTTGCTTAGACCTCTGTTGAAACTCTTGTCTCCCTGTTCTGGGAGACTATTCTGCAAATATACAGAGCTGAGTGTATTTTTTGGTTTTAGAGTTTGTACTGTTAGCTGTTGCTTAGATCTCTGTTGAAACTGTTTTCCCCAACCCCTCCCCCCTCATTTTCTGCCATGTCTTCATTTGGTATTGCTGTTATTTACAGCTTGTGTGTTATTTAACTCAAGGATCACTTGCATAAAATTTGACCTGTTAGTAACAGCCTGCATTTAATTTCTGGAAACTGTGCTCTGAGAAATTGTCTTCCAGACTCTCTGCAAATATACAGAGCTGAGTTTATTTTTTTTTTTGGTTATACAGATTGTTTTTTGCTGCTTAGATCTCTATTGAAACTGTTGTCTCCCTGTTCTGAGAGACTGATCTGCAAATATACAGAGCTGAGTATATATTTTTTTGGTTTTAGAGTTTGTACTGTTAGTTGTGGTCTTAGATCTCTGTTGAAGCTGTTTTGTCCCACCCACCCTCCCTATTTTTGGTTTGTAGTTTAAATTTGGTGGCTTTTGCAGTTGCCCGGCCCACTGTAGATTTGATCTGGGACACTCCCCCAGTTCCATCCCTTTACCACATTCTACCAAATAATCTCTTTCTGCACTTGCTTTTAGTCCTTTTTAAATTAATTGCATTTTTTAAACTTTGTTTAATGTAATATTGCTACATACTCAAGTGTGCTAGTTTGCACTTCATGCGAATTCTTTTTACTACTGTTTTTGCTACTTTTCTGTAAAAAAAAAAAAAGAAACTGCAAGCCTGTTTCCTACTTTTCCTGTTACCAGTGTTCCAGGTACCGATTTGCTGTATCCAGGACTGTATGTAAGCTTCTGAGCCCCCCAAGTCTTTCTGTGTGGAGGGATGCCTTCTAGCTTAACAGTGGGAGTGGTAAGCACTATGTAACCTGTCTACCACATAAGGAGTTGTTCTGGCCCAGAAATTGGTCGACAGACCACAATGCTTTGCCACAGATGGCCTGCACTTGTCACCCCTGAGATTCCGGACACTGGCTAAGGCTCTTGCTGCCCCTATATGCTTTTTTAGGCAAATAACAAATTCACCACCATAAAAGGAACAGGCAAGCAAAAACTGAGGCTAATGCTACTCAGTGCTAGAAGTCTAAATCTCAAAATGCACTCACTCGAGGCAATCCTTAAAATGGAGAACATTGATATCTGTGCAGTGACTGAGACCTGGTTCAAGGCTCCAGAGGCCACCCCTGCACTACCAGGCTATAAGTCATACCACACTTTTTGGTCATGTAACCTGGACCGAAACACCAAAGGTGGAGGTGTGTCCATATTCATTAAGGATATCCACACCTCTAGGCTAGTTGCTCAGCATAATGTAACCGAGGTTGTCCAAGTGCAACTAACTCTGGGCAAAACTGCAATCCAAATTGTAGCTTGCTGCACATCCCCCATCATAGCCCAGGATTCCTACTCCTCTTTTCTTGATGCACTGGAAAATATTAGGGTTCAACCAAGCACCCTAATAATGGTCGACTTCAACTACCTACCATTAACTGGGAAAACTACTCGTGTACCAACTCCTTAGCTCAACGCTCTCTGGAATTCATAAACTACAATGCTCTGGATCAACTTATCCACACCCCCACCATGGGCAACAATATCCTAGACCTAGTTATTACCAACATGAGTGACCAGTGTTCCACATCTGAAGTCAACTCCTCCTTGGTCCGATCCAACCATAAGCTAATCACTCTTGATATCCACACCCCGCCCCCTCCCACCATTAAGGAAACTATGGTGAAAGATTTCTACAAAGCCAACTTCATGCTTCTTAAGACAGAAGTGGTGAACTTCATGATACCTATGCAGATAGACGATACAGTTACAACTGCTGAATCCTACACAAATGCACTCTATAAGCACTTACACAAGTGCATGGATCGTGCTATCCCAAACAGAACCAAGATGCTATCTTCCAAAAAGAAAGAAGCCAATCTGGTGGTCCCTGCCATAAACACATTGTACAGCAGAAGAAAGAAACTGTTGCAAAAGACAGTAAAATCCCCATGAGTGGAGGAGCTCCCTGGTCAGCCTCAGTAAGAAGCTGAGATACCTTATAAGATCCTCCAAAGCTAGCTATTAAAACAAAATTGCCACTAATTCCAAGGACAACCACAAAACATTCTATAGCTATGTCAAAAATCTCGATGGCAACACCCAGATCTTCTCTGAGTTACAGCACAAAGGCACAAAAATTATAGAACCAACTGATATTGCCAACATCCTGGCAGATAGGTTCAGTGCTAACTTTACCCCCCTCTCACCCCCTAAAGGGCCCATATCTATACAGGAAGAATGCAGAGTCCCTTTAATCACAATTACGCAGGTAAAGGTTGCACTCTCTAAAGCCAAAAACACAACATCCATGGGACTGGACAACATCCCAAGCTGCGTTTTACACAAACTTCAGAACGAACTGGCTCCTCACTTAAGCACCATTTTCAATAATAGCCTCACATCAGGCTTTGTACCCACTGAATGGCACACAGCAACAGTTATCCCACTTCACAAAGGGGGAGCCATCACTGATCCCGGGTACTATCGACCTATTAGCCTGATGAGCCTGGTCTGCAAGGCCATGGAACGTATCATCATGGAACTCATAAATAAAGACATTGGTAACCTCTAAACTCTGGATCCCACCCAGTTCAGGTTTGTGAAAGGCAGATTATGCCTCCTGAACCTGATTGACTTCTTTGAGGCAGTCACCAAAGCCGTAGATGAAGGTAAGGTGGTTCACACAGCCTATCTTGACCTCACCAAGGCTTTCAACACCATCCCCCATTCTAGAATTATAGCTAAACTCACTAAACTAGGTATAAATCCCTACATCACAAGATGGGTTGCCAACTGGCTCACTGACAGAACCCACACTGTAAAAGTTGGAAACTCCAAATCTGACCTCAAAGCAATGACAAGTGGAGTACCACAGGGTTCCATCCTGGGAACCTCTACTGTTTGGTATGTACTTCTCTGAAGTACAGGCTAACATAGAAGGCCTTTGGCTAATGAAGTTTGCAGATGACTGCAAACTAGGAGCCATAGTCAAGTCCCCAAATGATGTGGGCATCCTACAGAAGGGCCTAGCTGAGACAGATCCCTGGTGTCAGAGCCATGGCCTCAAGCTCAATGCCAAAAAGTGAAGTGTCATCTCCTTTGGTAAAAACTCTGTACCTATAAACTACCACATAGGCAGCAATCTACTTAACACGGAATGCGTGATAAGAGACCTTGGGACCCAGGTGGACAGTAGTCTCTCCTTTGATAGTCACATCACCACAGTAGTAAGGAAGTCCTTCTACGTGAAACACCTCATCATAAAAGGGTTCTCATCTATGAAAAAGAGGTCATTGTTCCCCTCTACAAGACACTTGTTAGACCCATTATAGAGTACACTGCCCCTTTTGAAATGTACCTCACAAGACATCTGCAGCAGCAGGAAAGGCCACAGAAATACCTCACAAAGAAGATTACTGGCCTCAAACAAATGCCCTACACTGACCGCCTCAAAAAACTCCAGCTTTACTTCATAGCGTATCGCCTACTCTGAGGTGATATCTGCCTAACATATAAAGCTATGTCAAACCCAGAGCTGTTGGACATGCTAAACCTAAAGAAATCCCAATCCCTCTGAGCTACATGCTCTAGGGACCTAAACCTTGTCACCACAATAAACAGGACATGCTGAAGGGATAGATTCCTGTCCCAGAGATCTTCCCATACTCTGGAACAGGTTACCCATCTATGTCAAGCAAAGTTCTTCATTAGCACTCTTCAAGAAAAATCTTTATGTGTGGATGGGAAATAGGAAATACACCCTGGGGGTCACTTCTGTGTCTCTGCTCGACAGTGGCACAGGAAAATAACTTTCTTCGGTGGTGTAAGCCAGGGAACCTTGTTGGCTAGGCTTACGTAGGCCCTTGGGCTGATAGCCTAGTACCTACCTATGAACCTATGGAAGATGGCATTATTTTTAAAGGTCCTAAAATTGTTTTTCCTACTTCCTTACAACATGAATATATCCAGATTTTGCATCATGGTCACCCAGGTTCCAAATCTACCCAAAGAAGGGTGAGTGGCCTAATATTTTGGCCTTCTCTAGCAAAAGACATTGATAGAGTACTTTCTTCTTGCTCAGTATTGAATAGTACTAAACCACATTTGCAAAAAGAACCACTTCAGCTAAGTCAAATTCCTGAACTACCTTGGTAACAGTAGCCACTGATATATTCGAGTGGAACAACCAGCATTACTTATTGTTGACAGACTCTTATTCAAACTGGTTTGAGATTGATTTTCTACCTAATATAACATCCACTGTTGTTATTACCAAGTTAAAATGTCATTTCTAAGTCCATGGTAGTCAACACAAATTTATTTCTGACAATGGTACCCAATTTACCAGTCAGTTGTTTCAGAAATTTGCAAAAGAATTGGACTTTGTACATGTTACTAGTAGTCCAGAATATTCACAGTCAAATGGAGTAGCTGAACGTGCAGTACGGACTGCAAAGCAATTGCTGGAGAAATCAAAACGTGATAAAACCACTGTCTTTTTGAATTTACTTAATCTCAGAAACATACCCCATGATGATATATTTGGCTTGCCTGCTTAAAGACTTATATCTAGGCAAACCAGAACAACATTGCCTATTAGTTCCAGTTTGTTAAAGCCTAAAGCTAAGAACAACAGGACAATTAAAGCTCATCTTTTCAGAAAGCATTTTTTCCAGAAGTCCAGTTATTACAAATTGAGCAGATTTATTTGTCCATTGAAAAAAGGAGAGACAGTGAGAATATAAACGGTGAAAGGTTTTGACCAGATTGGTCAAGTAACAGGTATATGTAAGGGGGCCGAGATCCTACTTCATAGACTCTGAGGGTATGTAGTACAGAAGAAATTGAGGACATATTCTTGTACCAGAATCAATACTGTAGCATTGTTCCTGTGCTACAACCTCTAGATCTCAGAGACATCCAGACAATGTTACTGTTGCAGCACATGTCTTATTGTCTACTTCCATTCCTGATGATGTTCCTGATGTCTCCAAAATTAAACATTCAGCAGAGACAGTCCCATTTGCTAGACCTAATTCCAATTTCTATGTCACATGATTTGGTCATATTTCCAGAGGTATTGTGAAACACACAGCAACCTGGACATAATTGTCTATATGTATTTAGTTCTGTATAATTGCATGACAAAGAATTATTTGTATCAATTGCATGTCAGTCAATATTGTCAATATTTTATGACTGATTTCTCAAAGAGGGAGGATGTAAAGTAGTGTGTGTGTGCGTGTGTGTGTGTGCGTGTGTGTGTGTGTGTATGTGAGTGCGTGTGAGTGCGTGTGTGTGCGTGTGTGTGTGTGTGTGTGTGTGTGTGTGTGTGTGTGTGTGTGTGTGTGTGTCTGTGAATGTGAGTGTGTGTGTGTGTGTGTATGTGTGTGTGTCTGTGTGTGTCTGTGTGTGTCTGTGTGTGTCTGTGTGTGTCTGTGTGTGTCTGTGTGTCTGTGTGTGTCTGTGTGTGTCTGTGTATGTGAGTGTGTGTGTGTGTGTGTGTCTGTATATGTGAGTGTGTGTGTGTGTGTGTGTGTGTGTGTGTGTCTGTGTGTCTGTGTATGTCAGTGTGTGTGTTTGTGTGTGTGTGTGTGTGTGTGTGTGTGTGTGTGTGTGTGTGTGTGTGTGTTGCACCTGTAAGAAGCATTTCAAGGTCAGCACATGCATATAAATAGCAAGCATGTGCTAGCCTCAGTACCATTTTGCGAGTGTAGCCAGACAGTGAGCATGTGTGAGTGCACTAACTAGTTTGTTTATAAGTTTACCTAAGTTAACGTTATTTAACCTCAGTCTTGATGTATTTGTACATAATAAAGCTGCTTGAGCACGGAGACGTTTCTATTTTATCCTGACTGAACGAGCAACAAAAATGATCAGAAAAAAAAAAAACAGAATTATTAGAGATATTTTTAGGTGGTACAGGCTGTCTGCTACACTTATTGTTGTTGTTGTAAACCCATTCTCCCACAAACTCATTTCCTCTAACTCATGGAATATTTGCTTTTCCTACAAAGCTAAGTACTTCCTTTATTCCAGGGTGTAGTCGCATTGTCGGTATAATAAATTTGCAGGGGTACTAAGGTTCAGGTTCTGCAAAAACATGTTTACTTACCTATGTAAACAATTTTGTCTGTTGCCTTCTGCATTATAATGACTAGTGCTTCCCACATAATTGTCATGTTTTTCTCATTATGGTGTTTAGATGATGTTATTGACCTGCACTATTTAAAAAGGCAGTGTACTATTTCATAGTTTGTTAGTAGATACACAGCTGCACTATAAACAATGCTAAAACATACATGTGCTGTTAAGGCAGCATTCAGCAGTCTCTGCTGTTCTACAGCACTTAACTCCATATACTATATGATTTTTGGTGCAATTTGTTGTGCGAGTGAACTAAACTAGCACACAGATGGCAATGTTTCCTTGTCACGGTGATCTAATGCTGTGTGAATGAGTTCTGTTAAGCTGAGACAGGCACCACCACCATCTTCTATGACACTACTTGTTATTTATAAACTCAATTAATTCTTCTAGCTTATAAACACATGTAATATTATAAATAATATGATGAAACATAATAGTGAAGCAGTAATCTGCATTGTGCAGTAAATATGAATGCAAAAGACCTATTGCAATGTTTCAAAGCTTCAATGACTATCTTTTCTTTACTTATGGAGGTGTAAAACATATATTCTTTGAAACAAAATGTGTGAAGGCAAAAAATGAAAATATCACATATTTTTCTCCTTCCACATTTCTGATTGAAATAGGTGCACAATTATACTTTTAGGATTTTCTACGAAGGGCCATGGACAGTGGACTTCAGACAGATGTAGTCTTCATTAATTAAGGAAAGGATTTGACTATTGCAACTATAGAGTCTTCATTCAGAGACTAGGGATGCTGTAGATGGATCCCTGGCTAAACAATTGTGCCAAAACACAGGTTTCTGATAGGACATAAAGACCACATCTTTGGCCTAGGTAGTCCTGCTGGTTTGCTATTACTCTGTACATGACTAACTTGATATAATTTGTTTGTAAATATACAGTTCACTTAAAATTGTTTCATACAATGACTCACTAGAGTGATGAGGAGACTTGACAATACTGTCTTGAGTTGTCTTCCTGGTTCCAGACAGGATATGCAAAATCGAATTTCTTTAAATGTGAACATATATCCCATGGACCAAGAAAGTTTGAAACAAGTTGCATGCCAAACACGGCATCCCTGACCCCGATAAAAATCTCAGAAGCCTTAACAGTTCTGGAGGACAGAACACTGCAATTTAGTAGGCATATTCTGCAGCTTTGCTTGCAAATAACAATACTATTGTTTTATATACTGGGATCTCTTTGGAACAAATTTTGCCTTATAATGTGTGATTGTATGCTGCATCTGTCAGACATGCACTTGAATTTTCCAGCAGTGTTGTTCTGCAAATAAAGAATACATAGTTAATGATACTGAAAACCTAAAGCAGTGATTGACTAAGATGGTACTTTGTCCTGATACTTTTTCCAAGTTAGGGGTTATTCATTGTTGCTCTTTTAGGCTTTAGCTGAAGTACCAGAACATTAGCCTGAATTTAGGTTTCAAAGTTGAACTTTTTTGTGAGACCTGCAGAAAGCTTTAACCATATGAGCTTATTTTCTGGGTTAAACCTTCCTATGGGAAACTGATTAACAGTCAAACAAAAGTGTGCAGATTCTACTGACACATTAAGGACTGGGTTGGACATCTTTTATTTGGGACAGTTTATATTGTGATGTTAGCTGAGACAGATTTAGAGTTATGGATGTAACCCTGTCTGGAAATATACAACACAAGTATATGCATAGTACTATATTCTAAGGTATTTCATTATTTGTTAGTTGGATTCATAAAGTATTGTGCACCATAAAATGGGATGGAGAGTTTCTCTCCTGGTCTCATCTGAAAATGATATCTGCCTAGTGGACTCTCCAGATCAACTAACTTAAATAAATACATGCAATCAATGAGAACAATATTAAGTAATCTCAAACAAAACATTAGAATTAGACTTTGAAGTTACTAAACTGCTGATACTGCCGACACATATAACACAACCACTTAAAAGCATTTATCATAGAAAATAATTCACAAAAGAGCATTCACTTTCCTATTCATACCTCAGATAAAATCAGTACTATGATTTCCATGATTTCAATATAACTTGAATTTCAGAATAAGTTTCACAATACATGCCAGATGCACCTCCTGCAAAAAGGTTGTTCTTCTCTTTTCAGGGTTGCTGTTATAAGCTATATAAGCATGGAAACCACGGGGTCCCTAGCCTGAAATTACTTCCTCCTCTTATGAATACAGCTAGTGCAAGCTAAAATTATCTGCTACTAAAAGAGCTACTTTAACACTACCTCACTCTTTTTAAGATTAAAACAGTAAAAAATATCAATCAACTGACATGCAGCTGTGCAAAATCAGCCTAGCTAGATGCACATACAGCAAATAGTGTGTGTGTGTGTGTGTGTGTGTGTGTGTGTGTGTGTGTGTGTGTGTGTGTGTGTGTGTGTGTGTGTGTGTGTGTGTTTGTATGTGTGTGCGCATGCTTGTGCGTGTGTGCACACGCGCGCGTTCATGTGTACGTGCATGTGTTTGTGTGTGTGTGTGTGTGTGTGTGTGTGTGTGTGTGTGTGTGTGTGTGTGTGTGTGTGAGGTGGGTGTGCTTCTCTAGTATTTAAATATCCTTCTCTCTTCTAAGACATTGTTCATACCATATGTTTACATTAAATATAATACATACAACCTTAATTTAGTTAGGTAACAGTTGAACCTGGGACATAAAATAATGGAAGGAATATTAAAGAGACAAAACATGCCAGAAATAAAAAATTCAAATGGAATAGGGGGGGGCAAAAGGAAGTAGAAATGGGATAGCATTTCACAAGTAACATGCACATGTGCAGTTTGCAATGATAACAATAAAAGCTAATGGTGGTATACAGTCTTATTTAAAATCCATAAAAGTATACAGTATGGGTATGTTTGTAAAGAGAAATCAACAATAGCAGGGTGAAATAAGTTCAATATAAATTTAATTGAAAAGATCATGTTTATACTATGGTACAGAATGTATAAGTTATTCAAGGCCAATCAATGAAGTCAAAGTATTTAACAACAATATGTTGTCATAGTTCAAATCTCACTATATTGTTGCATTCATACATGACATGAAATGGTACAGGACATGAAATAAGTGACAGTGAAAAGGTTTTTTGTTATGCAATCATTTAGTATGTCCTCAAAGAGAGACAGAAAAAGAAGGAAACAGAAAGTGAGAAAAATAGTGAATCCATCTTTTTACTGAGCAGGCAGAAACATGGCATAAGAGTATGGTTCAGAAGAAACAGTCAGGAGGAGAACCAAAAGTTGAAAAGGTACTTTGCTGAGGGCAGATTTGATGCAACAACTGGGATTTCTAAGATATACAAGAAGTCAACACATTTACATGATTAAGAAAAAATGCGTTTATATTACGCTGTCGAAAACTCAAACTGTCGACAGCGTAATAGTCAACATTAAAATCTCGAAACCCTCAAACATAGAACACACGCAAAAAAAAAAAAAACACCCAAACACAACACAAATTGCTCTCTGCAGGGGGGCAAGCCCCCCCTGCACCCCCCACACCCCCGCTACTTAAATATACCAACTCCGAGATCACACTACATTGCAGTAAACGGAAAATCTCCCCTTAAGGAGATTTCCATTTACACACGTGCTGACTTTCACTTTCGACATTTTGGTGCTGGCAAAATCAGCTTCGATATTGTTGGCCTTCGACAGGGTGAAGTAGACCCGAAAAAATTACCATCAAGCAGCACAAAATGACATGTCACCAATTTGTCCAATTAAATGGCAAGATAGAGATTATGTTATGGCCCCTACCCACCAAGAACTCCAAGAAAAGAAACAAAAATCACTACAGGAAATCGAAACTTACTTATCTAAACACCAACTCATTCTAAACCCAAATAAGACTAAGTTAATGGTTTTCACAAATAAAACATCAAAGATCCACTCTCCAGCTCTCTCTATTCACTCAGCAAATGGAACCAAGCTTGAACCTACAAATCACACCAAACTCCTAGTTGTAACAATAGATGACAGGCTAAAATTTGACAATCATATATCCCTAACAATCAAAAAAGTCCATGACAAACTTGGATCTGTCTACCAGCCCAAACCTTTCCTTACACACCAAGCCAGGCTTGCTACAGCAAGATCTCAACTTCTATCTACCCTTCTCTATTGTTCACACATCTTCACAAACTTATGCAAGTCTGATGTTAATAACTTAGATTCCTGCTATAATAAAATAGCAAAGTTTGCCAGCAACCATCCCCACAAAGCTCATCATTGTTCTGTTCTTCAGCATCTTAACTGGCTTGAACTTCCCAACCTGTTAACATTAAACCAACTTATCTTTACCCACAAAATCATTCACAGCCCCAGTTACTGCCCTGCACTCTCCACCTTGGTCCAACCTCATGTCAATACCTGGTCCTTCAGGTCTTCAGAAGACTATTACTAAAAATAACACAGTCTCACAACTACCATGGTGACTCCCTCTATTCTAATAACATTGCCAGGACCTGGAATGCTGTCCCGCAACACATTCAAAATATTCCCAACTATACTGCCTTTAATACAAAAACAAAGGAATATCTCAAATATACCTGGCTTTGCCCCTCTAGCTCACCAGGACAGGCTTCTTCCTCCTAGTTTTTCTCAACTTCTCTCAGTCCCCTTAAGCAGCACCATTGCTCCATCTGAGCTCTTTTAAACTTTTGATATAAGCACTGTTAGCTTAATCCATATAATTGTGTCAAGCATTCTCTGTATTATGCCATTGTATAGTCGCTAAACCTTTCCTTTCAGTATTAGTAAATTTTTGCTGACATATTTTCTTGTTTTTTTTATATTTTAGTCTCTGGAAATGTTAATTACTCAGTTATACATAGATCAGTACTTTTTATTCTCTATGGTGTGTGCTATCAATAATAATGTCTTAGTTATTTTAATTACTAATGTATATTTCTTGCTCTTAGCTTATTGACATTTAAACACTTAAGGACATCTAAGCAATTTTAATATCAGGTCTCACTTTACTGATTAAGAGCAGGCATTGTTTGACAACAAACAGTGGTAGGTTTTTAAAGTTGTTAGCATTTCAGTTAGCCACACTTACAAAGAGAAAGTGTGGCAGAATAGCATGTTTAGTAAGTTTTAAAGCCGGATAACATGTCTAATAAATTTTTAAGCCTTCTGCCTGCTTAATCAAATCCAAGTATGCAATCTACACCACATGGCTTTAGTTAAAGGGTTCAGTTAACTTTTAAAGAAGTTTACAAGATTAAGAAATCAAGATCTTTCCTTGAGTAAATAAAACTGAAGTGGTTCTTTTGCTAAGAGAGTTTCAGTGATTAGATTTATGAGGTCAGAAAAGACACTTTCCATGTCTTTACAAATATGCCTGGTAAGCCTGTTTGCTTCATAGTTACTCACATCCATAGCAGGCCCTCCCTTATGTGAAGACACTGTGATGACTTTTCTACAGGCTTCAGGGATGCAGTTTCTTGCAATATGCATTTCAAAGAGGTCTAATAAAGGGTCTGATAGATCATGCTTGACACTAATTTTTATGATTTCTGATAAATTATAAAGGCTCATAGATGTGGTGTTATTTGTTTTAGACGGGGTTGCTAGAGTCTCTTCCATAGTGATACTGGGTATCTGGACCTGAGGACTCTGTACTACAGTTATGATGGGTGAGGTCTAGTCTGCTCTACATTTATTAGCTAATATATTGCCTATTTCATTAGGTACAGAATGAGTCATATGATTTTGGATAACTCTCAGTATAGATGGATGTTTAACTTTCTAACACAGTAAAATAAAGATTTATAATTAATTTCAATATCAGTTTCTATTTTGAGTTTATATGCATTTCTTTATTTTCTGACTGCTGCCTTATGTTCTATAATATTATTGCCATCATAAAATGGTGAGTATGTGACCTCCATTTGGAACATAATGCTGTTTTCCCTTTTGTGTACAATTTGATACTAACTTAATAGATATCTTATGTTACAAAATCACTAAACTGGTCTTACTTGAAAATGATTTTAGTGTAGCATTACAACATGGAAAATGTCAAAATGCATTATGTGAAACTAAACCTCCTTTTGTATTTATTTTCCATGTTTTTCCATTCATTTCCATTCTTGCATTATAATTATGTTTAATAAACTCAGTGAAAATTATTTTCTAAATGCCATTGTAAAGCATTTCAGTCTCTTCATTAGATGTTTTAGCACTGAGAAAGATTGGTGGAAGTTTGCATACTGCTAGTAGCACTTAGTTCAGATGAAATGTTGTATTACTTTCATAGCAAGTGAATAAATACAGCTTAGTAACTGAAATAAATTGTATTTGCCCTACTGAATATAGTGAATGAATGGTCAGTATAAGATAAGTCAGAAAGTATGCATTGCTCCTTCATCTGTGTTGGTAGCCACAGCTACTGTTGCTGAAGTCCTTGGTTTTTCTAATTAAAGCTTGGACAGCCTTGAACAGTCAAAACATACCCTGGGATTCAATAAATTCCATGCAAGATTAAAACTATTCTTGCATGGAATGGTTCATGTGAGTATAGCACAGCAGCACGCCTTGCATATTCATGAATGCGCTGCTGTTCTACCTATATGGACACGAACCATGGATGAGTACAGGGCGTGTCCAAGTAGTGCACAGACACTGAACATGCCCCCTGCACTTAGAAAGTGCACTTTCTAAAGTAATCTGGCATAATTTTAGTAGGCACTGAAATAAACATCGGCATCAAAAAAGCAATGCAGGGGTGTGTCACAGGTCCTGTGACACACCCCCTGCATTGTCAAAGTGCTGTACAACACCTCTGCAACTTGATAAAGCAGGAAATGTGTGCAAATGCACAAATAATGGGGGATAAATCCCTCAAAAGGGACAAAACACACATATTGCCCACTAAACATAGAAAGTTGATAAAAAATAGGTCATGTATTAGCATGAATTACTGACGGGTAGAAGCCTGAAAGCAAATGTATGCCAATATTCTCTGACAGCAGTGCATGTTGACAAAGGCAAAAATAATGGGGGGAATAAATAATAAAATAGGGACACGTCTGAAAAAATTCCCTCACACACTCTTAGAAATGTGATAGAAAACAGGATATATATTAGCAGGAGTCCCTGAATGATAGAAGCCTGAAAGCAAAATGAATGCCGTTATTTCATGACTGCAGTCCTCAATGAATTGTCAGAACACCACAAGACTCACTTATATAATATACTAATATAATAATAATGCATAATTTTTTTTCCTAAGCTAAGGAATGTTTAAGCATAGCTAAGTGGGTGTGTACATTATGGCCTTCCACTTACCATAGCTTAAACATCCCATACAAGATAAATGCAAATATACAGGTGAAATTTCCAAGCCAAGATAGTGTAGTGGTTAAAGTCCCAGCTTTACATACAGGTGTTCACAGTTTGAGTTCCAAGACAGGCAACTTATTTTTCTATGGGAAAGTAGTGATAAAATTATTTTTGTAAACTTAAACTATGTAGCAACTGTTTTTTGTCAACCAGTGTAGTGTAGCAGGTCCAAAAGTGAGATGCCAGTCTAGGAAAGATGTGAATCCCCCATATAAACACAAGTACCCACACAGTATAGTCACACAAGAACATGATGTAATGAAAGCACATAGGGGGATGTCACAGCAGGTAAAAATAAATGTATAATATGTCAGTAATGATGAATCAATCCCACAATCCTGATACTTTATAAAATGAAATGTGAGCAATGTTATGTAGTGCTCAGCTATGCTAAGCTGGTGTAAGCATGTAAATGCTAAGCAATAAATAGCCCAGCTAAGCGGATTTGCACATTAGTAAGCAGTGCTCAACATCTAACCCTTTAAGTACTGCCAACCTTAGGTAAGTGGGCTTGCGTGTCACTTAGCTTAGCTCAGCATATTCAAAATGGGCCAATGACAGCAAAGGGTGGGAATTTGGCTCTATTTAAACCTCACAGGTGGGAATACAGCCATAACCAGTTGTAGCTCATCTTTGCAGACACCATACCGGTGTAGGAGAGGGATCGCACTTTCGAGCAGAAAGCTGGGGCATTCAGGAGTCCAGGGTCATGGCTGGACTCCTAATGAGAGACCATGGGAAGAGACTGCTGCAGGGCCAGTACCAGCATACCTCCCAACTGTACAAAATAACTCAGTTTTTACTGAGTTTTGGGATCCAAATACTGGGGTGCCATGATTCCCGAGTGGTACCCCTCCATTTCCAACTTTTTCCAGCTTTAGTTCTTATTTTATTTTTAATTTTTCCCAATTTTTTTTTTATTTTGAGCTGATGTTATCACATGCACGATGACGTCAGCTCCGTCAGGGCCATCATCCTATTGAAATTGAATTCATGGGCTCCAAGGGCACATTTCCAACTTTCCCCATGATCTGCAAGTGTGAGTGATTATCGGGTTATTCAAACAAGTGCTTTAGTGCTTTAGAAACAGTAGCTATTCAAACATTAGCTTTGGAAATGCTCTATCTGCCAGTTTGGGTTATTCAAATGATAGGAACAGTAGTTATTCTTAAGCAGAAACAGCTTGGTCTATCTGCCGGTTTGGCTGTTCGGGTTACTCAATTTCAAGCATTAGCATTGGAAGGAATGGGATTAGGTTGCCACTGTTTTCAAATGGATTCTAGCTCTTTAGTCTTTATTGCTGCAGCAAACGAGTGCTTTCTTTGGCTTCAACAGCTGCAGCTTCAGGTAGGAAAGGAAACCACCACTTATTATTATTTCTGGCTGAAGAGGGTGTGTGTGTGTGTGTGTGTGTGTGTGTGTGTGTGTGTGTGTGTGTGTGTGTGTGTGTGTGCGTGTGTGTGTGCGTGTGTGTGTGTGCGCGTGTGTGTGTGTGTGTGTGTGTGTGCGTGTGCGTGTGTGTGTGTGTGTGTGTGTGTGTGTGTGTGTGTGTGTGTGTGTGTGTGTGTGTGTGTATGTGTATTTGCTTTAAACTGTTACTACTGCAGGTAGGGAAAAAAGTAAGAAAGTCACAAGCTCCTTTCCTGCCTTACCCTGCTATTGCATCTAGAGTAGAAGCAGCCACAAAGAACACTGCCTTTTACTTTAATCAAATAATGTAAGCAGGATAACAGGTTCCCTATTATGAGAGTGAAAGTCCATTCAAGCAAATCTGTAAATGTCAACACGTATTGCGTGAACAGGCATTTCAGCGAATGTCCAAAACTGCGAATTTGGAAATGTCGAATTACCATGGTTGGCCCGTCTGTGGCATAGCTCCATAAGGTAAGTGTGCGATAGTTACAGACCTTACGGTTAGGGTGCAGGTTAAGGTAAGTGCATAGATAGTTAATGTATGTAAGATTTAGTGTAGGGTTAAGAGAAGGTTTTGGTAAATGCATGCATGTGGATTATTTATTTTGTTTGTTTATATTTTCATAGGGAAGTGTGCGGCAGTTACAGACCTTAGGGTTAGGGAGGGGTTATGGATAGTGCATAGATAGTTGTGTATGTGGGATTTAGTGTAGGGTTAGAAGTAGGGCTTTGGTGCTTTACTTTAGGGTGAGAAGTAGGGTTTGGTTTGTGTATGTATGTAGTTTATTTATTTTGTTTAAGTAGATAGTATGTAGTAGGTGGTGGGGTTGGCCGACTATGAAAGTTCGAGATTTCAAATTTTGCGGTTTAGTGCATTTGGTATTCTCACGGTTCGCGCAATTCGTGTCGGTGTTTTGGTATTCGTTCAAAGGGAGTTTTGCTCTGGTAATATAGACCTGGATAACAAGCATAGATTGTAACATGTCCAAAAGTGAATGCAATAAATAAAGTAGATTCAAACAGGAAGACAAGCACACAAAGTGAATTGGGTAATATGATACATTTAGACCAATGTAATAGGAAACAAATAGCAGATAAAATATTATTTGGAGCAGCCAAGAAGTAGCAGGAATAAACCTTAAAGTAGATTTGAAAAAAAAGTTACTAGCAGTATTGGACTATGAATTATGAGGGAATGAGTCAAAACCTGCTGTAGCACAACAGCAGTATGAAGGCTAGATAACACAAGATGCTGATGAGGCAGTCCAGGAACATAGTTAATATACATTAGGCATATTGTCTTGGCTGGAGCAGTATATCAAGATTGAAATAATATGGTAGCACAATTAATTCAAAGGCAAGCTCTAATGTGCTGTTTTGAAGCAGAACAGTGAGGAATGAACTTGGCAGTTTGGATGTCAAGACTCCTTGCTCAGTATTTTTGATCTGTTCCTCATAAAATCTGTGGATTTCAGGATTGTGGCAAATCACTGAAGGATTGACTTCACTAAATAATGACAAGCATTTGAATTTCAGACCATATTCTTCAGCAACTAAACGGTAACTCAAAACCTTTTATTCTAGCAATTTTCTAAGTTTATAAGATAAGCATTTGAAATGTGTCCCTATTTTGGGGCTGTATTCCCCCATTATTGGCTTTTTCCAGGTTTTTGTGCTAAGAGGTTGAGACTCGCTAGAGCTATGGTGAGAAAAAGTGAGAAAGGAATTCACTAAATGATAGCCATTTAAGATTCAGTCTTTCTATCTTTCATGAAACTGCTGATATGGCATAGTGGTATGTTGCTCTGACTGTAGTGCACAAGGTCCTGGGTTCAAGACTTGGCAGTGAAAAGCATTGCGGTAACACAACCTTTTATTATAACAAATTTCCAAAATGTTTGTCCCCCCCCCCACAAAAAAAATAAAATTAAAAATAAGTGTGAGAAGCTGTGCAAGATACCTATGACTTACACTACTGTCATTCTATATATATTGTGCGTGTGTGGAAGTAGACTTTTATGATGGACATGTTCTGAATTGGGAAGGTTTGTCATTATTGGTTCATGCATTTTGTTTCATTGCCTAAGTAGACTTTTATGATGGACATGTTCTGAATTGGGCAGTTTTGTCATTATTGGTTCATGCATTTTGTTTCATTGCCTACAGTACAGCCTACTGGAAAAATGTTCAAACAATAAATTTAAAATGCACTCTGTCTAACAAGTGTGCTGTATTATACAAGGAATATAATTTAATAAAGTCAGGAAGGTGTATCAAATAAATTAACACATGTATGTTTCTTGTTTTGTGTGCAAGAGGCCAATGATTTGAAAACAGCCCAAAGGTAATCTTTATCCACCACTGGCCAGATGCATTTTCTTTGGATGAGGTATGGGTTTCAGTGCTGTTTCAATGAATGTGAGTTTCATGGTCAGAGAAGTTTTAATGCCAAGTCTATTTTCATTGTGAGACAGTATTGCTTTGTTTAGCAGACATCTATTAGTGTTTGTGCATTGTGCTGTAAAATGTAAAAATAAAATCCAAATAATCACTGTAGAAGTAAAGCAGTATGCACCCATTAGTGTTTATGGTATTTGGGGTGAAATAGCCAGGTAATGGGACATTGGAATGGCTGCAGGGGGACTCTGGTGCCATATTTTGGTTGTCTGTTATTCAGTTTGCGTTTGAAAGTTGGTATCCAACAATTCTATTGCAGTGGATGGGGTTATGTAATTATGTATGCAAATTATATGTTAATCAGTGTACAGATTTGTACCTATTATTCATGGGCCTTGTCCAGATTTTTGATGTTTCCAGGTTGAGAGGTATGAGCACCAGGGTCACCAATACAAAGCAGAGGCCTGGAACCATCTCATATGTGATCTCACCAGTGCTACTGGAATCACTTGTACAGGTGAGCAGGTCCAGCACCATTTTGCTGAATCAAGCATAGGAAGAGAGAGTTCTTGGACCAGTGTACCCAAGACGCGTGGGCACAAAATGTCCCAGAAGTGTGTAAGTATCAGAATCAATTAGTGTTTACCAAAGTCCAGCCTGCATATGTGATTAATAGGTATGCATACATGTTTCTTTATCTGCTGTACAGCTGCAGATGAGAGGGCTGCGAACATAGATGCCCATGCCACCAGATTGTTAAGGCTGTGCCAGGAGGCTGTGAGTACATATGTAGCTTGCCGTTTTTAGGGCAAATAAATAGAAAATGGTAGAATGTCAACTTACAGTAGGTTAAAATGTGTACTGTGTGTAATGAATAAAAGAGACATTCACAGAGTACTAGTGATTTACATGATATTCATCAATAAAAGTGTCAGTACCCTTCAATAAAACTAAAAACCCCAAACTGTTGTGTTTACTATGGTATGTGGTGGTATGAATCTAAATGTGTACAGGTTCTGCACAGCAGCTATGGCTGTGACAGCATGAATTGATTGCGGCTCATCTGACAAAGATTGTGGAACTGCAAAGCAGGAGATCAACTATATGAAATGTTCCATGTGCCAAGATCTGATCCCTGAATAGTAACGTGTAAAGTTTTATACTGTATCCACTACAGCAGTGCTTTGTGTTTACCATTGCTTTCCAGATTGTAATATCTCAAAGTATTAATACACAGTACAAGAACTATCTGCCATGCATGAATGTCAAAATTACAAGGTCAGATTGACAAACCAAGAGAGTATTAGGCAGAAAACAGTCAAGCATGAGATAGCAGCTTCTCAATAGCTCACTGTGATGAAACACAACCTTGGTGTACCTTTTTGCACAAACAGGCATGGTTTGAACACCAAGAGTAGTAGCAAGATATATGCATAATTTCACCCATGAATTATGTGAATATGTGTAGAAACAGTCAAGTAGTGTTAACATAAATTTCCTCCACAGGTCTACCAGGTAAGGAAATGTTTCTATTAGCTGTAAGAAGGCTGTACTAATACACTGTATACAACACTTCCACTGTCCAACCCCAAGACTGCAAAAGATAGCAAGATAAGTACATATACCAAGTGATTTCATCTAATAAATGTCCCTCAAGTGTCACTCTGTCATGCCTAGTGCTCACCACTGTTAATACACAGGGTGACAGATAGAAATCCAGGTGGAATATGGCAGTAGCGCACACACACAGCATGAGTGCAGGGCACTACTGTCAGTGTCAAATATGTAACCTTGAATATGTGAATATGTGTAGAAACAGTCAGGTAGTGTTAACAGATATTTCCTCCACAGGTCTGCCAGGTAAGGAAATGTATGTATTAGGTTTAAGAAGGCTTTAGTAATAGACTGTGTACAAACATTCCACTGCCCAACCCCAGGCCATAGGTAGATGTAAAGTGAGGTCATACCTGGAGAGTAATGAGTACAGTAATGATCAGTACAGCTGTGAATAATCGAAGCCTATACAGTTGTTTATTGACATCTCCCTCTCTCCCTCACCCTATCTGCACGAATAATCCATTTACATAATCAACGGGTATGTTTTTCTCCAAAACTACTGTTGGGATGTGTCCTATTTTTCTAAAAATATTGAATATTTTGATTATTAATGTTCCTTGATCAAATACTATCATTGGTGGCCTGTTGCTTTCAATGTAACTTGCATGCCATTAAAATGCCTACTGTCATTCCATATATGCATGTGTTTTGTTTGCTATGCAACTGTTTCAAATCAGTTTTATGGGGTCAACTGGAACACCCATGCATGCTGTTATAACTAATCTGGAAATGTGTTGTTCATGACTAACCAACATATTTTGTAAAACCTCAACACCATAGCATGTCTGGGAAGGCAAATCCTGGTGGATCCGCCTGCCCCACCTCATCTGGCCATGGCACAAGGCCCCAGCAACTCATTCGCTGGTCCTGCACCACCCTCGCATGGAACCACCTCAGGGGATGGGTCCCGTCCACCCCTGGGAGTGGCCGCAAACAGGAAACTGTCACCCATAGCCAGGTCCAGGGTTTGGTGCACAGCACCATCCAAAAGGAGTTTGGTGGACAGCTGTGCCAGATTGAGGGTCACATGGCACATCTTGAGGGTCAGCCTGCCCCTCCTGTCCAGCCCCCAGTACAGCCACCTTTGGGGATGTGAAGGTGCAGGTGTGACTACCCATGGGTGGGGACCTCAGTCCCACTGTATCCATTTTGGGGCTCATGGGCATCTGATTCCCAACCATCCTCCCCGTCCAAAGTGTTTACTCCCAATATGTGTCATATACCACCCCTGTCTACTGTCTGGTCTGTCTTGTCTGTCTTCCTACCCAACTTACTTCCCCAAATATACCTATTAACCTTCCTCAACATCCCACTCTCACCTTAAAAAAAGGGCATCTGTTCCCCAAATAAATTATGTCCCATACATAGCTGTCCATTTTGCACGTGTCCACTGGACACATGTAATCTGGTCCAATTGGCTTGACAACACATTACTATTGTCCTCACCCCTCTCTCAGGGGTTGAGTGTCCCAATTCACCTCCAAAGTCTGTAGAAATTTACAGCTGTTGCTGTAGAAGAAATGGACAGCTATGGACCTTTCCTACACCATTCCTGCACATCCCTAGCTACCTTTCATACTGTACTACCCTCTGCGTGCCCCTTTTTTCACCACTTTCATATCACTCCTTTTTCTTTTCTTTTAAAGAAATTAGCATGGGGTAAGTGGGAATAAGCAAGGCTAAGTGAAGCTAAAATGGATTAACCATAGCTTGGCATCATTTAGTGTTGCATAAATCAGCTTACAACTGTTTAAAAGTGCCTTAATCATTCTGTATCCATCAGACATTGTTCTGCCCAGCAACAAAATAGTCAGCCCTGCTACGTCTTGAACACAGGATGCTGTACTCTTCAATCAAAGCAACATACCACACACCTTCTGAGTTGTTAGAAGCTACAATGCTTTAACAAACACATCATGCATTCTGGTCATTTAATATTAATACAAAACACATCAGTTCCAAGTCTTAAACCCATGACCCTGTACACTATAGTCAGAAAAAGGTACGACTATACCACCTGAGCTGTAGGAATTAATGTTGCATTTTCAAACATATCATGCAATAGAGGCATACAACATTAGGGAGAAAGTTCTGTGGAATCATTCATGAGTTGTAAATAGACATACACACACACACGTGTGTATATATATATATATATATATATATATATATATATATATATATATATATATATATGTGTGTGTGTGTGTGTGTGTGTGTGTGTGTGTGTGTGTGTGTGTGTGTGTGTGTGTGTGTGTGTGTATATATATATATATATATATATAATATGTCTGCTGAAACATATATATATGAAATAGTAGATGCATAATATAGATATACATATATAAATTTATAACAGAAAGAATATATATATATATATATATATATATATATATATATATATATATATATATATATATTTAAATACACATATATATTATATGTATGTACATAACATGCAGTGCAGTCATACCTCAGAACCATCCTTCTCAACCTCTTAGTGCAAGGAACCTGTGCATAGGCTGTAAAATAGGGGGATGGACCACATATACGACATGTTTCAAATATCGCTGTTAGAAATGAAGACATTTGCTACAGCAATAGTGTGCATTTCAGCAGACAATTATTGAAGGATATGAAGATGGAAACTGAAATGTTATGTCATTATTTACTGACATAAATCCTTGGAACATCACAGTGATTTACCAGACAAATACAACTAAATTGTGGAACAGAACAAAAGTATAAGCCAAA
This sequence comes from Protopterus annectens, assembly GCF_019279795.1. NCBI lineage: Eukaryota > Metazoa > Chordata > Ceratodontiformes > Protopteridae > Protopterus > Protopterus annectens. The sequence continues at coordinate 125,780,323 of NC_056735.1, forward strand.
CATCTAGACATTCCGTGAAAATCCTGGTAGTGGAAAGGAATGCTCAGAACCCCTTAGTGCAATGAATCTGGACCAAGGCTGACAAAGTGGATGGACAAATTCATGAAAATAGGGACATATCCAAAATACGTGAGTAGATAAGCTGAGGAAGATGATGTAGTAACACTGTATGTCCTAAGAAAATCAAGCTTCTAAGTCAATTAACAATTAACAATTAGTGATAGTGTTTTCTATTTCTACTATTTTTAAAATGTTTTACACTGTTTCCAATGTTGAATTCATTTTAACTTGAAAAGCTTGGTATCTAACCTTCGGTAGTATATTTGTTTTATACCAACAAACTTTCTACTCACTACCAGTCTCGTTTTGTCGCTCTGTGGATTACGTTTGGTTTGTCCTGCTTTTTGTTTTCTTTGTTACTGTATGTCCTAACATACATTGACTGAAGTACCACAAGTCTGGAACTCAATTGCTTCTCATTAGTTAGTGACCTCAATCCCCACATCATCCCACTGATGAGCCAGGAATACTCAACAGTTATGGAGACCAGACCAAAGATATCAGCCAGACAACTGGACACCCTATGGATATGTGGACATAACACAACATTAGGGAAACTACACTCAGCTACCAAGCAATGTCCAAACTACAATCAGACTGACATAAAACTACCCAAATCCAGCTCGGGGGCTGTACACATGCATTTGCAAATATAACAGGCACTACAGGGATGTAACACTAACTGGTGTGAAAGTGCATACCCACAACCAATTGCACCACAGTCACAGCGACATACCAGTAAGCAAATTGAACACTACGGTATAATGACTGTGTGAGCAAACAATATCCTGTTTGCCACCGACACATTACCCCTACATATACTGCACCAAGTCCCAGTGTAGTGGGAATCTTGAGGTGTTATGGGACATGTCACGATCTGCCCGTACAAACATATACAAGTGATAGGGAACCAGAAACTGGAGCAGCGTCCACAGTCAGATAGAAAGGGCCCATGACACTCACATGTACCCCCTCCATACACAGCCCAAATAACATGTACACACTTCACTGCTACACAGTCTTGGCAGTCTGTTAACAATGGCCAGATATACCTAGACTTCTCAAATGTACAGTTTCCCACAGAATGTATAGGCACAGGACTCATATCTATGGCTGCTTCCTTGTTACAAGTCTGGGGGGTGTACAACATCACTGGGATGGCAGCAGGAATGAAGGCATTAAGTAATGATACTACAAACCTCTGAACCTCTTATTGCATGACATCTGGACAAAACCTGACATAATTGGGGGACAAAGGCTCAAACACAGGCGTATACTGGACATATTGTTGTTATAAATTTAGACAGTTGCTGGTGTTACCAGGATTGTTGCAATATATCTTTTCTGAGGGATATGAAGTAAGTAACACCAATGGATGTTAGCATTTACTGACTGCATTCCCCAGAGTATCCTAATGATTAGCCAAGGACAACTATCTGGGGAAAAGGCCAAGCATATGAGCCACACATCTGGACAGTGTGTAGCCTCTGGACAGTGTACAGGTATGACCGCAGTCATGTAACAGAATGGAAATCCCCTGACAGTGGCCAAATATGTCATCCAGCACCTTACGAAGCACAGTAAGACCAACACGACAGTCCCCCACATCAGCTCTGGGCATTTACCCATGTATATTCAAATATATCATGTACTACAAGGATGGAACTGTAGTGAAAAGCAGATAGTGGTGCAAAAATGTCCACCCAAAAATATCTTCACCACAGTTACAGCAACATACCAGTACCCAAAATGAACTATACAGTAGAACAACTGTCTGAACAAACATATCCTGATTGCCAGTCACATGCTACACTGACATATACTGGCCAAAATCACAGTGTACTGAGAATCCTGAGGTGTTGCAGGACATTTCACAGTCTGCCCCTACAAGCATACAGACCTGATAGACCGCCAGCAGCCATAGCAGCATGCACAGTCAGACAGGTAAAGAATGTATAGCACTCACATCTGCTACTCTCCCTACCCAGCACAACAAACATCTACACACAACACTGCTACACAATCTTGGCAGTTTGTTCACAATGGCCAGACATACATAGGTTCATAGGTTCATAGGTTCATACTAGGCTATCTGCCCGAGGGCATTTACAAGCCTAGCTCTATCGCTTGTGGCTTGTGTCACCCTTACCCCTTTAGTATGGGGAACCCATTATTTTGCTGCTCTGTCGAGCAGTGACACTGAGGTAATCCCTGGGGTAAAGATTGGTCTATCATCCCATCTCCCATCCATCTCTTCAAGATTTCTCTCTCAACTCAGCGCCTCACATGTGGGATTTTTTACATGTACAGCATTTTGAGTTTTGGGTGATGACCTCCCCCTCCTCGAAACTATCCCTCCTCAGCCGTGTCAAGGAGGCCCCGGTCCTGGTTTAAGATGGGATCTAGATTTTTGAGGTTTTGGATCTAGATTTTTGAGGTGACTCATATGTTTCAAATCTGCGCAATGTTAGGCAAAGAGCACCTGTTAGCGACGGTCTCTGAGTGAGTTCTTCAAGCAGGATCATAGGGACAGATTTTAGACCCTTTTACTTTTGGTGAGGTGAGGAACTTTTGTGGCCTCTCCAGCTGCTGGAGAGCATAACTCTCATATGTACAGATTTCCACAGATTTTCCAGGGTGTGGAACCACAATCCTGGCCAGTGCTGCATACCACAGCCAGGAGTCTACTAGGTCACTGGGATGATAACTGGAATGCAGTCAATAATTAATGATATACCATACCTCTGCACCTTGTAGTGCAGGACATCTGGACAATGCATGACATATTGGGGGACAGGGGACCAGAAAGAGGGACATATCACATATAATAGTGTTAAAACTGAAACAGTAGCTGGTGTTACATGTATTGTTGTAGCATAACATCCCTGAAGGATATGATGTCTGGAACACCAATGGATGTCAACAGTTAGTGACTACAATCCTCACATTATCCTACTGACCACACAAAAAACTGACATTGGTCGAGGAATAGACCAAATATAATTGGCAAACCTCTGGCCACTCTGTGGACAACATGCCAGTTGAAAGGTATGTCAGAGGCATATTACTATCAGATGTCAAGTCGCTCAGTAAATGTATGTCCAGATGAACCCTATCAATTTAGCAACCTTCCATGTGTATAACAGCACTAATGACATACAATCTGTACCCAATTCTGGAACGTTGTCCCCCATGCCGTTGGGCTGTCTCCACATGTCCTGTCCTGTGAGGTATTCCCACCTACTGTCTGTGAAACTGTAGCCCCCACACTTCCATAATGTCCCCTACACAGGCCAGGAAAAGGGGAAAGGACCACATGAAGGATGTCCCATATGTTGGAATTAGCAGCAGTGTCCAGGCCCACACCACAATACTATGTAGGCACCTACATAGCTGTATGGTCTCAGCAATACCTGACAGGACAACATCAACCCCCTCAAGGTAGGCTGAATGCCTGTGGTGGTCAGCAGCAATACACAACTACCATCATAGGTGGAAATAATCAAGAAGGAACAGGTGCTTCATTGGCAGACATGTCACCTTGTTCTGCACAAGTAAATAAGGTCAAAGGTGATGTACATCCACCAAGGCCAATCACTATGTCTTCCAGACATATGTCTGCAGTTCCACACACAGTAACACACTCCTAGCCTTTCTCCTCTCTTCCTGCCATATGAGTTTTGGACATCCTCCAAGGTATGTCTGTGAATGCAAAGGCTACTTTGCTATCAAATGACTTATGTGTGTGACAGCAATATTAAGAAAGGGCCACTAATTTTGGCCCATTTCACCCATGTATGTGCGGCATCCTCCAGATGTCCTGCTCTAACAGGTTGACAGCAATGACTGAGCAGCAAGAGTGTAAATACAGTGTACCATACTGACATAGAACAGAAATGTATATCAGGTATTACCTGTGCACATCTATGTATGAGTAGGTGTACCTGGCTGCCTCATAACAACAGACATGGGATGCAAAATGCCAGTTAAATAAGCTGTACATGTTGTACAAGTGTGTAATCTCAGTTTCTGTGCATCCAACAGAGTTAGATTTCTACAGCTACTGGTCGATGCATTGCCCTGACACAGACATGGGTACTAAAATAAGCATGATTATCAGGTTGAAGTTTCAGAGATGTCCAACCATGTTATGACCTTGTGTCCATGCCTACTACAAACAGCCATATGACCACCAACATAGCTGTATGGACTCAGCAGTACATTACCTGTAAAACCTGTCTCCACCAAAGTAGAGTAATCCCCTTTGCTGGACAGCATCAATACACAATAGGAGGAGGCACCAACTTGGCAGCGAGTCACCCTTTGTCAGAATGAGCATATAAGGTCCCAGGTGGATTACTGTAAGGCTAACTATGAGTAAAAATTAGTCATTTGATAGCACAGTAGCCTTTGCATTCACAGTCATACCCTGGAGGATGTCCAATGCTCATATGGCAGGAAGAGAGGAGAAAGGCTAGGAGTGTGTTAGTGAGGGTAGGAACTTTTAATGTTGGCGCTATGACTGGTATGGGGACAGAGCTAGCTGATATGATGGACAGATGTAAGGCGGATATATGGTGTGTGTAAGAGACCAGATGTAAGGGGAATAAGGCTAGGTGCATCAGAGTTGGATCCAAATAGTTCTATCATAGTGTGGATGGGAGGAGAAATGGTGCAGGGGTTATCCTGAAGGAACAGTACAGCAAGGGTATTTTTGGAGGTGAAAAGAGTGTTGGATGGAGTGATGCTAATAAAGCTGGACATTGATGGTGTAATGGTGACTGTTGTTAGTGCATATGCTCCGCTAGTTGCTTGTGCGATGGGTGAGACAGAAAAATCTTTGATTGAGTTGAATGGTTGTGATGGCTGTACCCAAGGGTGAGAGAGTGGTGATTGGAGCAGCTTTCAATGGGCATGTTGGTGAAGGGAACTGAGGGGATGCGGAAGTGATGGGTAGGTATGGTGTTAAGCAAAGGAATGCAGATGGTGAGGCATGGTGAAGGCATGACAGTGTCCTGCTTTGAGGTTGCTGTTCATTTGTTGGAAATGGGCCTGTAGCCAAGGTGGAGGGGATTAGGAAGAGTTCAAAATTTTATTTATTTATTTATTTATTTAAATTTGTTGACCGGGAGTGTAATAATAAATAAATAATAATAAATAAATTCAAAATACCAGTCCCTTTTTGCCCCACATCATCATGTGTCTGCTAGAAAGCTGTAGATGGAGAGGACTTAAATTTTTCCACACAACACTGACCCATACCATACATCAAAATCAATACAATAATGTCTTTGTCAGAGGACAATCAATGTTTTGGAAGGACCCAGTCACAGTCCACACATACATCCAATAGAGAATTGGTAGGGTGCCCTTAAGAGGCCTGTGCAGAAGTGATGCCCTCACAATCTCACAGAGTTAGAAAGCTTTTGCAAGGGACAATATACAAATATTGCTAAGTCGAGATATGTTATGCTGCTACACACCTTTCCAAGAGGACTGACTGCTGTTATGAAATGAAAAGGTGCTTTAACAAAGTATTAGCAGGTGTGCACAGTCATGCAACCAGCCTATGTACATATTTCAACTTCTACATGTTACCCCTAACTGATATGTTTGTTTTTCAATTGGATTGCACAGGTTATAGGTCACATTAAAGTTGGAAAATGTTATTGCATGACTTCTGTGGTCTCATGTTATATATCAGACAATCCTGGCATGTTAACAGGGGTGTCTACACTTATAATGTCCACTGTAAACTTAGAAGGTTGTTAGTATAACTGGTTCTGTTGTAACATACCTGCACTGCAGGTTTTGAAGTGAGAGACTCAAAATATGTTATTAAATAATGACACCAGTCCTCATATCATCCCAGTAATGTCAGACAAATACAGGATTTATGATGAGCAGACCAGAAATATGAGTCAGACATGTAGACATTCAGTGAAACTCTGCACAGTTGAGATGTATGTTCTGGGTTAAATAGGTGAACAGCAATTATGTGTACATGGGTGCAGTGTGTGCTACTTGAAGGCCCATCACCTACTAACACTACTCACATATCACAGAGGTGTGTATAAGTTGTAACAGGAAGTGGAAAGGGCTGCACTGCATGATGATGAGGGCCTGTCCAGGGTGTGTATGTAGTGGTATGACTGTATTGTGAATGCCACCAGATGGCTATTGTGAGGTCTGTGTAATGCCTGTCTGCCACCTCACGTGTATGTGTATGCATGTGTGTGCAAGCATGTGCGTGCAAGTGCATGTGTGTGTGTGTGTGTGTGTGTGTGTGTGTGTGTGTGTGTGTGTGTGTGTGTGTGTGTGTGTGTGTGTGTGTGTGTGTGTGTGTGTGTGTGTGTGTGTGTGTGTGTGTGTGTGTGTGTGTGTAGCAGCAAACGGTATAGTGCAGATATTAATTTACATATGTTGTCTTTCCCCCACAGGTGGTCATGGTGGTCGCAGACCCTCCCACTCAGTATCTGATATCAGTGTCTCTGCACACTCTAGCAATGATGACAAGTGGTGTGGTCAGGAGCTGAATCTGTGCCATTGGTTGGCATCCCACACTCACCTGGAATGTCCCTGCACAGTCACAGTGCCCACACATGCCCAGTCCCCAGCAGCCATAGATGAACAGTTGGCAGGTGATGGCATGGAACAGGCTAGTATGGTGACTATAGCAGTTGTGAGTGTAGACACTGTCCATAGCTAGAGTGTAGGTGAGGTTCCACACAGGTGGATAGACAGGGGTGCTCACAGGAGGACTGCTGCTCATTGTGTCGCTGTCTCAAGTGCCACAGCAGGAGCCAACAGATGCATGTTTTGGGCTGTCATGAATGCACAGGCATGTAGTGAACTCAACACCAGACATATACTCAGGGTGGTGGATCCAACTCTTCCTGGTTTATGTGGTGACATGAGTGACCTTGTTGAGTCCACATGCCAAAATACTGAGGTCATGAATAGACGGTGGGGTGAGACCTTGTCAATCCTCGACTGTGGCATGTCTGTGCTCAAGCCTGTGGTGGGAGATTGGTGTAGATCAGCACCGACATCAGCTGAGAGTCTACGGGGCCATGCACCTTCACACTCCTGTAGTGGCAGTGACACCAGCACTACCAAAGGTGGGTTGCTGTCCACATCACAACGCAGCAGGTCATGGACACATGGTCCTGGCTGGTCCCATCAGGGACACGAATCCAGCAGACAGCAGTCACCATCAGGAAGCAGTTCTGCAACTGACCTTGTGCCTGGTGGTGCCAGTGAGAACCCTGGCAGGACCAGTTCATGTGTCCGTGGCCAGAGACAGTGAACTGGACACCCTACCATGTGCAGTCCACAGCTGTCCAACATACCCCTGTGTAGGGCAGCCAAATGGTGTAACTGTGTGTATACATAAACACACACACACACACACACACACACACATCTGTATCTCAGGCATGTCACCTCCAGACACACACAGCACTTCTGCAGAGCCCATCTATAGGATACCCCACCAAACACACACACACACACACACACACACACACACACACACACACATGGATATCAACCATATGGCCCAGCCTAGGCCTCTGGCAAACCCACACCGCACACTGTGCATATGATAATACCTGTGCCACATCCCTGTCATCCATACCATCAATGCAGGGACAGGTTAATATCGGTCTGAAGCACAGGGTGAATATAGTATAGTGTAGCAATGTAATACTGTTTAAGGTGCTGTTTGCTTGCATTTGTTATGGGCACACATAAAGGTTTATGTACCTTATTAGTCATGATACATTATTGCTGTTAGTACCACTGACTAATTGTAGTCTGACATGCTGTATTCTGTTTGTGCTCCAGGTGTCTGCATGTCTGCAGGATGTGGCCCTGCAGACATTACCAATGTAGAGTATGGCAGAGTGGAAATACACCAACGATTTCATAGCCAAGGTACAGATTTATATATATGTTTACCAGGTGTGTATGCATGCAACAGTGTGTGAAGGACACTGTTGTCAGACAGCGTGACCTTGTATACATACCCCTTGTCACAGACAGGTAGCCTTCAGACATTCCACCTCAGTGTTGTGGAGTACCACAGGCTCATACATGTGGAAAAGGTTATTGGAGTACTGTCAATAGGTCCCTCACCCGCTTATCCATTATTTTGACTGCAACAGATTCATGTGTCAGCATTTGTTGCCCCTGATATTTCTTAACCATACACTCAACCCTGATGCAGTTGGTGAAGGCATGCATTGTACTGTGTATGACAGGTTTGTGGTATGTATTCCTGAGTTCACAGGGTGGAACAGAGAGACAAAATAGTATATCCTTTGCATACACACAGTAAAGACTGACACAGGGGATGTGCATACAGTAACACAAACACAGTTTGCAATGGACAGATTCATAAATCTACATATCTGCTTTAATGTACTGTAGTGCTACAGACACATGACATGTCCCATATAGATTATATGCATGGGACATAACCCACTACCTCTTGCAACATGTACTGCTGTGAATGGCTTAATGGATGGTGAGATAACCCACCAGAAATAGAAACCGGAGTCATCTATTGCTCCTACAAGCCTGGACAAGTGATAGGGTAACAGACATTGTATCAGCATGATGTTTCAGTCAGGTATGATATCTGATCCTGGCTTGTGTGCTGGTACACTGTGACCGATTTGGCAACAATATCACATACATGGCCATTGTTAGGGGACACAGCCCACATATGGCTTGCAAACATCCAGATATTCTGTAGACATCTGTACAATGGTTTAACATGTTGCATGTGAGGGAGATGCCATTAACATGCAATATAAAGTAATGCCATCGCGAGGTGGTAAACAGGCATGGATGATACACACATCAAAATGGTTTAACCCACAAAGAATATGATTCTCAACCCAAACACACACACAAACACACACAGACAGTTGCCAGTATTGAGATTAGAGCCCCTACCTATCTATTTTTTCCACTATAGTGTTATAGAGTTATCAGATGCACCAGGGAGCTTATATGAATTCACCTTGTCTCAAGGTACTTCTAAGGTGAATGACATCAGCAGGCCTTGTAAAGTAGGATGATAGGAAGTGCACAGGGTGGTCCACAACTCAAAATGGTATAACCTACAAAGGATATGATTCTCACACACAAACACAGCTACTTGTCAGTATTGAGATTATAACCCCTGCCAATCTAGTGATTTATACTACAGTGTCACACAGTTATCAAATGTGCTACATAACTTACTGAGCTGAAAACTGGCATTCGGTGCGATAAAGGGAATGACATCAGCAGGACTGATAAAGTAGGCAGTGGGTGGGTGACTTATCAAAATACTTCTTTTTACAAACATACACACACTTATACTCCCACCCCCCCCCACACACACACACATCTGCCAGATCTGAGATTAGAACCCCTGCCTAGCTAGTGATTTGTACTACAGTGTTATGCAGTTATTGCATGTGCTACAGAGCTTACTGGGCTGACAACTGGCCAAAGGTGCTGATTAGAGAATGACATCAGCAGGACTGATAAAGTAGGGCAGTGGGTGGGAGACTTATCAAAATACTTTTTCTTACAAACATACACACACTTATACTCACACACACACACACACACACACACACACACACATGCACACAGTTACTAGCATTGAGATTAAAACCTCTATCTATCTAGTTATTTGTACTATAGTGTTATGCAGTTATCTAATGCTACAGAGCTTATAGGGGTGATAGGTGTCCAATGGTACTTCTAAGGAGAATGACAGCAGCAGATCTTGTGAAGTAGGATAATGTGAAGTGTACTGAGTGGGAAGAGTCTTCTCATACTTAAACATATGGAGACACACACACACACACACACACACACACACACACACACACACACACGTGATGTGATATTATAAACCCAACCTCAGTACTGTTACACAATGGGGCTCACCTTTTATGCTGGCACGTGCAACTGTTTGCAACTGGTATGCCACTGTCCACAGGAGGACATCACTGTATGCCATTCAGGATATCAGTATGCATGGCTCACTCTGTCTGTGTCCCCCTGTGTCTCTCTTGCTCTATCACTGTCTGACTCTCACTTCCCCAGATCTATGTGTCTGTATGCTTAACATATGTTATCTGCTGCCCTTATAAATGTGTGCATCTCATGCAACAGATGCAGATATATCACATATGGGCCACCTACAGCTAGCTGAGTGTAATCCTGTCTGATGTGTAAGTGTGAAGACAGTTGAGGTGTACATAGCTGTCTGTATACACAGACATATATACACAATACAGTCATGTAGTCCGATATGGGTTCCAACATGTCCTGTGATTATCTAAGTGTAGGAGCATGCCCAGTGTGACCTCCTATAGTTAGAGTGGGAGTCCATTCCAGAGATAGGTGTACTCCAGTCCAGGGTTTTGTGTGCTACAATCATACTTCTCAGGAGTACACAGGACTTTCCTCAGGGTACTGGGTTTGTTTAGCAGACATTTTCGACATATCTGTAGTCTGACACTGCAATGTATTTTGTCATTACCTAGTGCCAGACATCCTCAGATCATCACAATGCTTTACTAGAGGAATATTAGTTGTATGATGCATAGACCAATATTATGAGGGCAGCTATGTACATTCTTGCTCAACAAGGTCATCTGTGAGGTGTGGCTACAGCCAGTTTAGTAATGATGTGTTTTGTAAACCGTCCAGCAACCTGGTGATATACTGGCTGGTGATCTCCTGCTTGTGTGGTATTTTTCTAACCTGAGATGTAATATCCTTGTGTGGGCATACCTCTCACCTGTACATTATTTGGAAGGTTGTCCAGGTATTTGGCTAGAGGTTTCATCCCATCTATGTAAACTTGGTTTTTATGGCAAGTTAGTTACATATAATTGAAGAATGATGTAACAAAATAATGACAGACAGTACTGTTTCAGACTACATAACCTTCAGACAATTCCCACTACTGCATCCTCTCAACCTACCAACTTTCTCAGTATGTAAGGGCGATATTTACAACACATGCCTATCACTGTGCCTTTGTTCCAATTTTATTTCTGCCCTTGTCCAGACATCTTGCTGTCAGAGGTTGGGAGTTATAGGTGTGGGTACACCGTGCATTCTACTGTGCAGGCATGTCTATTATATGTAAAAGCAAACATAAGAAAAAAGGATTATTGAGAATAACCACTGGCAAAAGTACCAAAAAGCACTTATATTCACAAAAGCCTTGGCACCTCAGCTACACATCCTTCAAGATGTTCCTTATATGTGTAGTATATTCCACATAGCACTGTGACTTTTAGGTATGTCAGTAGCAGAGCAGTGGGTGTCACTGACATTTATTTATTTATTTTATTTATTTATTTACATTTGTTGACCGGGAGTGTCCGACTGGACGTAGGTCCATTTTCAGCAGAGGCCCAGGGAGAAAAGCTCCACAGTTAAAATAAACAGACAGTAGTAACATTGGATTACATAGTGATTAACAATTTAACATAGCAATTAATTACAAACATATTTACAGATGAAGAACATAGTGCATCAGTAGACAACTAGAATCTTTATCTGCAAAGTACGTAACAGACATTAACAAATGTTACAGTAAGAAATTCCTGCTGTATAATAAGTACTAAGTTTATAAGCATCTGAGCTTGCTATAATCAAGGTAGCTAGTGGGGTGGAAAGAAAGGTAGTGGTTGGATGGGGTGGGTGATATTAGAGTGGGAGTTGCAAGGGTATAGACAGCATGTTTTTAGGTGCACTTTTAGTAAAGTTTTGAAGTGGGTGCATGATGGTACGGAGGTAATTGTGGGTGGGAGGGAGTTCCATAATTTGGCTATGGTGCAAGAGAATAGTGCTTCACCAGCAGAGTTATTGGCTTTAGTGATCTGCATGTGATTTTTGTTGCTGGATCTTAGTGGTCTGGTGGTGCGATAGGGTTGGAGTAGATTCTGGAGGGATGGGACATTTAGTGGATGGTTTACTAGTTTGTGGGCGAGTGATAGTTGATACCATTGAAGGAGGTGAGGGAGTTCAAGCCAGCCCAGTTCAGCAAGTGAGAGACAGTGGTGACTACGGTAGGATGCCCCTATGGTGAATTTGTCGATTTTGTTGTAGCAGGTCTCTAGCTTGTTTAGATTGCATTGCCTTAGGTTGATATGTATTGGAGAGGCATAAAGTAGGGTGGAGATAAGGTGGGAATTTGCTATTGAAATATTTGCTGCTTTGGTGAGAAGTTGCTTATTTCTGTATAATGCTCCTAGTATTTTGTGGACTTTTTTTATGGTCATGGATATGTGAATGTCAAATTTTAGTTTATTGTCTATTTCCACTCCTAGCAATTTGGTGTGTTCAGTTGAGTATATAGTGGTGTTGTCTTCTGCTGTGATGTTAAAGTGAGAGTTGTTTTGAGTAATTTTGGTGGGTTGGAAGATGAGTAGTTTAGTTTTGTTTGGGTTGAGTATTAATTGGGCATTGGATAACCAAGTTTCAACAGAGGAAAAGGCTTCCTGTGTGACTATTTGCAGTTTTGGTAGGGACTGGGCTGAGCAGATGGTGGTTGAGTCATCTGCATATTGTATGAGTGTGCCAAGTTTGGTGGCAGAGGCTAGATTATTGTTGAAAAAAGAGAAGAGTAGGGGTCCAAGGATGGATCCTTGGAGATCCCTATGGAGACAGGTAGTTGGGGAGATATATCATTCTGCCATACAACTGATTGTTGGCGGTCATACAGGTGACATGCATAACAGTTGGCACTGCAGTTATCTCACATGGCCCTGTCAAAGACAGCACCGTACCTAAGGCACTACAAGATGACTGCCAGAAGAATGTGCTGGCCAGATCCAGACAGTATTAACCACTCATACACATAGCTCATTGACCCCTGCATATTGTGGACAGGCAACATGCTTTCATGTGTATTGGTTCTGCCCTACCAATATGTGCTATGCTGATATTTCCCTGCAAACATACACGTTACTGCATTTGTGTGGGTATATCGGGGGCACACCTGTCAACTGTACACATTTGCACAGACTGCACTGATATTTGCTTTACATTTTGGTTCCATTTACCATACTAGTGTGCACTGTCTTCGGAGTTTCAGACTTCTTATCCTTCATAGCCTTACTGCAACTGAGGGTCCTGCTGTGCTATCACTGTGTGAGTCTGTAGGGGGTAATTCAACATTGCCACCATTTGTGTGCCTTTACAAGACATTTGTCTATGGTTTTCTACAGCAGACTTGCTGTGTGGGCGTGAGGCGTGAGTATGACATCCATGCCTGTGACCTATGACCTCCTAGTTAGTTGTCCCCACACATATACTGCAGTGGAATTTGCCACCTTGGGTACTACTGCATAGTGTGCAGAGGCCAGTTTTGGCCAGACATTTCCTGATGTCTCACATAGCTGTCAGTTGTGTGCTGCTATTCCAGTAGCCCACCCAATTCCCTTGCATGCATGCTGCATTACCATAGATATGCTAGAAAAACATACTAATCCATTAATTTATTGTTAAAAAGACTGACTTACCTTGTGCCTGCAGCAGTTGTGAGGACGGTGCTTGAGGGCTGCCTATGTTGGATGCACACAGTACACTGCCTATACATGGTAAGTTACAGGTAATGTTATGTGTGTGTTATCCATTTACTGTATGTGAGTCAGAGAGATGCATCAGTCCCTGGGATCCCTACAGTGTTAGTGTGTGTGCTATGGATTGCCTCTTTGCCAAGGCCTGAGCATAGTTGGCACATCTCCATCTGCCTACATGAGCAGGCTCATGGGCCTCCTCCTCTCTGTGTCTGTGGGGACAGTGGCAATGGTGGTGGGCTACGTGGTCCTTCCCCTTGCTGTTTCTGCTGCAGCTGTTTCCACAGGATCATATTGTGTAGCATGGCATATACTAAACATGTGTCCACATGTGGCTGGAGAGTACCGCAAGGCTCAACCAGTTATGTCAAGGCAACAGAACCATGACTTGAGCATCCCAAACACATGCTCTATAATGATCCTGGTGTGTGTGTGTGCCTCATTATGGCATTCTTGTATGTGTGTGCGTGTGTGTGTGTGTGTGTGTGTGTGTGTGTGTGTGTGTGTGTGTGTGTGTGTGTGTATGTGTGTGTGTGTGTGTGTGTGTGTGTGTGTGTGTGTGTGTGTGCGCGCATTTCTGATGGGTGTCATCCTCCACGGCTCCAGTGCATATACAGCATCCCACACCAGATAGCTATACAGGATGCCTCCACTGTCAAATGCCTGGTACAGCTGTGATGAATGCCAGATGTGGGAGTCATGATAGCTTCCAGAGCTGCCAGCACACACATTCATGATAATGCCCTGGGCATTGCACACAACCTGGCAGTTGATGGAGTGGAAGTCCTTGCGGTTTATGTAGACCCTTCCCTACCCTGTTCACCGCATGGTGCTTTGATGTGGATGTGCATGCAGTCAATGGCACCCTGTACCTCCGGGTATTCTGCTACATGGTGGAAGAAAGGCATATTGCTGATCCTCTCCTCATGGGTGTTGGGGAAGTAAATGTGCTCACCGTCATATGGTAGCATGGCATCCAGGAATTGGTGGAGTACCTAGATGCAGATGCCTGTAAGACCCCCATGATGTCCCCAGTAGGTGATTGGAAATTACCTGTAGCTAGAATTCTTAAGGCTACACATACCTTTGTATCCACTGGGATGGGTTCCCCTCTGTTGGCTCTAGGTCTGAGTTGAGGCTGGCATAGCTTGGTGATTTGCTGAAGTATGTCTCTGTCCACCCAGTTTTCAGCAGATGCCTGGGGAGAAATGCTCCAGATGCATGCCTTTGTAATGTAGTGGAAACCAGAGCACCCAGACGAAACCCACATGAATGACATAGACTCCACACAGAAGGCACCCAAGCTGAGAATCAAATGAGAGAACTGCTTGTGAGATGACAGTGCAAACAGCTGCACCATTATACCATCCAGATATCCTTCCTAGAACTACATATATAATAACAGCTGCCAAATTAAAATTAAACTGTCAAGCTCAGTGCAACAAGGGAATGGATGCTGCAGTCTGCTACACCAAAATATGGAAGCCTAACTAATTCTAATGAGTTATGTAAACATTTTTGCAGGTGGAGGTGTGCCAAATCTAAGATGACAGGCAAAAGTGGGGTCAATTCAAAATCAGATTGTGCTTTATGTGGTAAAGGGTTTGAGTCATTCAGCACTCATTTGCCTACTTTGTGAGCAGTTCTCTTAACTGGACATTGCTCCAGGTCCACCACTGAAAAGGGACTGTGAGTCCAGTGGACCTACCTGGTTAACAAAGGGATACTTTTATTATTGCCAAACACTAAAATTGGACCTGCAGGGAAGCACATCCTATTTTCCCAAATGCAGTGTTTAATTTTTAGTGCTTGCTGAGTTGTGTTTCAGTCAATATATTTCTGATGGCTTGTGAGCCAACAAAATGGGAGTTGGCAATGACAGTTGCACCCATATGTGTATGTATATGCATATATATATATATATATATATATATATATATATATATATATATATATATATATATATATATATATATATATATATGTGTGTGCATATGTGTATGTGTACATTTGTGGATCAACATAAAATCAAAATGCTTCATCCCCCCTTTACCACCTTACTAACTCAAGTCAGTCCTAATCCCTAATCCTAACCCTACACCTATCCTTATCTCAACACCTTGCCTATCAAAAACCTTTTCATAATACTAACACTACAAAACGCAGTTTCAGACATACACCTCAAACATATATACATGCACTACACTAGATCTATCGTCTTTACTAACCCTTACTAAAAGCCTAACCAATGATACTCTCACATGCATTCATATCACACATACATACATCACACAATATATCATCTACATTCACCCTTATATTAACACTATCCCGGAAACACTAACATAGGTTCACAGGCTCATAGGTTGGTACTAGGCTATTAGCCCTAGGGCCTATACAAGCCTAGCCATAACAATTCCCTGGCTATTTCTTCCCACGGTATTTACTTCCCTGGACCCTGTCTGGCAGGGCAACTGACGTGATTCCCGGGGTGAATTTCCTGTGTTCTATCCAATCATCAAGGTTCTTTTTGACGAGGGTTAAAGAAGCACTCTGCTTGACATGTATGGGCAGTCTATTCCAGAGTTTGGAGAATCTTTGGGTCAGGAACCTATCCCTCCATGTTTTGTTCATTGTGATGAAAAGGTTTAGATCCCTGGAGGTGTGTCTGTGAGGATTGGTGTTTCTTTAAGTGTAGCATGTCCAACAGCTCTGGGTTTGACATGGCCTTGCATGTTAAGCAGAGATCACCTCTGAGTAGACGATATGTGACAGAGTATAGGTGGAGTTTTTTTACACAGTCAGCATAGGGCATCTACTTTAGGCCTGTGATTCTTTTAGTGAGGTTAGGCCTGTGATTCTTTTAATGAGGTAACATATATACTCACTTCCCACACTAAGCCTACACTCATATACGTACCTTAGAAATCGTGCTTCCTCCTTTTCACATAACATGCACGTGATGAATATTTAATGGATAAATGTTCACTCAATCACACATGCACACTCAACACTATGTTGTATTGTGATCTGTAAATAAATATCTATTAATATATATCTATATCTATATCTATCTATATCGATATCTATATATATATATATATATACACATATATATATATGTGTGTATGTGTGTGTGTGTGTGTATAATAGATAAATATAGATATATAAACTAATCTCAGGGAACTGCAAACACATTTCTTAAGGGCTTGTAGGGTTTGCAATACTATCTAGTAATCTATATGGTCTGTTTTGACATCAGCATATACCATTAACCATTTAAGATTCTACTGAACTTCTTTGAAAGTGCTATATTTTTAAATTATTTGTAACCTTAATAATACATGCAAGTTAACAGCTTGGCAGTTAGCTAAGAGGATTAAGGCTACTAATGTGCCAACTTGTAGTTTCATTCATGTCAGCCTCCATTTGCCTACTGTGTCCTACGAGAAAATCACTGAACTATTTGTCTTCGAAATAAGAATCAGTGAGGGGGTGGAGCCTGAATGGCACACTGAAAGCAGCAGAACTTTAGAGGTCCATAAACCAGTTAAATTAAACAGGGAATTTTTTTTTTAGAGAAATAACAAATATTTATAGATAAACAGTCAAAGTATAAAAAATAGCAATTTTGGTGGACTTTCATCAAAAATTTCCTGTCAGAAGAACTTGGGGAATACTTCTGTCTCTGAAAATGAGCAACTGATGGAATTCATATCCTGATACAGCCTTAAGAAAGGAAATCCAAATTATGACAACTACCTTACAGGAGCTATCTTTGAAGATGGATAACTTTAAAGAAAACTTTGAGAATCTTAAAACAAACTGCCAGAAACAGACTGATACTTTTAAGGAAATGTTACAACAGCACCAGTCAAAATAGTGAATATTGAAACCTCTCTAAATGATTTCATTCTTAATTACTTGGCTTCCTGATTTCTTAGATTTAAAAGAAGGCTTTTCATTTGGTATCAAGAGAGCCCACAGAGCTCTGGGGAAATCTGCTTCTTCATCAGCAAATACCCCTCCCAGGTCAATAGTATTAAAATTCCTTTCATATTTGGATAAAGAACTAATTTAAAGATCTGCCT